>NW_028185150.1:913737-1000657 GCF_003343005.1 Rhea americana
TTTTTTTTTTTCTTCTTATAGGCCAAAAAAGTAGAGTCAAAAGATGAATACAGTTTTGCTGTATTAATCCCTAAGTGTATATATTTTTTTGCTTCAATATGCTCAATATGAACAAAGCAACAAATTACCATTACAAGTAAATAAATGCACTTAAATGCTTTTGGTCCTGAGGCAGTACCAGAAACAGTCATGATTAAAAGTTGAGGAAAATAAAAGTAACACAAATACAAAATATTCCTTTGTAGTTTTGTATGTACTTTTTAAAATTAATTATTGCAAAAGATGGAAAATTGATGATACATTTCACGGTTGACAGGAAAAAGTCTAAGTTTAGTTAAATTCATCCAGAATATTTTAGACATTCATTTATGAACAAATAGCAAATGTATTAATGCAAAGTCTGTTTTGTAATAAGGTAAGAGCAAGAACATCAGACTAATAGAGGTATCTAGAAACTTGCAAATAATAATCATTGAAAACTATTAATGAAAAAAATTTAGATTTGTACTTGAGTGCAAGTAATTCTAAGATTAGTTTATTCAAACTAGAAAAGGAAACTAAACATGACATGAATCTAAGTAAATTATCTGCAATAGCTCAAATTCTGAATAACAAACAGAAGAATTACGTGCTGAGCTATTCAGATAAAAAAGAGAAAGGGCAAGGATGAGTAAGTCAATTGGAGATTTGCAAGATAATTTTCAGCAACTCAAAAATAAATTGATCTTTAAAATTCTGTAGAGAAAATAAATCCCAGGGCTCTGATTAGTATCTTTCTACACACAACTCTAATTCTGATAAGGAAATATCTGTAGTTATGGACAGCTTGTAAGACTTAAACATATACTTTAAATTAAGGATGTTAATATTAAACTGAAGAGGCATATAGGCTGGTGCGAAAGTGATAAGGATAGTAGAATAAGACTTGGTGTTTTAGGATAGAACACTAAGAAGAACTGATTGCATAAAGAATACTTAATTACTTAAATAAAAAGATTTGATGTAAAAGTTTCAGAACTCATCCCTAAAGGAAAACAGAATATGATACTAAAGAACTACTCAAACATAATATTCAGATAATCTGAAAACCTGAATAAATTGTCACATAATCCATTTTTTTCTCATTAATTAGGTAGTCTGTATTTCCTGTTTGCATATAGATCTATTTATTAGAAACTTGTACTTTGGTTTACTTAATGGTAGATTATGTTTTTTATTATCTTAATTAGGAATGATTGTTTTAGGTCAAAATGTAGTAATGATGCCACTGGAACCTAGTTCTAATACAGTTATTTTGAGGAGTCCTGTTCCCTTTCCATAACGGCATGAAACTATTGTAATGCTATGAATGCTATGTTTAATTCTTCAGCTGTGTGACTGAGGAGCTTATGGATTGGATTTAATATCTAGATTCTTGTTTTTGAAATTTTTGCTGCATTTGAAATTTCTGCTGCATTTCAACCTTTGAGATACTTGCTTTTTTGGTGATTTTTGCTGATGTACTTCTCAGGGTCTGTCACCAAGCCTGTTCAATTTCTCAAGCATTAGAAAATGTGACTAAAAGTAACATAGAGGTGGCATTTGTACTAGCAATATATGAAGATCTTTGGTAGCCATATGCCATCTCACACAGACTCTCAATCAAAATACATGTAGTTTGCTTTTTTTTTTTTTTTTTTAAGAAAAAAGATCTGCAGTGGCAGTATCACCTACAGGGAACTAACAAGTCTTTCAGAGAGCATTTTTAAAAGAGAAGAAAGATTGATTATGTACACAAACATCCACTCTTCTTTTTCCTTAACAATTTTTAATTCTTACTATAATGTGATACTTTTCATGACAGTAGAAGATTAATCAGGTATCGGTCACATGGCTGTAAGAGCAATATCTGTCTGTCAATAAAAGATAGTAGTTGTAGCCTTCTCAGCTTCATAGTGATTTGAGATGAACATGGTCCTTGAGAAGGATAGGATTTTCCCTTCCTTAGACCTGTCAAGACTGTTGCAGCTTGATAATGCAAGGCAGCAGCTATAGTAACACGTCTGAAGTAGTAGTAAATTACATGAACTGTGATCTTTTACTGTTCATGCTGGGTCACATTTGTTGGCGGTAAGGTCAGCTAGGATGAAATTAGTGAAAAACTCATTTTAGGTTTAGGAGCATAATAAAAGGAAGGAGAATGCAGATAAGGAAATGTGAAAAACCTAGAATAGAAAAATAAATAAAAAGCCTATCATGAGCCATACTAAGATGCCTGGAACGGGGTCCTTCCTATACRCTAATGGCTTTCATAATAGAGAGAAAGACCAAGTACCTTAAGAGAAATGTACCAAACAGGAAAACTATAATGCTTTTGTAATCACATCCTGACAACAGGCAAGAAACTTTTATTCTCAGAGTATGAATCAAGTAGGAGTTGGGTGTTTTTGATAGTAGCAGAGAGCAGTCACATCAGATCGTAGTAACACTTAGATTGAAGGGCAAATTTGGAAAGAATAGCATAAAGCAGCGATCTGACAGTGCCCTAGTATGAACCGTGCAAATGCCAGTTAGTTACTGTCTCTTGACAGGAGTACATGCTGCCCTTTTTCTGTCTTTTTATAAACTGTTAGCTAAAGTGCAGGCCACTTCAGGATAAGATGAAAAAACATTTACCGATAACAGCATCACTTAACGTGCTATGGATGTCTCACTTGTTCGCTTCTACCTGTTATATAGCTGTCTTCTTATTATTGTAGTAGTTTTTAGTTGATGCTGGGCCCAATTTTATTATGCTTCGTGTGCTCTGTAGCAGAGCAACAAATTAAAGTTCAAAACATATTTGATGGTCTTTCAGACTGAGAAGGGAACAGCTGTTAGAAAGTCCTGCCAGAAAGATAGCAGATAAGCTATCTGAAATGGTTGGCTACTTCCTCTACTACCATTGTCTAGGCACATTGTCTTCAGAAATGATAACATGACAGGCAGCTTTTTCTCCCCCAACCCTCCTTCTTTTTTTTTTTTTTTTTCCTTCTTTTTTTTTAATAATCTTAACCTATTATTGAAAACTGGTATTTATAAAATGCTGTTGTTTTAATCTGCCACTCAACTATTTTGCATATTTGTTCATACCACAAGGATTTGATGGAACAAATTAATCTGTTAAAAAATGGCTCACAAACATGTATTTGATAGCCATTTTATATTCTATGGAACCTGTGCTAATACATCAATATGAACTTGACCCACTATCAAAAGATTTCCAACAATTTCAAACTTGCAGAGCAGATATATATGAAACGACTGTATTCTTATCATTTTAGGTTTGATATAGTTTAATGTTAGCTGAATTTAGGGTACCCAGGGAGAATTCTCCATTCAAATCAGCTTGGTCCAAGTTGGTGTGCTCTAAGACTTGACACGAGGCTGCAGCAGATCTGTATTCCTGGCTCCAGCCTGTAGCAAGTCTGAGGATCCCATTCCCAGTAGGTACATACACGCTGTGCAGACTTGGTCAACCATTAACAGATCAATACAGAACAGTGCTTTTACAACTGTCACATACACACAAAAGGCACTCACGTAAAAATGAATGGTGCCAAAGGCCTGATCCTGTTCTTGCTCACCAATAATCTTGCTAGTAGGTC
The DNA here is from genome assembly GCF_003343005.1 of Rhea americana. Classification (NCBI taxonomy): domain Eukaryota; kingdom Metazoa; phylum Chordata; class Aves; order Rheiformes; family Rheidae; genus Rhea; species Rhea americana. Next base: position 917,364 of record NW_028185150.1, read on the forward strand.
TCACACTGAAACGTAGTCACTCACATGGGTCTTCTAAGGTACCTAGTCTCTCCAATATCCAGTCCTCAGACCTCTTGTCCTACTTGACAGCTAGTCCGGCTTGAAGTTGCTAGTGTTCCACAGCAAACTCACATCACTGGTAGCTGGCCTAGATCTATTATATGGCCTGCAGCCTGGTCCTGTTTGAAGTTTGCTAGTGTTTTGCATGTTCACACAAAGAACAGAGAGTACATACAGGAAAGTAGTTTAAAATAGAGTTTAATAAGAGAGAGAATAGTCATCAGGCATAGATCTGCTGGACAATCATGCTAAACAGCAGATTGTTTCCATGCAGTTGGCCCCCTTTTATCTGCTGCTTTTCCATTTTCCCATGTTCTTCCCCCATCCACCTTGACTTTTCCCATCTCCTCCCAGCTAAACACCTTGTCCCTAACTGCTACTTCCTCATTAGTTCCAGTTTTGCTATTTCTCTACCTAAATCTGGTTTGACTGATATGGTCACCTAAATGATGTTGGCCTAATAAGTCACTGCTCCACCAAAAGTCCCCAATACCCTCCTTATTTATCTTTGAAGTTTGCATGTTTCTCACATGCTTTAATGATCTGGGAAATGCAGGATTCTAAAGGCAGATCTACTTTACTTTGCTAGATATGACAGCATGTGGAATAGCTTTTGCACTTGCCTATAGAAAGTACAAGATTTTGCTTGCTCATTTATATGGAGAATTAGTCACTAGTTTCAATGAGAAAATCCTGCCAAGAGGAAAAACTGAACTTTGCTGCTATTTTTTTCCCCTTCTTCTCCACAAATGTCTCCCATATACTTTGCTAACTGGACAGAGTAATTAGTGCTGGAACGGTTCCAGTTGATAACATATGAATCAGTCTATAATGTCTGGACTATTTGATGGACCAAGAGAGCTAATAATAATTTTACTTTTGTTACCTGGTTTGGAATGCTTCTAACTAGGATGGTAGGAGAAAGAGCAAGATGTTTCAGTAGACTTATTAGGGGAATAAACACTCTGAAGCCGTATTTGCAATGCCTGCAAAGATTCCTGGTTGTAACCCTCTATTTGAGCATTTTTTCTTTTGCTGAGTGCAGAGATTTACAAGCAGGATCATAAAATTAGGACTACACCAAGTTCTTACCTACTAATTGATACACAAACCATGCTGCTAGGCTCGTTATGACTATCCTCACCTGTGAATCTGTTGGCTGCATGTGTGCTTGGCAGTTAGGCACCAACGTGCTGGCCTCTGTTGTGCCCGGGAATGGGGTCATCCTTCACCCCACAGCGCTGCTGTCCTCCAGTTCCTGTTTCCCCCTAGTATTTTTCTTTTGAGTTAATATTACTGATTCAACAATCTCACTTTTCTCTCTTCTTTCTACTTTCTTATGAGGCATAGCTTTAGCTTCTACTGTCATTTGCAAAGTAATGATGGTAGCTATAGTTCAACTATATGTATATATATATATATTTTTTTTTCCTCCCTTAATGAAACTGAGTCAAATTCACAGAGCTGATCCTCATGAAACTGGGTCTTGGGTCTTACTCTGAAGGCTAARTCCAGCACTGACTGGGGTCATTTCATGCTTCTGTTTTATAAATGAGTGTAGAGGTTGGTCCTTAATAAAAATTAAACTGCTCCAAATATCATGAAGAAAAAAGAACTAGCCATATTTATGGATTTGATTAATTAGAAGCCATTGAAATTTCTCTTCTTTAGAAGTAAGAAAAATGTGACTCTGTGCTGCATGCAAAAAGGTTTGCTCACCTATTGGTTGTAATTATTTTGTTTAAATTAAAATGTCAGTTWTTCATGATTAAAAAGCTGCCTACAGGGAGTGTCTGAAATAAAAACCTTCCTTCTCTGCTTCCTCCTCATTTTGATGTTTAGCTTTTGCTTTAGGTCTTAGGGTAAAACAATTAACCTCTAAACAAAAATAATGCTGAAAATATAGTAACGTGCATTCCCTGGCTTCTGTTTTCTTTGTTAATATAAGGTTTATATAGCACCACGAGAGCAACCCTTCTGTACTGTGTAAGGGTACTGTGTAATCTTTTCACAGGAGACAAGAAGAGATCACYTTCATTCTTGCAGCGCAGCATAAAAGTCATAAGTCTGTATGTATTTCAAGTGAGTCTTGTAGCAATATTATAAAATTTATCTACATCTATAGCTATATGTTAATATCACGTTATCATGTTACATATTAGTGTAGTATGCCTTTTTTTGAAAGGAAAGCTATTCTAAATACATAAATATCATAGTAATTAGAGACAGTAAGATGCATACATTCATAGACGTAAAAAAAACCTCTTTGATCTTTTTTTTTTTTCCCCAAAAAGGATAGAGTTATCTTTTCTGCTGCCTTGTGTCATTTTATCTGATTAGGATGCATAACTGCATACAAAATAATTCCTTATTTTTCTTCATAATAGAGATCAGAAGAAAATCTCTCTATTCGTTTGTATATATTTCTTTTAGTTAGCACTTGAAGATTTCCAAAAGGCACATATTCTGATCACTCAGAAGTACATTATTGTGATGGTCAGATGAAAGCTAATGTGATATATCAAATCCTGTTTACTCCAAAGATAAGTCTAAAGGGCAAGCTTTGGAAATTTCATCCTTTACCTGTACAGTTGCATGAAAGCGATCACTAATTTGTTGGAGTTGTAAACCTTAAGTGTATGAGGAAGTCAGCAGTGCTAATTTATAATTATTTTTGTCCAGTGTGCTTGCTATATCACATTTGTCATTGCTGAAAAAAAGGAAAGGATAATTGGAACACGGTGGTTATTTTTATAGGCAATTAATTTATACAGTCTTATACTTTATACAGATTTATACAAAGGGAAAGATTATCAAAATAAGTAGTTAAATCAATGATATATGTAACCTCTCAGATAGAAATTTCTTCTGTAGCCTAACACCATCCCTGCTTTACATCTCTTCTTGTATATGGGATTGCAAGTGCTTTGAGTTCTGTTATTCAGTTGTTTGTTGCTTAGACAATGATTTTTTCAATGCGGAAAGTTTGAGTTGCTTTAGGGAGCTGGAACTAGTAACATACTTGGCTTCCATTTGGATCTTTTTGTTTTCCTTCCCTGCAGACCTTCTGCTCTGTGTTGTTGGCTTTTCTCTCTGCCTGCAGTGTAGAGGTCAGAGTAAACTTTTCCTCCTGTGCAAGAAAATTCAGATCATTCATGAAGGCGACACTCATCCACCCAGAGGTTGAGAGGTCCATGCAGGCCCTCCAAGCCTTCATGAAAATCTCTCTCAATTATAGGTCTTCCTCTCTCTTTCTGCCTGCTGTCTAGCTCAGCTGATCAAAATGAGGGCAACATTTTCAAGTCGTGCTGTGGGAAGTAAATTCTGAATTCGGTAACTGAAGAAGTCGAGCTCAGCAGGCTTGAGTGAAGATGAATTGTGTTGCAGGATGGCAAACTGCTCTCCTTCCCATCAATTCTATCACAAACCCACCTTCAAGAATGTGTTTGAACAATCTTGAACTAATTCCACTTTCAAGGGAGTGACATTGCAGGTGCAGACACCAGCAAATGAAGTTTTCATTGTGTCATGAATTTCATAAAGCTTTAGATGAATGAGGTAATAGAAACCAGAAAATTTCTTCAGAATACTTATTAAATGTCTTTTACAGTATCAGTTCAGCACTCATTCTGTGATCTAAGTAAGCAACTCTGAAGAAAATTCAAGTATTAGAGACTTATGTTGCCCATAGAAACAGGTAATAAATTTACCAACATCCTTATTGCTCATAAACATCTGCTACTTAGCTGTAGTCAAAACAAAGTTCCTGCGGCAGGAAAGGAAACAGCTGCCACATCAAATACAGTCTCAGTGGTGCAGTGAATTTTACTGACTGCCCTCCCTTATGCTAAATATAACTCTTGACAATCTTGGAGAATGTATTTTCCCTTTTAATAATTTACATAGCAGATTTGCTTATATGTTCAAACATATTGTAAATGCAAAGAAATCAATACTTTGTGGGAACATARTGTGGTCTTCTACCTTGTCTTTGATGGGAAAATCTTTATGAGAAGAAATTGAAATTTTGGGGTGATTGTAAGGAACAGATATATATTTTTTTATGCCAGTGACTTTTCAATACACTGTTCATTTCTTGAAAATTCTCTGAATTGATTTTTGTTTTCTAGAAGAAAATACAGCAAAAAAGTACAAACTATTTGCTTCCACAAAGAATTATTTTTCGAAAGGTGTGAAGTGTTATTTATGAAAGAATCTGTCAAGAAGACAGGGGAAAATGAGTTATGAGTGGTTCTCAGTGCTTGGGTCTTTTCAGTATCTGTAGCATCTATAACATAAGACTTTTCCATATTTCCTATGGAAAGAATGCTGTCTAAGAATGCAGAATCAMAGAACCATTCAAGCTGCAACAAGCGTAGATGCCAAATTCAGACCCTATTGCTTAGGGTATTGTCCAGTCAGATCTTTGAAGTTCTCTAAATAGGTATGAATCAAACTCATTTCCCTTGTCTCCCCCTCCCCACCCCCCCCACCCAATATGGGTCAAGGGAACTGGTAGGTAATTGACAAATTGTCTCCTTTTGTTTTCTCAGTTTTGAGAAAAGTCATCATGTGAAACTCATTCATTAGCCTCATTTTAAAAAGATGATGGTTCTTAACTGTTCCTTTCAACCAAACAAGCAACAATAAAATTTAACTTCAGAGCAGAAAAGAAGTAATATTTACAGTCTGTGTTCTATTCTGTTAGCTTTTCCTAGCTGTTTCACAAGATGTTTACCTAAAAATAAATAGTTTCAATGATCCTAGTGAACTATACAATAGCATACTAAGGAAGTATGCACAGAAAGTTAGAAAAAGGAGAAATTTGAACTGGCCATGAGCTTTGAATCTGAGAAAGAGATTCTCTATCTGGAAAACAGATTTTCTTTTTCAAATTATCTACTCTCTGGAGTACAGAATCATAGCAACAAGAGCTGAAAGGAACCTGTTTAATCATCTTGCCTCTCTTCCCTCCAGAGGATGATTTTTCTGAATACTTCTCTCTCTTCCACCTCCCCCTTTGAAATCTACTTTTAATTGTCTCAAACCTAGAAGGTGAAAATCGACAGAACTAATGCAACTTCTGTGACATCTTAATATTATCCCATGAGTCCTAGTTAAAACAAACCCTACACTCCCCAAATCCCAGCCCCCTAAAGAGTGAAATAGCATTACAGACCTCACTTTGCTCATGTTTCTGAATTCAGTTACTTGCTATTATATTGCTGAACTATGAATCACTGCTAGCCAAGAGCTGATATATTTTCTCTAAGAATTCCTACCTGATTAGGCCGCTCAAAGATCTTACATGGATAATCACCATACTATTTTGATCCCATTCGGCTTATGTGTGATCTGGGTGTTATTCAGTTATGAGAACAGCAAAACTACAGATACCTATAAAGGCTCAACTTCATTTTTCTGAGGAAATTGAATATTAGAAAAAGAGATGGCTGTAGAGTTTTGATATTGTGTCAGATGTGCAGAGCTCTTCTCAATTTCAGTTTTGATCCTAGCTTCTAATGGTATATTATATACTGTACAAGGGAAAGTAGAACAGATTCCCCCTTTTCCAAATACAGGGTTACCTACTGATGTGAAAATAAGGTTGGAGAGGATGCAAAAGAACAGTGAAGACATTATTTGCATTGTGCCTGCCCACACTGAGGAATTATTTGGGAGAGGATAGCTCCAAAAAGGAGCTGCTGAGGGGAGGGGGTGACTGCTGAGGGGAGAGACTTTTTTCTCTGTTAGTCACTAAGGAAAACTGGAAAGGGATCTGGCTTCTAGAGCATTGGGTATAAACTATGCCTGTGGTAGGAACGCTTAAGTTTCTSAAGCAATTTGTATTTAGATTTTTTTCAAAACATTTACCTGCTATTGAAAACAAAACAGTCCCAACTCAAGTTATTCCATGAGGAGAAGAAAGAGCATAAGGTTGTCCTAATGCCATGTGAATTAAAGGAGATGTCAGAAATAATTCTGCAAGGTAAAACACAGCAATTTCAAATCCATTCTAGTGAATTCCCTGCAATGCAGCATTCTGCCCTGATATTCTAATTTAACTGTCATTTACTCTCTCCTCTCTGAATTATCTTTGATACTGTCAATGAATACAGTTATCAACAATTTGCCTTAATAAGACCAATGTCAGTGTAATTTTATATGCAGACAAATTAYAGAATAAAATAGAGTACATTTTCCCAGGTGATATAGAAAAGGCTTCAGATGTCACTGGTACATACAAGATGCATACATCTCTTCATACTTAAATGAAGAGAAGATCAGAACAAAAGTGCAAAGATTTTTACTCCCTCAAGTCTAAACATATTTTTTTTGCTTGAGCATACCTGCCCCTAAGGCTGTTCTAAACTTAAGGCCTGAAGATCAGTCTTGTTTTTTCCATCTGAATGTCTTTTTTTGAGAAAGAGGGACAGAACTTCAATGAAAAACTGACAGTTTTCTAATCCCAGATCTATGGCTAAGGTAATGCCTCACTTGGAAGTAGAGGTACAGCCCCCAGGGTTTGAAAGATTGGAAAGGGAAATGAATCAGAATCTCTTACTGCACCTTACAGTCTCAAGCAGTCTTGTGGAATGCTTCACTTATTTTAATAAAAGTGTTCATAATTATTTTGTGTTGTGTTTGGCTACCTTGTTTCAGTCTAGCTTTCAGTCTTGCTTAGCCTAGTTTTTTTTGTTTTTTTTTTTTTTTTTTTTTTAGGTTGGAAAAGAGACCTCTGGAGATCATCTAGTCCAGCCCTCAAACAAGTGATCCGTACAGGAATTGAACCCACAACCTTCACATTATTAGCACCACACTCTAACCTACTGAGCTAAACCTGTTGGTATCAAAGTCTTACTACTTTGAGGACATAGAAATGGATGGTGGAAGATCCCTTACAGCATACCATAGCAACAGAGTATTTTCCCTTTTTTAAAAATGTTTCTACATAGTGCAGAATGTAGCTCCAGTATAGCCTTTCTGCAGATTCTCATCTGGAAGACCCAAAATTTGTGGGCCTGGATAATTGAGAGTGGATAATACTGTATCTGCCCTTTCGGTCCATGCTATTTTCATTCAAGTAGTTTTCTTCAACTTGCAAACTCTGGCATGTCTTGTCTGGGTTCTTCAGCTATATAGTTATATTGCAGAAGAGAGGAAAAAACAACTCTTGGAATAAGCCAGAACATATAATCCCAGGTTATATTGTAGATCTGAATTCTCATTCTTGCAAGGCCAGTTTCAGAAAGTAGTTGTGAAGCAAGATCAGCCAAGAAAATCTATTATTTTTCTCATTTATCCAGTTGTAATGTTGTTCGTTCGTCTTGCAGAGTCCTGAAGCATATCTCCCCAATGTCAGTCTTCACCAATAGTCTCTATCTTCTGTCTACTTAATTCAGGAACCTGCCTCTGCATTCATTCTCTTACCATACTTTTCTCATATGAATTGTCTACTGTAGATCATCATGACCTTGGACTAGGCTGCTCTTTTAAGCTTTTGTCTTCTCTGTCTTTTATCAGGCTGCAGAAAAATTCCCTGTTGGGAAATAGTCTACTGGTGAACTGGGGTCTTCTTTAGTTTCTCTGATTAGTAAAATATTCCTGTGTGGATATATGGATCATAATTCTATGGTTTTGCTCATCAGGATCAATATTTCATTGAATAATTTGGTCAATTTTACATTATGGCTTCTATATTTCTGTCTGAAATAAGGAAATACAAGATCATGGTAACCTAAAGAGTCCAAATAATACAATGTCATCCTGACAAGAGCCAATCAGAAAAAGTTTGACAGAACATAGTTTCCAGATTGGATCCAAAACAAATGTGAAAGTAGTTGCACACCTTGTGCATTTATACTTTATTTGCAGAGGCTTTGGTAACCTTTGTGATGATCTTGACTAAAGCATAAGATTACTAATAACTTTTAAATTAGTTTCTTTAGAAGTACTCCTTACAAGTGCTTTGGATACATGTTACCCTGCTCTCTTAAGAAGCAATATGATCTAAAAGTGTAACARGTTTAAAACCTCTCCAGTTTCCATCCAAGGAGTTCTAACTTGCTAAGTAGCAGTTCAAAGATATATCTGTACCTCGATAATATTTTTAATGGTCTGCAGCACCCGAACACCATTTGGTGATGCAAGTGGTTATTTTAGTTTCCTGAATTTCAAGAAAAAAAGAATTGTTACAGAAAACATGGCTTGAGTAGTTAAGCCTGACAAGGCTAATCACATGCTGAATATGCTGTATCTTGCATTATAAAGGATGTAAGAAAACATTTTTTACCCCATTGGTACTGGGTATATGATTTTTAAAAACACACTACATTACTTGAATTCTGCCTAAGCCATCTCTTCTTCAGGGTGGGTAGCTCAAAATTTGCTCAATCCTTGAGTTTATTGATGGTGAGACTGTCAGTAGAAATCATACCTAGGATGACTTGCATTAATTCAATGCAATTATAAGTAACGTAAGTATGTTTATATTCTTGAAATAGAAATGCTGACAATGTTAACTGTAGCAGCGTTAGTGGCTGCTACATTAGTCTGTTAATTTACTGCTTTATACTGCAGGACTGATTCTATTTCTGTTTTGTTTTGTTTTCATACTTTCTATTCATTCTAGAGTTGCATGTTCATTGCATTCCAATGCAACACAATCTTCTGTGAAAAGGGAAAAAAAACAAACAGCATTTAAGTATTCATTTGAAGAAGACATTTCTTCAGGGAAATTGATTATACTGAGAAATACTTACTAAAATCTCTTAACATAACCAATCAAGAAGAGGGAAAAACTTTTTAATTGCATTCGGCTTGCAGCTCAGTTTATAGCCACACATACCTCTTTAACAAGGGGATTGTAATACCTCTGACTTGTATCCTTCAGCAGAGGCTTCAGTACCTATTTTGAGGCAAGCAATGCCTGTCTTTTCACACCTAATAGTGATACATTCTTTTTCTATTGCAAATTTTTGATACAGCGGTATGCATCACATCCCTTACTCCCATTCTATGAGTAGGTTGAATAAGTGAATGAGCAAAACTTCCACTGAGTTCAGTGGGTGGACTTACTGTGAGGGTGACTGCAGAACTGTGTTGCTGACTGTGGCATTTTTATTTGCTGGAATGTGATTATGCAGTAATATTTTGTGACTTACAGACCATCTCTCAAAGAACAGGCTGTAGTTTTTTTAGCACTGATGATGTTGATTCTATTGAATACCTCACATATAACAAAAAATGTAAACTTTAACTTAAAACTGTACTATAAATAAATTCATAATAGCAGAAGTAGGAAGAGAATCTTGCATTCTAATAATCTAGTTTTGCTAGGATTCTTCTACTCTTTTAAATCACGTGCAAATTTGTCTTTTTATTGTATACTGCTGGTGCAATGACTATATTAAAACTATGTACATATTCCAGTCCGCATTCAGTTAGTAAATTAGCGTGTGAATTGAACTGAAGGAACAAAGATACTGTCTAAGTCTTTTCAACATGAACAGAACTTGAGCTTTGTGCCTGTTGTGAACCAGAGTTTTAATAGCTGAATTTTCAATGCGGAGAGCATACTAACATTCTTGCTGATAGCCTGAACTAGCTGGAAAATGGGATAAATTTAGGACAAATAAWTTGTGCAGAAGCCTCAAAATATAAGTGCTCACAAAATGAACAAGGTGAACTTTTCATTAATGCCTAAGGATGATATTTTAGTTCACGTATCTCCGTGCTTTAGACAGGTGACATCCAGCTGGGTGTTTCTTACCCTTAGATTTTTAGCTGCCTTGTGATCTCTGAAGCAATGGGTTACCATGGATACTAGTGTACACCTCATGTTCCTAATCCAAAGTGTCATATGACAYTTTGCAAGTGTTTACAGTTCATACATGAGCATTTTTAAAAACCTTGTTCCCTTTTAGATATGGAATATCTTCTATATAAGTGCAGAAGCACACTGTTCACCTTAGGAGCAAAATACAGGATTTTTTTTWAAGTGGCAGGGGAAAACTGGTGTTTTAGTATACCTGAGACCAAAGTTCACAATTTCGATCTTGATTCCAGCTGATGCACTGAACTTGGAGCATAGGGTGACAGTGTAATCAAATCTTTCTCCAGTATGTTCTGTAGACTTGACATTATTCTAAGGTTTTATTTGATATTCATTAGATAGTTTTGCATTACACACATCATAGCAAAATGAAAACTATCATAGCAAATTCTTTCTGAAAAGAGGGGACAAAATGATAACAACAAGGTTTCTGCTGCTTCTTAGKGCCGTGAAAGCTTCCTTTTCGCTGGTTGTGTGTTGTCAGATGTTCCTATGTGTCTGCCTGTATGTGTTTCTGTGACTACGTAACAAACTGGGTTGGGAAAATGATCTGATTGAGAAATTAGAGGTGGTGGTGGGGAATAAARGTGACATGATGTTTTCAGGCATAGCATTTTGCAACCTTTTTCATAATACAGTTGTGAAATTATCAGTGTGCTGCCTAACAGAGGATGATGGTGCTGGATGTGGGAGTAAGAGGAGTATGTGAGATGCTTAAACTGACATTCCTGCCACATAAATGTAGGTGGAAGGGTAGTTAGATATACATAGATACTTTCAGAAGTCAAAGACATCATGCTGCACTTAAAAGGAAAAAAATGCTCTATTTTATTTGCACATTCTAAATTTAAGAGCAGTAACTGTACATATATCACCTCTATCTGCATATATAATGTATTGTAATGGAAAAAATGTATCTGAAGCAATACAGACATCAATTGTTCGGATTAACACATTCTCACGATTTAAGCATGTTCCCTCCTATACAAGATCTGTTACTGTTTTGTTTTGTTTTAAATATTGCCAGTGTTCTTGGTCTGTGATTATTTTTCAGCGGGTTTGTCATTACAAGTAAAACTGTATCAAACACACACATGGGCGCAGTCCTTTTCAGTAGTACTCTTATGCGTAACTTGCAAGTGTAAGCATTACCGTATTGATACATTTTTTGGATGCAAGCTCTCTCAAGCACAATGATCTTTATAAACTTACAAAGCTATGATACTATGAATTTCCTGAATTTCTTTCATGATACTGGTTCATCTGTCAATGCAGAAAGTAGCCTGCTAAGTTTCAGTGCATTATTTCCCCGGCTTTGATGGGAAAGTAAACAYATGTTGTACACCGAATTGTGAAGCCCATTAGGCTTTCATATAGTGAGAAGACCATATTGTTTGGAAACTTGCTGATTGTTCGTGCAAGTGAAAAAGCATATTGATTAGCAAATGCAGGAGAATGAAATTCTAGCAGATGTAAAGAGAAAACTTTATTATTTTTCGGTATGAACAGGAAGGACATTATTATTCAAAATTCTGATTGTTTATTTGAATCTGGTACGGATTTACCTGAGTGCAGGCTGAATAACAACATTTAGTGGTTATCTCTGTTAAAGGAGAGGTGAGTTTCTGCATTGTCTTGCCCTGTTTCTAAAACCGGGTACAACAGGTTGTCTGTCTTGCTTATTTGTATCTGAAAAATAAGATCCTGAGAAACTTTTGATACAATGGACAGCAGCCACTAGTTATGTAAAAATAAAGCTTTCTTAATTAAAACTAAGTATGACAGCACTAAGCTTAACTCCTAGTCTTTTTTTTTTCCTTCCTTTTGTGCTGATCATAAGCCTCAAGGATTATGTGGCAAAATGGAAAAAACTCCACTGAATATCATATTGTCATTCTTTCAAATTACTGGTTCCTCTCCGGTCTCCAGATTGATCTGCCTCTTGCTGCTTGTGTGTGTGGCATGCCTGCAAATGCTAAGAACTGAAGTTTGATTTATGTGTCCCGTGTTAAAACAAGACCTTTTTCAAACCTATGCTATCTCTAGAACTCACAAAACAAAAAAATATAAATGAAAATTCTAGGTGTACTGAATATGTCACTACAGTCCCTAATTGGACATTTTTTGGACAAGTTTTGTTTTCTATTTCTGAAGAGGAAGAGGTCTTAGTCTAAAAATTTGGATTCAATTTCAACCTTGAATTTAACAGTTAATGTGTATTTTTCTAATAGAAGAAAGGAAAGTARTATCAAAATGCTCCAACTTTGGGGCACGCTAGATGGAGGAGCAACAGAACATTAGTCTTGTATTTCTCCCTCTCTGTTGAACATCTGCTATGGCAGGTGATACTAGAAATAGAGGCAACAAAGTTTCATTCAGCAGCTTTAATCTCAATCTCTCTCTTTCACACATATCTATTCAGATCAGGGCTGGTTAGCATCATTAAAATTGCAAGGATATTTCTTAMTATTGAGGCATTTAAGAACATCAAGCATGATAGTAACTGAATGCATGAGACCTGCAGTGTGGTTCTGGCACAGCATCTGCAACAAATTTTTTACCTATAGACTTGGAGATGTGTGCCAATAAAGGGATTTGCAATTCTCAGCAGATTCCCTATAGTTTTATGGTGACAGAGCAGACCACTCATTTGTTGCTTAGATACATTTCAGAGGATACGATTCTTAGCAAGGGCTCCTGAGAGTAATCAGAAAACAGTTTTTGAGACCTGTGTTTATTTGGTGGATGTGTTTATTAAACAGTAGTAATATAAACTGGTACCTTTTCTTTTTTTTTTTTTCTTTTTTCTTTTTTTTCTTTTTCATTAGTATTCTTTTGGGGTCTCTTGTTGTTTTTTAAGCCATAATACAGGAGAACAAAGACTATGTGCTTGCAAGTGTATATTTATATATGACTATTGTAATAGATGTATGTAAGATAATATTAGTTTTTTCATTCTTGTACTTCTCACTGTGAAGTTAGCAGAATCATGTATCATAAAGTGCTTTGTCAGGTTTAAATGGAGTAAATTTTATAGTTMTCAAATTACCTCAATTTTTAGTGCTAGCAACTGTGCTACTCTTCTCAAAATATTCGTAAATTAATTGACGGTAGGAAAGAGATAGAATATTACTTAGTTTTGTTTTTAATCTTTATTGATCTACTAAAGAAGGGAATGAAATCCAGAAGTCTTAATTCCCTCCTAAAACTTACTATTTTATTTACTTTACTGCAGTCTAGTAGAAGAATAGATCTTGAGACAACCAAAATTAGAGACTCAATGAATAAAACAGAAAGGTGAAGGCAAATGCATAATTAAGTAACATGTATATGCATATACTTAAGTGAATGAAAATGCTCAGACAATCTTATTTCCTTGAGCTATCTTTAATACCACTTTTCCCCAACAAATTTTCCTGAATTGATTGATTTTATTGTCAGAGCAACTCCTAGTGCTGACTTCCAACTGTATCTTCAATGTGGAGTATTTCTTATCAGGAACTGGGCTTTTAGGAAATAGCTATGTGTGTGTGCAAGAACTGTTAAATAAAGAGGTAAAGTAAGTATGAGATTACACTGAGAGTGTTTTGTTCTGACAACAGAACTGAGGCAGCTCTAACTATGATCAAACTCCTAGACAGATATCTCTCACTTTTTTTTTTTTTTTTTTAAATGAGCTAAAAGAAATGCAGCTGAGTAATACATAATTATTGAGTAATATATACTGTGGTGGTCAAAATAGATTAGAATAACACTGCGAGAACATTAAAACTCTTTATAGAAAGCATTTCCAATCATTCATTCTGATGTTCTATTGTATTCTTCAAAGGTGTTGCATGCTTACAGAACCGTTAATACTGCCTGAAACCAAATGCATTTTTTAAGTGGTTGTTGGATCAATTTATTGAACTGCTCAATTAGATGACTGACTTACTCATCAGCACAGTAAGGACTGAAGAAATGCTTCAGTTCAGGTCACTAGTTCTCCTTTAGCAGTATACATCGAATATCCAGGCTGTTGTACGACTCTCCAAGTATTTATCATCCGTAATCCTGTCATATGGACTAAGATCCAGCAGCTGTGGTTAAAACAATTGACATCAAATTTCTCAAATGCAGGTATTTAAGTTGCAATTTAGCAACAYTGAGAGCTCAAATGGGCACTGTAACAGAATACCCTGCAGATCCTGTGACTTCAGCCTGAAATCTGAAAGTTCTCAGCCCTCGTAAGAGCTGTCAGCTTTTTACCAGGAACTGAAATCTAGATACTTTTTCAGCACAACTTATTCTTTGTTAGCAAAGAATTTGCTACAAAATTTGTCTTGTTTCCTATCAAAAATAATAGTACTTCATTATTACTATATTTTTTCTTATTATTATGGACCTGATCTAGGCTGTGAATGAATTCATATTTTTTTAATAGGGCTTCCTAAAGGCACGGGAGAACTCCATTTGAAAGAGTATTTTTTCCTCACTATTTTAAGCAGCATGGAGCTCCTTAAATAACTGCTTGTGACTATTTTAAAATACTTAGCAATTAGATGGCTTGTATTTTTTTCAATATTGCAAATTTTAATTTTAAATTTAAGCTTTTTGATGGTGGTAAATATGAGTAAGTACTGGCAATGCATTACACCAGTGTATTGAGATAATATGCAGTGGTGGATAACCAGTTATTCCAGTTATTGTAGTCTAAAAATAAAATTAATAGACTGAAGATTTGGGAAGAATGGAATTTCATTATTATTCTGCAAATAACACTAAACAAGAAAAGAATCAAAAAGTACATTAGTACTTAATAGAATATTACGATGTTGATATTTCAATTTCAGTCTGGATTTTAGACATCTTCCTAGAAACAGCTACAAGGATGTGAATGGCAAAAATCAAGTGTGATTATGATATAGTTTTAAGATTCCAGGAAGGAGGATCAACTTGTTAAGGATTAGCTTGAGAGAAAGCTCTGCCTCAAACTTATTCCATAATCTAAAATATTGTGTGGAGGACAAGGGGAGGACTTTTTGTCAGAAGAGTTTATTACACACAAGTCCTCAACATTGGAGACACCCAGRACTAAGATGAATCTTAAAACTGTTGGCCTTTGCCTGTCAATTTCCTCATGTGTTCAAAGGAGTTGATGACTGTCACAGAAATGCAAAGTCTCTGTTTATTCTGTTGGACTGAATCTTAGATTTAATCCAAATTTAGGTTTCTAAACTCTGAAAATACTTCTAGCCAATGTTTATTTTTCTTACAAGTTTTTTTTTCCCAACATTTATTTTACTTCCTCTTCATCAATCAATATATTACAATATTTCTGTTTCCCTCAGACCTAATCTCTCCAAATCAGTGGATTTTGTTAAAAATTGAGATTCATAGAGCCAAGCAGTAGTAGGGATTTGTGTCATCTATTTATATTGTCTAGCTCAGCTTGGAGTTGTCAACTCTGCATGCTTAGTCATCCCTGAAAAAGTGTGTACAGAGCATATAACAATTTTGAAATGTATGTATTTATTGTTTTTCCTGTTTTGTCTTCATGTGGTAAACTTTACTTTCCAGATAGGTCAGACYAGTTGCATATTCACCTGTGAATCCATAGCATACAAAACCAGGTCCAGTACTTACTACAAATACTGGATTCATAAATGACACCATTTATGAATACTTTTCTGGGACGTACTGTTAACTATGTGAATGTAGTCTTCAGTTTTGAGTCTTGTTTAGGCATGTTTAGAAACTACTCAGGTGGTTTTCCTTCTCGCAAAAGCTAAATAGAATGTTCTGAAGAAAGATAGCAAAAAGGTGGATTAGTGCAAGGCATGACTCCACTACATGGGAGCCAGGATGAAGTCTCTAGTGTATCTACGGTGTAAACATTAATAAAATTTTAGGACATTTTTCACATAGACATTTGTGTCCTTATATTGCCACATGCCAGCATAGTCAGGACACAGAAGGCATGATGAGAGGGAGTATCTGGCATAAAGTAAATACAGCAAGTTATAATCCACCTGAGTCTTCCCTCAGCAGTTCACATAGATGAGTTTTAAATTTATTTCACATAAACAGTGAAAGAGAACTATAAAAGAGAACAATTCTAGACATTGTGAGGAATGTGGCCTTACAATGGCTTCCCTTTTTCATAGATATGCTAGATCCTTGATAACGTGTTAATGAGACTATCTTGCCAGTTGAAGCTACTGTAAAATGTTTAGCAACTTCCCCTGAAGTATGAAAAGCACGTGAGATCAGAATTTTTGTACCTGCCAGAGCACTAACAAGGCCTGTGACAGCCAATAGAATAGTGATGCAGGAAGACCTGCCCCTTATTAATTCTTTTCTATTCCTGTTCTTATTGGATTATAGCTGTGCTTTCTTGTCAGTGGCAAAATCCAGTAACCTGCTGTCATCAGTGACATCAGAAATGTGCTGGTGTGTCTGTAAATAGCAGACATGATGTTAACAATTTCTCTGTCACAGCTGCAAATCCCTTTAAAGCTTCTCACATGGAACAGAACAAGATTCATTCTAAATCCCAAGTGGGAAATTTAGTTTTAGAAGTGGGAGAATAGTCCTTCCAAGATGGGACTTCCAGCTGTGGTAGCATCTTCATGTTACTTTATAACCTGCTGGTATGAAGACAAAACATACATTAAGTATTGTTGTAAATTCTTCCCAGTAGCACTCTACAAAGACAGATCTTGGAGATTTTTTTTGTTGTTTTGCTTTGTTATTTTGTTAGAAGACGTATTTTTATAAATTAAAGCAGGCAACAGTAGCATCTTTAACACTACGATACAGATCCTCCTGCCCAAACACCCAGACTTACTAGCCAAGCTGGTGTGGAGATACATGGCTCTCCTYCCCTTCCCTTGAGAACGTCTCCTGAGAGAGATCTTGAGATGCCTTCTGTGAGATAAAATCATGTGAAAACTAACTTTTTGGAATCACAGAATAGGTAAGGTTGGAAGTGACCYCTGGAGATCATCTAGTCCAACCCCCCTGATCAAGCAGGGTCACCTTGAGCATGTTAGACAGGGTTGCATCCAGGTGGGTTTTGAATCTCTCCAGAAAAGGAGACTCCACAACCTCTCTGGGCAACCTAGTCCCCTGCTATGTCACTCTCACATGAAAGAAATTCCCTCTCACGTTCAAGCAAAACTGCCTGTGGTTCAGTCTATACCCGTTGCCTCTTAGTTCTTTCGCACAGGACAACTGAAAGGAGTTTAGCCCAATCCACTCGAAACCCTCCCTTCAGGTACTTATATCCATTGATAAGATCCCCCCTCAGTCTTCTCTTCCCCAGGCTACATAGGCCCAGCTCTYRCAGCCGTTCCTCATAGGGCAGATGCTCCAGCCCTCTGATCATCTTYGTAGCCCTGTGCTGGACTGTCTCCAGTAGCTCCAYGTCTCCGTTGGACAGGGGAGCCCACAACTCAACACAGTTCTCCAGATGAGGCTTCACCAGGGCTGAGCAGAGGGGCAGGATCACCTCCCTCGACCTGCTGGCAACACTCTTCCGGAGGCACCCCAGGAGACCATTGGCCTTCTTGGCCACAAGGGCTCATTGCTGGCTCATGGTCATCTTGTTGTTCACCAGCCCTCTCAGGTCCTTCTCTGCCAAGCTGCTCTCCAGCACGTCAGCCCCCAGCTTGTATCGGTGCCAAGGGTTATTTCTGCCTAGSTGCAGGACCCTGCACTTGCCCTTCTTGAACCTCATGAGGTTCCCCTCTGCCCAACTCTCCAGCCTGTCCAGGTCTCTCTGAATGGCAGCACAGCGCTCAGGTGCATCAGCCACTCCTATCATYCTCTTATCCATCAGCAAACTTGCTGAAGAGGCACTCCATCACCTCATCCAGGTCATTGATGAAGAAGTTGAAGAGGTTGGGACACACTACTGAGCCCTGGGGGGAACTCCACTAGCCACAGGCCTCCAACTAGACTTCACACCACTGATGATGACCCTCTGAGTTCTGCCTTTCAGCTAATTCTCAATCCACGTCACTGTCCACTCGCCTAACCCACACTTCTAGAGCTTGCCTAGGAKGATGTTCTGGGAGACAGTGTCAAAAGCCTTACTGAAGTCAAGGTACACAGCATGCACCACTCTCCCCTCATCTACCCAGCCAGTCATTCCATCAGAGAAGGCTATCAGATTGGTTAAGCATGATTCCTCCTTGGTGAATCCATGCTGACTACTCCTGAGCACCTTTTTTTCCTCCATATGCCTGGAGATGGCATCCAGAATGAGGTGTTCCATCACCTTTCCAAGGATGGAGGTGAGGCTGACCGGCCTATAGTTTCCTGGGTACTCCTTCGTGCCCTTTTTTGAAACCTGGAATGACACTGGCTTTCTTCCAGTCCTCAGGCACCTCTCCAGTTCTCCAGGACCTTTCAAAGATGATGGAGAGTGGCCTGGCAACAACATCCGCCAGCTCCCTCAGTACTCGTGGGTGCATCCTGCCAGGTCCCATGGATTTGTGGATGCCTAGCCTGCCTAGAAAATCTCTAATCCTATCCTCGTCAACCAAAGGAAAGTCTTCCCTTCTCCAGACTTTCTCCCTTGTCTCCAGGCTCTGGGATTCCTGAGGGCTGCCCTTAGCAGGGAAGGCTGAAGCAAACAAGGCCTTCAGTAATTCTGCCTTCTCTGTATCCCTTGTCACCAGGGCCCCCGCCCCATTCCGTTGCGGGCCCACATTTTCCCCAGAAAATCATAGATAACTTCTGGAGGATTAAAAATAGCATAGATAAGACAGCTGTACTAATAGTGTGTGAAGGTTGTACACATATTTGTAAGAAAAGTATATGCTTATTTCATGTAAGTAAAATATGGGGAAAAAATCAATAAACCATAGTGTTTAAAACTGCTAAAGAAGAAACAGGTATAATTCTCTTACATCTGTAGGTTGTCACTGTTTTTGCAGTTTTATTTAAGTAGTAAGCATAGCACCCTCCAAAGAACTCATGTGACAGCTGAGCAAATGCAGTTACTTATAGAGGTTTCAGCAGTTCTGTAAAATTTTTCATTCTTTAATACATCTTGTAAGTTGTCTGATTATATAGTTTTATGAAGTAGAAGAAATAAAGATGTGGGCAAGAAAATTTCATGCAGTTTGCCAAATTTTGTGTTTGGTGCTTTCGGTGGAATTTACTTTTCTAATGACACTGAAAGTGTGCTTGTCTCCCATGGTGATGACTTCCACAAAAAAAGCAAAGAAGAAACTCAGTAAGAAAAATATCCCAAGTTTTAATGTCATGGTATATACTATTTTACTTTACTTTTATAAGCATTTATTTCCCAAGTTTATCAAAATGGGCATATATAATCTTTATTTTTAATTTAATTTAAATAAGCAATTATTAGGTTGTCTGAAGTATTCATGCTCCTTGTTTTCAACTAATTAATTATCACACATAGTTCAGATTCTTTTAAAGCAAAATATGTATGCTTATCCAGGAATGCTTTAGGAGATTTTCGAGATAAATACAAGCTTTTCACACTTAAGTAAGCTTTTCACTGATAAGTAAGTTTTGAAGGCTCAAGCTGTGTTTGCGGAAAATTAGGCATATCTATATAACATCAGATAGTATTGATATTTGTAAGTAACTATAAAATAGTCTGCTAACAATTATTCATGCTGCACAAATATCTGTGGTTGTCTTTGACAATACTTAACTATAAATTCTTGGCAGAAATTGTCTGTAAGGGAAAAAAAGCAAAATAACACCAAGTCTTTCAAATAATTCTTTCTTAGTAGCACTAACTTTGTGAGCCATCCTTAAGGAAACAAAAACAAAAAGAAAAACAAAAAAAAAGAGAAACAATAGATTTTGTTATCAGAGGACTGTTTGTTGCCAATTAAAAAAAAGTAAGTGAAAGAATTCAGTCCTCTTGCCTTAGGTTCTGATCTTCTTACTGACAGACATGAAAGTTGAGGTTGCTCTAAAATGTCAGTTATTAAAGTGTAGGTGAAAGAAGATATAAGAAAATAGCTTCATACAGCAAAAGAACTGAAACGTTTTTCGGATTGTTCCATAGTTCTCAGAGAGTGTAATTTGCCACTTCAGTTCTAAGCTGGTATAATTGAAATAGAATTATATTAGTAAGAATTGTAATGACTATATTGTCAATTACAGCCAGTGTTCTTAAAACTTCTTCAACTGTGAAAGTGATCTTTGAGGAAAATGTGGTTATGTTTTCTATTTTATTTGAAAAGATGATTGCCAGAAAGAAAGCAAAATTGTTGAAATTAATAACGGATTTTTGTCTTCAGGACCCATTTAAAGGATCCACTCAGGACCTATGTAAAAAAAAGGGAAAGGCTTTTCATTGTTTATGCGAAACATATGCTTAGCTAAGTTAGATAGTTCTGGTAATGTAGCAGCTGGTCGTCTTTTCATGTCCACTGTGCTTGAATATTAGGACTGATATTTACAGCCCATAGCCCATTTCAGTTGAATTCAGTACGTGTCATGGATGTTGGTTTTGCAAATCCCAAATAACATCTTTAAATGCTGTGCACGAGGCAAAGTAGTGGAAAATTAGACCTATGCAATTTTTAGAGGGCAAAACTGATCACACAGTTTTCCTCCTGAAACAGGAGAGAAAGYATGCTGTTCACTGATGTTGAAGTGTAAGATGTGCACGGCAGGTTGCCATGTTTTGATAATATTTTACAATCTTTTGCTTCTTCTATTAATATAATGCAGCTTTTCATTCTTAGCATCAAAAAATATGCAAATAGAGTAAAGTTAAATGGACTATTGCAGAGAAAGCAGGCAAATAGGACTCTTTTGGATTCCTTTCTAGAAATTGTATTGATAGTGTTTCACTCAGCCTCAGTCTGAGGCAGGCACTACTAAATGATGGCAGTAGTCTCTTTAGTGATAATAAAGTTATGCTTGCCTCTGTAGTAATACATAATACTTCAGAATTACTCTAAAGTAAGGATACCTGTTTTCACTGCAGACTTTTATACACAGTTTGAAGATGTCTCCACCTGTGTTAGCAGCCGTGGCAGCTTCCAGTGGCAGTTGTGTGTGTGGTCAGATTATGTGACTAGAATATATCTGGCCAGTTTTTTCAACAGGAGCTTTCTGTTTTCCTTTAACAATCTTTAGGCACAGTGTTTTTTCCAACACAGGTTTTCTATTTTCTCCAGTATTCTTTTATAGCTAATATTTTTCAAAAATTTTTTTTGTGAGAACCTCACCATATTCTAATCTATTCTTGTTCTAGGGTCACTGAATAAGTTACGCACGCATTCTAGTTTTAGAGTTCTTAAAAGGCAATTTTACACAGCACTGGTTCATTAAGAGAATAAATGTGTATGCAGTGCTTTTACACCTACATGATACTAATACCTGTTCAGTTGCAATGTGGTTACTGATGTAGTCAGAGTTGTTTTCCTAAATTTGATTCTGTTGAGATTATAGCAATGTCTTCAGTTTACCCTTCAGCTAAAACTATACAAAAATGATGGACAGTAGCAAAGACTGCACTTCCTAAAGTGCACACTATTTAAGAAGTTAGAAGACCTTCATGTTCTAACTAGAGGTGAGAGTTCTTTGATGATGAGAGTTCTTTCTAATTAGCAACAAATTTAACATAAATATGAACTGCAAGACTATATTATCTGAAAGAAGCAAAACTCCTGTTTACTTTTTTAATACATAACTCTCATTAGCTGAGCAAGTAAACACCAAGAGACAGTTGTGGCAATTCACAAATAGCTTGAGATAGGATATTTGTTTTCAGTGCTGAGGATTTAGATCCTACTACTGATAATGTAGAAGCAGAAAGTCAGAAAAAGAATAGAATATATGTATAACTAATAACAATTGCCTGGGTAATAATGACTGTATATCATAACTTGAAAGTGTAGATTGCACTTTGAACTCCAGGCTGCAAATTATACACTTCAGAGCTATACTCCCTATGCTGATAGAAAGCATATGTTTTTTAGAGTTTTATGTATTTTGTCATTGAAAGCATACAGCTAATTTTCATGCTCTTTGCACTTTCTCTAATAGCTGCTCTACAGAATAACGTCACAATGCTTGGGGGAAGATGTGTGTATGTCGTGAATGTATTTCTGTATATATTTTGGCAATATAGTCAGTATTATGCAATACAAAGACAAGGAAAATTATTGTTTCACTGCCTGTATCCATATGTAAGCTTATTTTTTAATAAGATTTCTTGTGTTCTACTCCTTTCTGCCTTAATATGCTTCTACCAGAGAAAAGAAGCTACAGATGACTGGTTAAACTGGTATTTAAAGAAATGCAACCCTTGAGCCTCTTCCTTGTGATGGAAAACTAGTGAGCCACTATTCTTCTTCTTCTAGCCTTTCACAGTACTCTGAAATACCTAGAATGGAAGGAACATTTTCCTATCTTTTTGTCTCTTTACATTAAAACAGAAATAGTATTATTCCCCCATTGCTGCTGAGGTAAGTCAGTATGATTTTCATTTTGCAAAAAAGAAGCAAATGCAAGGTTAATGTTTTAATACATTCGTAACAAATATTAAGGCTTAGAAGGATTTTTTTTCACAAGATACCTACTTGAGAGAGAAGTGAGAATCATAGCAGAATTTTATATTGCTAGCTTTACATTTGGAAGTTGTTTAGATGGGCTTACTTGAAAAGGAAAATTGGTCTAGTAATACAAATCTTGACTATGCCTATTTCTGGTGTTGATTTGCTGTGTGATACGTGGTAAGTGAATTACACCAAGGACATGCTGGCCTCCTTATTTTCTGGATTCTGAATTTTTGTAATCTGGTCTCTAATTTTCGGAAGAAAACTAGACTGCAAAAGAAATCAATAGGAAAACGCTTAGAGTCACTGACTTGCTTTCGGTGGATACAGTGCCTAGACTTTAAAAGTGCTCTTAAATGATACCAGTTTTAGGCAGCAGTTCTCAGTTTTTGTATGGTTGCCTCTACTCATTTGCTGCACTAAATCATATGCCATGTGTATCTGGTTAACATGAGGCTTTAATCCTCTGAGTTCTTCCGTAACATAYCTTCCTGGTTCTCTCAGGTGGTGCTCACTTTCTCCCCGAAGAAGTATCGGGAAAATGTGCACATGAGCTCTCTCTATGTCTGTAAAAAAGGTCTGGCTACATTTGTAGGTTTTCTTAGGGCTCAGACTGTTCCCATGCAGCAGCTTGATGGTATTTCTGGCAACAGATCTGTGTGGTCCTTCCATATGTTTAAAAAGAAAATATTTTCTTCCAGTAGCAATGTATGTACCTTCTCAGCATCAGACATAGTGGAAAGAACTTTGTCCTAAAAATAAAGGCAGCTTTCTAGTCCGTCATCCACGGACTTCCTGACCTGGATTGTGTCATGAGGAGCATGCCAGGTCTTCTAGTGTATCTTTGAGAACTGGAAGTGTATTATATCTATAAACCAGGGCCTCAAGGACTTTAACTTAGTGTTTGAACAGAGGACAACAACAACAATAAAGCAGATTTTTAAACAGTCAGAGGAAGTGAATAAGAGCAAGAAGAAAAAAGTTCAACTTCACATACGAGATTATGGCTAATCTAATAGTACTGTATCCAAGAATAACAGCATAATAGTACCCAATCAGTCTTGTTACTTTATCATTGATTTACTCTATAAATTTTGGCAGGTTATTCTGTCTATCTGCCTWAATGTTAACATTCAAAGTATAGTGATAACAAAATACCTGTTTATCCTACATAGATTGTTTGTGAAGGCAGTGCTTCATAATATATATAATCTCAAATAGCTGTTACTGTGGTCTCTCTCTTTCAAGCCAGCTATACAGTCAATGTGCTATCACGTGTTTTTGACCACTCCTGCAAATTTTGATCTTGATTTCCATGTATCTCTGTTGTTTATCCCTTAAATTGTAGTGAGAGGAAATTTAACATGTTGTCTCATAAAAAAGTGTGTAATCATCAGTGTTTGTAGAGCACTCCTGTGAGGTGGAAAAAGAGAAGACGCTTCCCTTCTCTGTTCACTACAGACTGTGAAAGAGGCTTAGAAATTAATTTGTAGGATAAAGCATTGAAGGGAATACAGGAAGCTTTTTCATTTTTTCTATCTGCCTTGGCCATAAAACGATGCAGAGCCATCTAATGTAAAACATTATGTGATTTAACGGGGGCAGGTGTAGCTCAGTTGGTTAGAGTGTGGTGCTGCTAATGCCAGGGTTGTGGGTTCAATCCCTGTATGGGCTATGCTGRCGGTTGGACTAGATGATCTCCAGAGGTCCCTTCCAACCTTACCATTCTATGATTGTACGACCATTCTATGATTCTATGTCCAAAAACTTGATTTGTAAATACAATTCTACGATTAATCTGATGAATCAGAGTTCAGACACTGCTTGCAGTTCCAGAGACAAGTAACAGAGCCCTTGTTCCAAAAAACGTGCAGGGTACATATGTGCTCATTTTACCATGAGGTGCACTTTCAAACTAAGAAAGTTGACAACACAGAAATGATGGAATTGGCATGAAAAATTAGGGAGAATTCCCATTTAACTGGAAAAATAAATGAACGCATTACGAAAACTCTAAAACTAGTGTATGCTATAATTCTGTGGTTTTCACCCTAAAACGTACTAGATAGTTGTGATCTACTGCAGTGGAGATGTGTGAGAATGCAGTGTTGCATACAGAACTTTTCTTCCAATTTAGTAGGCAGCAATCAGATAAATTGGAGGCATATTCAGGTCCATATAATAGTTTACATGGTGATTAAAATAATTTTTAAAGAAACTATTAAAACGTATGCAAATAGACATTATTATTAAAAAATGTCAGAATTCATTGAAAATGAACTAAATTAGTCCCTTCCTAAAATACTTGTATATAAACTGTTGTAGCATTTCTTTAATTATATCCTATACAAGGCTTAAACTTGGAGCTTGATTTCTCTTTTTCTTGATCCTCTCAGGATGCCAGAAGATGTATTTCCTAAGTGAGTGCAGGAAAGTTCTTGTTCTCTTTGCCCTTTACTCACCCATGGTAAATATTACAAACACTGGCTAACTGTTTAAAAATACGCTACCAAGTGGTAAGAAGGAACTGATAAATAAGTTTAAACATTGGTTCCCCTGTATTAACATTTCCTAGTTTATGTAAAGAAATGGATGCTGGGATAGACTATATACTATTCCATTTCATCAACAAGATTTTACATGCTATTATATTATATTAAAGATGAGTATTATTCTGCATGCAGATCTACATGCAAATTTATGCTGTAGATTTTTTTTTTCAGAACAACCTACCAGGAAAAGATATTCATCAAATATTTCACTAAAATATATACTAGAGATTATTTACTGAGTTGACATTCATTAATTCAATTGGGAAGTAGTAGAGTATGCAGGTCTTGGAATGTTCTCAGTAATTACTGGAAATTCTGAAGAATTATCCACAGATAAAATTGTGACACGGGGACTAAATTGCTTACTTTTTACCCTCTTTTAATCTACTGCTTCTATCGTTGTAGAAGGAAAATTATTTTGACTTCGAGAGTTAGGGTAAAGGTTGTGAATAAGGGTAAAACTAACTTCAACAGCAGGTTGCCTRGTTTCTGCATTTGTTCAAAAAAGTACAAGATTTTCATTTTTTCCCTAAATTTCTCATTAGAATGGTCTCATTTTTTTCTTTCTTTCTTTCTTTATTTTTTTAATTTTCCTAAGTAAACGCATGCTATTTTTTCAAAGGTTGCAAAAGATCTGTTTTGATCCAAGGCATTCACTAAAGATGGTAACATGGAATAAAGAGTTAAAATGTTCACATGAGAATTGTTATTTAGCTTAGTTTATTACAATTCTGCAAGAACTGAAGAGAAAAAAGATTATCTAGGAAGAATCATCTGAGCTTTTGCTTTCCTTGTGGCCTAAAATAATTTTGTCCTTAATAGAATCAGGTTTTGTCTTGAACGTTTTTTGTCTTGAACTAAAGCAAAACTTTATGTGTGTGTGTCTAATTTGTTGGTTGAATAACAATGCTGTGAAGTGTAGGAATTGAGCTTTTTGTTTTAAAAAAGAGGAAAAAAATACTCTCTTCTTTGTTATAGTCATTACTAAAACAAAACATATGATACGATCTTATACTAATTCAAGCCTCCTTCTCAGTGGTAGGTGTCAAGAGTTTCATGATGTTCTGCTCCTAGAAAAGGTGTTAGAGAACTGGAATAGAAATTAAAATGTTCAACAAGATGAAGTGTTTTGTGTTTTCCTGTGAAAGTAAGATGATCCATTTATGACTGAAATCAGAAAAGTTATTTGCTGGTGGTATTGCAGCACTTTACTAGAATCAAATTTATATTAAATAAGTAGTGACTGAATTTCAAATGTAAATGGCTAAGAAAATATTATAAAAACTGTCCTTAGCTCATTCAGAATCACCAGAAGGTGCTACACAGTGACTTTTGGGATGTGAACCACTTGTTTCATTTTGTAGGAAGCAAGCATTTTTCTTGAGCAGATGCACTATTCCTTTACGAGTCCCAAGGGAAGCTGCATGGTACTAGCAGATATAGTCTTTGCACATTTATTTCTTTACTTTGTGTCTTATTTTAGGGTGAATAATCTACCTGTTCTATTTCAAGTGTGATAATAATTTTTACTTGAGTGTGTAGCATAACCACCTAATATTCCATGTATGCCTTTTGGATCTGGTAAAGCAATAAAAAGCCTCTTAATGTTGAGCAAGATATAAATATTAGTACTCCAAATAAGGGACTCAGCTTGTGCAGTCGGCTGGATACAATCTGGTTAGCCAGTGCTAGCAGAAGGGAATTCATTTGTGGAGTTTCCCTTGATATTAGTCACCTTAGATGAAATTCTTCTTGGGAGGCACACAACATTATGAAGGCTTGCTCTTGCATGAGTGCCAAATCATTACTGTCAGTTCTGATCTCTGAGCCAAGTACAGTGTTTAAGTGCACAAATCACAGTGTTGTTCAAAGACTTTATTTTCCCTCTCCTCCTTTTCCTGTCCCTTCTCTGAAGAAGGTACCCAAGACTTTTATTGTAAACTATACTTCCCTGCTTGTTTCAGCTGCTGCACTGATCTGGTAAATGAATTCATTTACCAGCAGCAATTACAGTTTCCCTGTCACTCCCTGGATGATAATTTGCACAGTACTGCTGTATTGCAGGAAGGGTAGCTACTGTAGCGCCGAGCTTCATTATGCCAGTTGCCTTCTTGTAATCATTTAGACATGAGAAGGAGAGTGGAGAAGCTTTTTCTAAGGAAACATTGGAGGATAATGTACCTAAACAGTTAAATTAAACARTAGGATGTACTGTAACCCTTGTGACTTCTGTGATCATGGAGACTGAATCTACTGTTCATCAGGATCAATTTTCTCTCAACTACCAGATTTCTAAACAAACAGCTTAACTTTATGGGAACRTTAATTAATAGCTCTGGCACACAACTAAATCTTTGATTTGCAGTTCTGAGATTATTTTTTCTCTGTTCCTTCTATGACAAAAATCTTTGCATATTTTGATGTCTGTTTTTTTGAGCAGGATTRAGTTATCTTGAATATCTCAGACCCTGAATAGAAGGCATACTACAGGTCCYCTTTCTCCAAATAGTTTTGGGCAGGATTAAAGATAACCATTTGCCTTTGAAGCTGCCTCAGACTCTCGGAACAAAAATATTTTTCCTCTTTGTAGTGCAAATTCTGGATCATCATTAAGACTGTGAGTTTGCTATGGTCATGATTCCCATGACACAAACTGAGACTTGGGGTAGGGAAGAGGTTTGCATAAAAAGCCACTGCACCTGTCTTTCTAACCTGTCTTCTACTGAACATGATTTCCTTAAATTTTTAAATATTTCACTCATTTTTGTGCTTTGACTTTTTTTGTACTTTATGCCTTGAAATAATATTTGTTTCTAGTGTTACAGTAGAAAGCAAATCTGACTATTAACGCAAGTTTCATTCCCCGCTCCCCCCTTCTTTCTTTTTGTCTTGTAGCCACAATGAATTCACGTTCAGCTATTATGGGTGTTTTGACTAGGATTCCTTCCTCCTCCCAACCCAGGGACCTCTTTCATGTTACTACCTCCTCAACAATGTTACTTCCTTCTGGAATACTTGCATATACAGTTTCTTTAGGGTAAAATGTGTTTTTTAAGTATGAAGAAATACAGCAAGGTAGGTTTTATTATTCAAGCGCTGGGTAAAAGAGTTCACTTGCATTTTTGCAGTGAAACTTAGCAGTGAGGACTTCTATGTTCCWTTGGCCACCTTCATTTTTGTTTGTTTTTGTCTTTCCGTTCCTTTCCTCTGTGCTAAGGCTAATGTAGAATTCCTATTCTAATACAAAAATCAGATACCTCCCATATCATGAGAACTGTTGTTACTAGGACCACAAGTAAAAGGAAGGAAACGTGTTCCTTGGCAGAAAGGTATTCCTAGCATTAGATGATGAAATTTCAAAGAATGCCTCTGTCATTTTTGCTCTCAGGAGGAGCCTAGAATATATCCAGACCTTCTTACATAATATTTGATCTTTTTTTTTTCTTAAAACAAAACAAACTAACAAACAAATATTAAAAAGACAAAAATAATGCCCCCCCAAACCAGCCAAATTAAAAATGCCTCTCACAGCTCCCTACCAGAGGCTGAGAAGGGACTGTATATTCTGACAAAATATATTAAGACTCATTTCTCTGTAACTGTTCTACACTGAATTAACAAAAAGAGAGGTTGCATCTCACTAAACTCACCATTCAGTTTTATTGTTATTTCTACTTTATGTGTTTGCTTTCCCATAACTGAGTCTGTTTTGGCTCTGGCAGGCCCACAAGGCTGAAATGCTTTCGGGCTGTCAGTCATAGTCTCTGTATAATTCCATCTTGAAAGAGAGGGCTCAAAAGGTGACCCATTGAGAAAGGCCATCTTTTACTTATTACCAGTGCAGCTTACAGTCACAAATTATTACTGTGAATTTGTGTGGAATGATAGAGATTTATAGAAAGTCATTGCACTGTGTCTGGACTTGCCTGCCAACATGCCAGTGCAGCATTCCCTGGAATCCTTAATCTAATGAAACCCAGTGGGGAYCTGCTGGTGTTCTACAACAGGCTGCAAAAGAGAGCATGTCTACAGTGTGTATTGGACTGGGTGTTCAAAAGAAATATCACAATCCATTTTACTGATATAATCTAGTAGCTTCATCTGTATGCATTGTGGAAAGATGATGAGGTAGGCCATTTCGATGGCAAAGCTTGTAGCAACCTTGCACTTAATTAGCTGCCGTACGATTTTGAGATTTTCCTACTCAGCAACAATTGCTTTGCAATAAGGAAAAAAAAATTGGGTAATAATCTTGGCTTACAGAAGAAGCAGCAAAAAATGTCTTTGGCTTCCTGCTGCTATAGTGCTGGGCAGTTGGCTGCAATGTTAATACCACCATCCTGGCAAACATTGGGACATTGGCCCATAAACACATTTGTTGCACCCTACTAATGTTTTTTTTTGGAGAAAGAATGAAGAGGGGACAAGGCAGCTGTTTTCATCCTCATCAACTTCAGTGCTAATCACTGCAGTCTCTAGCTGATTCCCTGTAATATCCACCATATGGTGGAATAGTTCAGCCTTGAATATGTTTTATGCAGTATATATATAATGGTTGCTGCCTAGAGTGGGATAGGAGAGCTTACCTTGAATTCCACTTGTCTATTAGATTTCCATTAGTGGAATATATTAACATATTTGAATTTTATTTTGAGTTTCCTTTTTTATATTTGTAATGGATGATTAGTTCATAAAAGCTTGACAWATGTATGTTACCATCTTGGTTCTTGCATAGACTGCTTTATCATACAATTGCTTTGAGCAAAGGAAGAAAAATGCAGATAATCTTATCTAGCTTCACCAAATTATTTCCTCTTTTTAAATAAAGATTTAAAATCCTTCTGTGAAACTGATGAACCCCAATTAGGGATGAAGAACAAAAGTGATTGTGAAGTCAGTCACTCAGTGCTCTATTACTAAGTTTCTGGAAGCTGCCTAAAATTTAATTTTGATAGGATTAATTTCTTAGTGAAATGAGTCCGCACTATGCATAATCTCAGAAAAGATTTATATTCACATCTGCTCATGTATGTGAATGCATCCTCAAAAGCCCAAGTAAATACACAAGCATAGGATGACCTATGAAAATCACTGATAGCACTCTTCCTTTGGAACATCTGCTAGTAAAAATGGGAAAGAATGTGGACGAAAAGAGACTTTTTTTGCTAAATAAATCTATGCCTGCAGATACTGTCAGGCAGAATCCCATTTTTTTTGCCTTCCATTCTGCCTAACTTGTTCTTGAAAAAGTGCCTGATRGAATCTCTTACAGGGGAAAAAAATCCAGTTTTCCTGACTCTGATGTGAGGGGGAGGGTCATTTGTCTAAAACACACAGCATAAATGTCCACTTTTCAGTTAACTGAAAAGCCTTGACAGTGAACTTCTAAAATGTTTTTCACTGAACAAAAAGGTGCTAATAAAATTATTTCAAAACTAATCTAAATGTTAGGTATATAGGTTCTGGTACAATAATCTGTAATTAGTTAGGACAGTAAATGACTAATTGTATCCCAAGTCATGACAAAGACAGTGGGATTTGAAACTCTTAAACACAAGCTTGATAGCTTGATCTGCTGAACAGAAATAAATTTAGGCATGATTTAAAATGTCTACACAAAATCTCACTTTTGAGATTTTATCTGGTAAAGGAAAAAATTGTTTTTTGATCATTTTAAAAGCAATATTCTGCCAGTTTTGAACAGTGAACGTGTGGTGAGTTCCCTGCGTGTGCCAATTTGCCCGCTTACCACAATTGTTATGAAATTGAAGAATATGTTTYGAGACTAGAAGGCTTTATTTTTCTTGTTATTTGAAACTGAAATTCCAATGTGTTCTCTAATGAAATGTAAAGGAACATATGGATTTTTTCATTGGTTTGATTATGAGGTTTTATAATTGGAAAAATAGGGTACAACAGTTGCTCACCGGTTGTGTATCAAACTATGGAAGAGGGACTCTGAAGAGATTTTCAAGCTGCCTGCTAATAGTACTCSTAGGTTGAGTGTGTTCTTGGACAGTTTATTTACAATGGTGGTATGCGCAGAATGTAAAACACAAAGGAAACTCTTCAAATGCAGATCTCTGACTATACTCCATTTCAATAAATCGGAAGAAGAAAGTGAAAATGAAATGGCTTCTTTGAAGCTAAGACGAACTTAAGACATTTAACTGATGTGAGACACAAATTCCAAAGTAATGAATTTTATTGTTCATTCTAAACTGCTGTCTGCCTGGTGGAGTTGTCCAGCTTTCCACATACAACAATAAAATTTCTGCATGCCTTTTGCTGCACTTGGTCAGGTGTTACCGGCATAACATCCTTCTCTGGGATCTTGATCGAGTCGTCTCTTTCAGAATCACATGAACTTGACTGTTCTATACGTAACATTGTCAGAGCATCTAAATAAGATTTACAACGGTAAATAAATAGGAATAGAATTGTTGCTGAAAGCCAATACTTCCTTCACTAATAATTTACCTATTYCCCTGCTGCCTAAGGCTTTAGGAAAAAAGCTGGAAGACATTGTCAGTAAGCYCAGGGCTGTCTTGATCATGAAGACTGGTGTAGTTTTCAAAGCAGTAGGCCCATTTYGTCATCTTTGCTCTATCTGACAAAAGCCTCTTCACCTTCACTCTTCACCGCCTTTGTTTATTCTTGTATTTTGAGGCTGTACAGTAGTTCTTTCTACTGTTATAAGCTGCGGTAGCTCTGAGATAAGCAAATTGGAACAATCTGTTTCGCCTGATGATCTGTGAACGAGAGAGCAGATCGGCCACAGTGGAATAYGACTATCTGAGCCCAGCATCTTGTGTAATAGTGAGACTAATATGTTCATACTTACAATGTAGGGCCTCGTGGTAAAACAAGGCTGGTTTTGGAAACCGCTTGACCTGGAGCATACAAAGACGCTCCCAACTTGATAAAGCCTTTTGCTCTAGAGCCTATCGCTTGTGGGGCTGAGCTCACTCCACATCCCTTAGACTTGACAGAGGTGAAGTTGTTCAGTGCCTTTCTAGAGACTGTAAGCTTTTGCAATGCTGAATCTTCACTAAGAGAATTGTGTGAATTAATAAGTAATCATTCTGGTGTTTATATCATCTCTTGTATTAACAAGCTCACTGAAGTATCAAACTGTTATGTAAACTGTGTACTGATTTAAACTCTTGGTTTGCAGACACTTACGTAGAATTTAATGATTAACAAATTAAATATAGATCATATTTAAATAAATGTAAATCACTAATTTCCATGCTGAATATAAACTAGATAAACTTTGATTTTTTCATGAAGGGTAATAATGCTTTAAAGTCATTTTTTGCCTCATACATCCAATCTTTAAGCAATTAATATCAGGTGTAGAATATTTAAGGGATAATCTTTGCAGCATTGAAGTATTTGCCTTTTTCATAATTATATCTCAAGTGTTTGCCATGRTTTTAATTAATGTCTAAGAAAATGCTCATGGGCTATAAATTAGTTGCTTCTCCTTTCCTCATCTTTTTCTTCCCCTGCTTATATATATTTTTTTATTCATGGCATTCTTTTCAAAAAGATGCTTTGAAGTTTTTTTGCTCTATTTCCTGCTTAAAACAGTTAAAATGTAAATGGCTATTCTGACAGAGGTGACAGTTTTTAAAGTAATGTGTTTTCTAGGTTATAATGATGATAATAAAAAGTATACAGTGCAGTRCATGCTATAATTTTTTAACACTTAAATATGGGTGAACAGTTGAGTAAGTAATAAAATGTGATCGGCTAAATTTCAGTATCAGTATTTCTTCTGCTTTGTAAGCTCTATTTGTTAACATATTTAAGAACAATTTAAAATAATTCAAGACAATTGATTCTTGTCTTGTGTGCATTTTATTCCAAAGACTGTGTCCTCAACAAGGACCTAAAACCAAATCAATAAGCTGAAGAATTTCGTGGAGGATTCATGTAAGTAATGCAGACACGAACAGATTACATTGCATAGAAGTTTAGTTTCACCTCTTTCTTGTCTTTTGTTGTTGCCATTTTTGTATATCCCTTTATTAATGATTATTCATCCTTTGGGATAACTTTAACATATACTGTTTTTTATTAGATAAACTGCAACCTTTGGCTGACATTCTGATAACATTTTCCAGGGTCTTAGCTGAYCACTTTCATCCGTTTTTGGGAATCATGAAGGAGCTGAATGCTATCTTGGCTTGTGTCATATCATAATATTTAATTGCCACTCTCCTCCCCCCTTTATTCTTAATGCATACAGAACAATAGTTGCTCAAACAATCGATTCAAGCTCAAAATGTGTTTCTGCTGAGTATTGGTCTATGTCATTCATACTGTCCAAAAAATGTGTTAAATAAGTAGCTGCAAGTAAGAATCACTTCATAGTTTTCTATTTTGTTATGAACTCGCTGTGGTACACACGATCAAGCTTGCCAAACACATCAAACATGTCTGTATGTCATTCTGATGTTCATTCAGAAACTCAAGTACTAGGACAAGTAACTGCATTATTTTTTTCTAAATATAGCAAAACATTCATTAGTAGCCACAGTCCTCATGGGGATTATCTACTTTTTAGTCTACGTTTCATTTGAATGAAGAATTTATTCTCTTAAAAATTTACTGTAACAAACATGTGCACTGTGATAGTACTCACATACCAGTTCACTTAAATCATTGTGAACAGTTGGATGTCTATTGAATCAAGATTACAGCATGGTGAACATAATGCTTTAACCAATCCCTATAGTCAAAAAAAGTCAACAAAAAGGACGCAAAAAAATTGACCAATGACTCTGCCTTAGATTAACCAAGAATTGATATTGATCGTGTAAGTGGTTTGTTGTTATTAAAACTTGAGTTGTAAACTAACTTTAAACTGTGCTATTATGGCATGCTAGCTTCATAACCAGCACAAATATTGTGAAGTGGCGTTACCAACTTGAAACGAGTTCCAACCAAATTATGACATTAATTCCCTGCCATTTCAGATGACTAATAACTGCTTGAAACAAAGAGAAATTATTTGGAGAAATTAACAACAAGGTTAGCAACGAGGAAATCTGGATGCATTCTGGTGTCAGAAAGGTGATTCATGAACTGAATTGAGCATTTGAAAGCTGCCTGTTGACCATCTTTGAAATGTCTTTGTTAACTGAAAAAGGYTGTGCATGACCAATGGGGAAGCTTTCTTTCCAAGCATATTGATTGATTTAATAAAACAAAGTATATTACCCTAAAAATATTTCTTTTTTGTACCCTCAGTAGTTTATCTCCTAGAACAATCTGGTTGCCTTCTATGATGAAAGGACTGGCTGGGTAAACKAGGGGAAAGCAGTGGACATTGTGTACCTTGACTTCAGCAAGGCTTTAGACACTGTCTCCCATAACACCCTTCTGGACAAGCTCAGGAAGTGTGGGCTACATGAGTGGACAGTGAGGTGGATTCAGAACTGGCTGAAAGCAGAGCTCAGAGGGTTGTCATCAGTGGTGTGGAGTCTAGTTGGAGGCCTCTGGCTGGTGATATCCCCCAGGGCTCAGTACTGGCTCCCATCCTCTTCAACTTCTTCATCAACGACATGGATGAAGGGACAGAGTGCACCCTCAGCAAGTTTGCTGATGCTAC
Source organism: Rhea americana (assembly GCF_003343005.1). Classification (NCBI taxonomy): domain Eukaryota; kingdom Metazoa; phylum Chordata; class Aves; order Rheiformes; family Rheidae; genus Rhea; species Rhea americana. Next base: position 951,978 of record NW_028185150.1, read on the forward strand.
CAAGCTRGGAGGAGTGGCTGATACACCTAAGGGCTGTGCTGCCATTCAGAGAGACCTGGACAGGCTGGAGAGCTGGGTGGAGAGGAACCTCCTGAGCTTCAACAAGGGCAAGTGCAGAGTCCTGCACCTGGGGAAAAATAACCCTAGGCACTGGTACAGGCTCTGTAGAGCCTGTTCTGCAGAGAAGGASCTGAGAGTGSTGATGGATGACAAGTTGACCATGAGCCAGCAATCAGCCCTTGTAGCAAAGAAGGCCAGTGGTMTCCTGGGGTGCCTCCRGAAGAGTGTTGCCAGCAGGTCGAGGGAGGTGATCCTGCCCCTCTGCTCAGCCCTGGTGAAGCCTCATCTGGAGAACTGTGTTGAGTTGTGGGCTCCCCAGTCCAACGGAGACATKGAGCTACTGGAGACAGTCCAGCACAGGGCTACAAAGATGATCAGAGGGCTGGAGCATCTGCCCTATGAGGAACGGCTGCAAGAGCTGGGCCTATGTAGCCTGGGGAAGAGAAGACTGAAGGGGGATCTTATCAATGTCTATAATGTGAAGGGAGGGCGTCAAGGGGAGGAGGCTGATCTCTTTTCAGTTGTCCCATGTGACAGGACAAGAGGCAAYGGGTACAGACTGAAGCACAGGCAGTTTTGCCTGACCTTGAAGGGGAATTTCTTTCCTGTGAGAGTGACGGAGCACTGGAACAGGTTGCCCAGAGAGGTTGTGGTCTTTTCTGGAGAAATTCAAAAGCTGCCTGGATGCAACMCTGTCTAACATGCTCAAGGTGACCCTACTTGATCGAGGGGGTTGGAGTAGATGATTTCCAGAGGTCCCTTCCAACCTTACCCATTCTGGGATTCTGTGATTCTGTAACGTGTTTAGGGCTGGCTGAACTGTGTGTAATTGCAGAAGACTGCTTTGGAAAGCGTAAATAGCTGTAAGATTACCTTGCTAGCTGACCCTTGTTGTATAGGAACCTGCCAAGTGGGTTTCAGGATTTCAGTGAAAGTTCTGGRTGTAGTGGAAAGAGATGCTCATGTTTCCTACTCTAGGTCTTACTAGAATGTGAACAGGTGCCTACAAATTCATGCATCTAAATCTTAAGATCTATTAAAGGTAAATGCCTCAGAGATCTCATGGGTATAAACTGTATATMTTGAGGTTGGTCGTGGGGATCTCTGCCCATGCTACCTATTCCTGCCCCACTCACTCTTTTTTATTTTTTGGTTAAAGATAGCTCAGATAATACAATGGCTCATTTCTGCTGAAAGGAGAGGGTCACACCTTTGACATTCCTGCCTGTATTGTCTCACAGTTTAGTATATGGCTGGATCAGCTTATTCATTTTTAAGCTGACAGAAAACTACTTCTCTTTTGTTTTTTTTCCCCTTGTCTGTGTTATTTTTCTGCCTAATCAGTGAATGCACTAGTTTTCTCTACAGTCAGACAAGTAACAGCACTAGCTAAGGGAACTAGTATGAGAATGCAGCCTGGAGGAGAGAGGGTGGTGGAAGAGTTATCAGTTTTTCAGAAGCAACAAGCTACTAAATCTCTTGCTGCTTTTCACAAGAGAGTTTGCTACTATGTTCACATCAGCGATCTGTTTTGCAATTAAGCCTCAAAAAGACAAATAGTCAAAACTAAAGGAAAATTAAAATGTGTTATAGTGTCAGGAACAGATGGCTTAGTTTAGAATTCTCTTAAGAGAGCTTTGCTGCTGGGAAAAGGTATATGAAACTTTTAACCAGGTTAAATATTGCACCTAAAAAAGAGGGTATTCAGACAGTAGAGGGAAAATATTGATCAGAAAGCAGTGAGCAAAGGCTGTCTTTTTAGGAACTGTAAGAATTCTCTAGCTCTCTTCCATAGCTAGTTTGGAACATTAGAAATAAATTATTTAGGTCTCTAGAACCCACCAGAACAAGAGAGATAAAGGAATGCAGGGATATTGCTGAAAACCTAGAGGTAATACGTGGTCATTGTTTTCTGCTCTGGCTCTATACATTTTCTGCGCATATATGCTTGACGGTAATGAAAATAGCTTTCAAAAATTCTTTTACTCACTCAGAGGAAAGAACATTAACAGGAGAACTCCCTGGGAATGAACCTCTTAGTTATCAATTTGCATAGTAATCGCAAATTGAAATGCTAGAAAACCAACAGGAAAATCTAGTGAAAAAACTAACACCCCACAACAAGCATCTATTGTTTTTCTGACAGTTTAAAATCTGTGTCTGAAAGTTATGGGCCAGGCTTTTAGCTAGCTGCAGATGGCAAAATTTAAGTATACTAAGCAGAGCACAGTAATGAAATTCCATGGTTGCTTTGTAGAAAGCAAATATTTTCCTTCTCTCTGTGCTTTTCTTCGTGCAACTTGAAAACAAGAATATATTTGATTTGAAGTTTTGAAATACGGTTCATTCTGTGATGTGCTAAAGGCTTTATTTTATTTTTACTGGAAGTGTGTTGATTCATTAATATTGATCTTGATATGACAAATACTTGAAAACAACTGAAAACCCATATCCCAAATTTTCACATTTACTTTGCTATTTTCAGAAAAATATTTTGTGTCTTGTATTTGATGTAATATTTTTTAAAGGTCCAATGGAAAAATAATTCATTTAAATACTATATYGTCAGCTTTAAAAAATGTTTCTAGAAAAAATACTTTGTAAATTTTAGCTTTTTCTCTTCTGTAATAGTACATTTTTAATGTAATGACATGTAAAACCTTTCTCAGTTAGGAAAATCCTTTACAGCTCAAACTTAATTTACACAATTAGTCTTTTTCATATAGTTCTGTAGGTGGAGAACAGAAAAAAATGGTAGTTAAGGACAGACTTTAGGGCAACTTTTCCAGAACCAGTGTCTTCATCCCTTTTTGGTTATAATTGTCACCTATAGTTCTTCTATATTTCTGCCTCTTGAGTCAGACAATCATATTATGATACAGACCATATGTTCTTTTTTTTTAAAAAAAAATTTAGTCCATCCCTTGACATTCTTCCTACTATGAATATAATAATCTCAAGTATTAGTTCAGAAAAGATTGTTTATGAAAATAGCCCCCTCTCTATCAGTAAGATGATGAAAGTAAACACATTTTTGCTAAGTAGACTAGCAGTTACAAAAGCAGTGCACAAAACGTTGAATTCATAAAAATCAACAAAAATATTTAACATTTTGATTATAAATAGTAGTGATAAACAAGTTTTCCTCCCTTTGCATAACTTCCCTGTTTTCCAAGAATTATTTTTTTTCTTGTTAGTGCTCTTCTGTTTTTTAAATATCTAGTTTTAAGCACTCATATGAATATAGCAATTTTAAGAACCTCACCTGAAGCAACATTACTTTATAAATCCCTCTATTCTTTAATTTCTCTGCCTCTAGCAATGTTATGTAAGAGAATAGGAAGAAAATATAGGCCATTTTGTTTCACAGCAAAATACAGTCTTACGTTTTGTTCCCAAGGAACTAGAAATGAAAGAAGAAATATGCTATATCATGATATTTTCAGTTTGTTTGAAAAATGTTATTGTATCACTTACACAGTTAAGTACAGTCTCAGAAAAAGCATAGAATTGATTTGTGGTACAGAACTGAAGTACATGATATTAATTCAATTGTCATTCAGTTTATAGTTTCCTCTGGCTTTAAGATGAGATTGTGTATCATGAATATGACTATATTGAAAACAAAATCTAAAAAAAAAGGCAAAAATCAATGTAGAGGATCTATCTTCCCACTTAGAAACCTAAATATAGGAGAAAGATCTCATTACAAGCATGTCACTAGCTCAAGGATCATATCCTGTCCTTTTCATTTGTGCCTCTCCATGGAAAGGACTGTTTTCCTTATAGTGATACAAGTTCTCAGGAAGYGTCTGAAGCTTGTTTGACTGCTGGCTGAAGACCTCCACACTCCTATGCTCCAAGCTTTTAATCTTTTTACTAGACATGGCATTAATGATATGAATAGACACAAATCATTTTTTCCCTTCAGCAGCCCTGCTGATTTTTAAAGGTAAAACAAATACCGATACCGTGTCAGAACAGTGAATTATTTAGCCCAATATTCTGTCTGTGTCACAGGCCTGTAACAGATGCCTACTTACTTTAGTACTAGTACTTAACTGGACACAGCCCAGTGAGGGAAATCATATTGCTGTGCCTGTGTCGTATTATAAGGAGTACATATTGAGTAGGTGGCAATAATTAGAGCAGGGAGAAGTAAGCACCAGTTCCCTTAATTCTTGGTCTGAATTGTTAGAAGAAAGAGAGCTTATTCTTATGACTCTGCCCTGCTCTGGAGGTGCTCGGCTTTTGCAATCTTCTATATTAACCTCAAGTAAGGATTGTACTCTGGAGGTCTCACTTGGAGATAAGAGGTGTGAGAGGCTGGTTCTGAAAGGCAGCAGGATTTCTGGCCTGAAGAGACTGTGCTATGAAAGTGCCCCAAACAGGCAGTTCTGCTAATTGTTTTAAATTCTTAATATTTCGTAAACAGTAGAGGTGAAATAAATTAGTCTCTCATTCTGTTGCTGCTTGGATTCATAAGCTGTCAGTGACTGTTCTTCCTCTTACATCCTTTCTCTAACTACTTTCTTTCTACAATCCTGTCTTGTGCTTATTGACTTGTAAGATCTATTGTCATCTTCACCCCAAACGCAGTTTTCGCATTAGATGTCCTCACTCTCCCATAGTACGTGATTTTCCACCCCTTCTCTTATTTCATAAGGAAATATAAAATCAACCTTTTTAATATAAACACAAGGAGAAAGGATATGTAATTATACTGAATGGAATTATTAAAATCTGTGGCCTAGTAATTGGCTCCAGATGTGTTTTATATTAGCTTTTGAGGTTGTCTTCTGAGATAGAGACCATAGGAATAGTGTCTCTAACTGTGGATTAGCTTTTTCAATCTATGATTTGAAGAAACTGGAAGTTTTTGGAGCCACTTTTAAGGGACTGAAGAAATGCAAGAAAGAAAATCATGCCTATTAATGACAGGCATAACACCTACTATAGAGATGTTCCCATCTRTTCTGGGAAGCTTTTAATGTTGAAAAAAGGTTGCTCACTCAACAATAGGTTGTAGATGTGTCCAGCCCTGCCTTTTTAGATTGCAGTTGAGTGCAGTTAAATCTCATGGTGTGAGTGGTAACGTTTTAATTTGTAGAAATGATTTCTTTGTTTTCCAGGGACACTCCTACTTTTAATGTCAGAGAGGTTGAGTTCTATCTTCCTCTTGATTGATGTGTGACCTTTGTGGCCAAAGACAAGCATCGACCTAGAGGAATTAGAGAATCACTTTTTCAGATATTTCATTACAAAATTTTAGGGAGAAAGAATAACCCAACAGCATAATTTCGAATTCTATAAAAGAAACCTATAGAGCTGCTTTGTTTTCTTCTCTCTCTACCTGCTACTACTGTTAATGCAACTACACTAATTAGTTAATAGTTGTGTAGTACTGAAGTACTTGGTAGTGTGAAGAAGAACTAGTTACGTATATCAGCTTTCTTGAGAATATTGTCAGTCCCTGAGATTTGATGTTCTCTAACACTTGAATCTTGAAATACAAAATTTCAAAATGGAACCTTTAGAAGATGCTTCAATTTGACATTCAGTGAATTAAATATTTCTAAAAATATTGGACTTGTAAAACCACAATCATGATRTTAAATTTTCTTAGAAAGAATACCACCTTGTTCTCTTATCTTTTCACCACAATTTTTTCAGAATTGGGCTCATGCCTCAATAAAAAATTTGTAGTTCTCAGTAGATCTTTGATATTGGGTGGCTATTCCAGGAGCTTACAGAGAATATGATATTCCATGATGTGCATTTCTTTCCTTTTTCTATTTAATTTCTAACTACTTTACCCAGTGCCTTGTAGGGTAGCTGTAAAAAAAAAAAAAAAAAAAGTGCATGTGTTTGTCATTATTTGATCTAAGGTAATTAGGTATCAATGATTTTTGACATACTGTCTAAGTTTTTTAATCTCCTGTTTTTTTCTACATCTAATATCAGAGATAATCCAAATGCAGTGTCTCTCAGTGTAAAAATGTTACAAGACTCTTTGCCCTATTGTTTAGACCACTTACCTTTACTTTTTTTTCTCTTTGTATCCTGAAAGAAACGTTAAAAATTCAGTGCTGGAGCGAACTCTAGCAATTGGTGTGCCACATCYCATTCCACTTTAGACTTGTGTTGAATTTAAGTAAGCTAAAAACTTAGCGTAGGCTTAATCCATCTCTGTCAAAATCGTAATTCTTCTTCAGACTATCATTTGGTGTTTTTAGCATACTACTCACATGAATACAGCCATAGGTCCTCCAAAAAAAATCTTGTGATGCGTTTGAGTCTGCAGATGAGACAAAAAGTGAATTTTTCAGAACATGTTTTTTTTTTTTTTTGCCTAGCAGCTGATAAGAAATATAAAGAATGGTTACCTTCATCTATAAAAACAAGGACAGATGACAAGGACCCTATACATGAATGCATTCCTCCAAGCCAGCATGGATTCAGCTACTTATAAACCCCTTTTGTTTTTAAAATAATGGAAGCTGAATCTGTTTAATACCTCTTCAGTTATATATTCTTTAGCCAAAAATTGTTTTGTTCCTCCCTGATAGCTTTTGTTAATCTTACAGTGTTCGGATGGAATGTTGCTTCTGTAATAAGGTGATGAGCACAGTATCCTAAGTATTTTCTTGATGATAGTTCTGCAGAATGATTTCATCATTACTTAAAACTGCCATAAATTAACATTGCATCTATTTTATTGTTCTCATAGGCTGCATTTATTTTGTATTTGTACATCCTTTGGTAATTTTGATTTCTATATATGGCCTAGTCTCTTTATATTTATCTATGTTTACTCTTATGCCTCATTTCTCTTTATAGATCTACAAATAAGATTTGTAAGCTTTCAAGCATAAATAGCTTAACTTACTTTTCTGTAACTGTTCCAATCCCATCAACATTATCTCTTAGATTATCAAAAATGTTTATTTTGTCACTAAGTATAGCTGCAAATGGGGCAATGTTAGTTCAGCTCATTGTGGTTATTTTATCTTTTTTTTCCTATTTCTGACTTAGTTCTCCTGAAATTCCGTGACATAATTACAGTGAGCTTTATCTTTAGGTGCTTTTTGTACTTCGTATGTTATGTTCTACTAAGAATGAGTTTTGTCCTCATTAAGGAGGAACCACATGATTTTACCCCTCAGACTGAATATTAGAGCTCTAGTCTACAGTTCAGTCTACCAACCAAAGAGGCCTTTTTCCTATGGGAATTGTGACAGAGACTGATTAAAGCAATTTCAGATATAACTTCTTCAAACAAAATACTATTTATTCACCCCAAGGATTCGTAACAGATGAAACAAACAAGGAAGGAAGGAAGGAAGGAAGGAAAAATATATGTGTGCATATAGTCTCCTACCTACTCTTTAGGGAATTTGCAAGCTTTGGGAAATCCAGTTCAGCCTAGTTGTTTCAAGTTTGACTCTTAATTAAAGACTTACCAATTGATTAGAATTAATTCAGTACCATTTTTCCCTCAGTCTACCTTTGTTTTCCTATTACCATTTAGTTTTGGTTTGACTCAGAAAAAAAAATCTTGACTCATAATAGAATTCCAAATATTGGTGTAGAGATAATGCCCTGAATAATAGCTCTCCCATTATTGTTTCCACCAATCCTTGATATTCTTCGTTTAAAAGTGCTTTGTTGATGTGCTTGCCTGTTATCTGCTAATCACTTTGTTTTCCTTCTCACAGCTGGGGATATTATCAGTCAGATACACTAAACTATAAAACAGATACTTATGTTGTGGTGCATTAGAATCTATAATATATATAATACTTGCTAATTCATATCCCAAACATTCGCATTCACATGGAAGATACGAAACTGTTTAACTCAGCATTGTTAGATATCACAGCCACAAGTCAAAGGGGACTGGCTTTCCTCTTCTTTCAATTTTTTTTTTCCATCTGAAAAAATCAGATTCATGTTATTCATCAATTTTTTAAAAAAATACTTTTGTGGGAAAGTAGGGGAAGTCAAAATGTTCCTTTTATTTTCACATTGTCAGAGCCAGAAAAGCTAGAAATGTTTTCAGGTTGTACTTTTGTTTGTGTATGTTATAAGTTCAAAAAAATAAGTAGAATAAACAAAAGAGCTTTTTCAGTGACTGAATAAAACATTTTAACAGAGATTTTTTCCAGTTCTTGATTATAGTGGGGAACAATTACTCATATGTTTTGATTTACTTAATAGTTTGTTATTCACCAAATTGTAGGTAACGACCTCTTCCAAGTTCTTCATATTAGTTCTCAAATGACAAAAATGCAATATTCTACATTACTCTTTATGAGCTGACATCATATGTTCAGAAACTTGGTCCACATTCCCATCTCCTAATCCACAGAAAGTTTTGAAATGAGATAAAATTAATATTACCTTCCATAACTTTCTGACTTCCTCCCAGTTTAGTGCAACTTTTAAACAGTTAAGGGTTGCATGTTTCATAGTTTGTGATTATTCATTTTTTAGAGACTTTTTCTGAGGCCATTTTTTTAAAAATAGCACAATTCTGAAATGAATCTTTGGCAATTCCAAACTATTTTATGGAAAAAATGGTTATTATTGCAGATCTCCGAAATAAAATATTTTATAGAATGAAAAATGTCATCTATTATTCTGAAAAGGATCCTTCAAGTTTAAAACAGTTCACACTGTAGTATAACAATGTCAATCTCAAAACACAAGTAGGTCAATGAAGAGGACTTAAAGTATAGTTGCAGTGACTAGAATAATGGAGTATGTACCTTGTGCATTCACTTTAACTCTTCTGAATACTATGCATGAACCTTGTGCTTTCATTCTGTGTTTTATTCAGTCAATAAATAATGCAAGGCAAATTTTACTGAGAAATAACATATCATCTCTTCAACCCTGTGGCAATTAAGGCCTTTTAAAAAGAGTGCCTCAGGATTAAACCTGTCCTGTTCTCCTGTAAGCTCAATCTTTTCGTTCTTATGAGGAATAAAATTTTAATGCAATATTTCGTGCATTATAGAATCAGAATGGAGGCAGAATAGATGACCCTAAAGTCTTAACTGACCCTTCCTTTTCTTATTTCTGGTATACTTGTTATGTGTATGGCATTAATGTTGTCTTTAACATTTTACCTAACTTTCTATTGTTGATGCTTTGAGTACTTTCTCTGCTACTTTGTCACTCTTCATCTTTAAAACTCTTGTTTTCAGATCTTTCTGTTCTTGAATGTCCTTTTTCATACTTAAGTTTCTTAAATATTGATTTATGAATAGAAACAATTAACGCGGTCTAATTAGGTTAGATTGTTTGTAGTTAGAGCAGTTATTGTTTCCACAGGTCTACATAGATCTACAAGTGCATCTAAGGGATATTTACTTGTTTAGTCACTGTACTATGAGCACATCTTTTTTGATTGTTTCTTGAGATTTCTAAGTATTTCAGACATGATGAGGCCTATAGGGATGCATGTTTTTATTGGTGGTCTCTTAAGACCTTTGACTGTACAATAAAAAGAGGAATGTGGTAACACTGACAGGCTGAAGACGGCTTTCCATTTGCTCAAGTTTTCATGTCTTCTCTCCAACTTTTTAAAGATAACTTAAATTTGATAATCAAGATTATATAAATAACTTATTTAAAAATTACAAATGAATTCATTAAAGTTGGGTAGGGTTTTTCGACACGATGAGACTGAAAATTTGAAGTAACCTATCCATTAATATACCTATTGTCCAAGATATTGTTGGCTGAGGCAAGCTCAAATTTTAGAAGAGAAAAACTGAAAAAAGTCTAACAATACCATGATCTCAAGTTCTAGTATTTTTCATTTCAAAAATTATCAGAAAATTATTTGCCATAAGAGTAAATGTTTAAAACTATGTGTTTAGACAGCATGTTCCCCCTTCATAGAYCCCCAAACCTACCTGATTATTTGAGAATTTAGATTTCCTGAAGGAGTGGTGAATCAAGACTTGTCTGAGTCCTAGTTTCCACTGATATACCTGTTAGGCTAAAAGGAACAGGAACAAATGAGAGGAAGCAGTCATTTTTATGGTTTTTAATTTTCTATTAACTGAAAAACCTAATGCCCTGTTGATGCAGAAAGGGTGAATTCACTGGTGCAAACTTGAGCCTTCAGAAGTGAAAGCTGCCTTGGTTTCCTCTGTAGTCAATGAATGGAAGGAGAAAAACACTATTCCATACAGTGACTCACAATGGCTAAATCAAGCCTGGTCTGTGAATTGTTTTGTTCTCTACTAATCATCGTGGGAAACGAAGGACGTTAGCTTCTGTAAGTTGAAGATTGCTTTTATACATACTCTCTCTGACGCTGCTTCTTTGGATCTTGCATCATGTTGATTTTGGGATGTCTGTGATTTATTCACAATGTATAAAGTAACTTTTCAAAATATGAATTTTAATTTTAAATCATCAAGTCTGCTTCCAATTCACACCTTATCTCTTTTCTCACTGCAAATGGGGAAAACATGTGTTATTGAACAAATAATCTAACTATTTATAAGCTCTTAGATGATAACAGAGAGATGAGCAGTAATAAACTAGCGGGGATTTGTCATAAACAAAATCTATTAAACTACTTTAATTTCCTTCCAAAGCAGCATCCTTGGAAATAACTATGGAGTGTAACTGTATAGGAAGAAGAGAAGCAATAGATGTTTAAAATTCTTTTGAGTTGGCATCTCATAAGCAAGCTGCAGAAGCCTGGCCTAGATGATAGAACTGTGAGAAGAGTGTAAACTTGAGGGGGTCAAAAGTCCAGCCACACTCATGAGCTTTTATTAATGAAATAGAAAATGAATTAGAGAGACTTTAGCAGATTTGCAAAAGTTAGTAATGCTGAAAGAGGTGCAAGGCCATTGGAGGACCCTGTTGGAATTCAAAATGATTTTGATAAATTGGAGACACAAGGAAGAGAGTTAGAGTGTTAGTAGCTGTTTGCAGAACAAGTTTTGAGGGCGATTATGTTGGACCACAGATTGAGTAAGTGAGCAGCAATCCAAAGACAAATCTATTCGGCAAGTACTGAGAATTTATGTAGGCTCAAGAGGAGACTAGATAAGTTCACAGAAAAGAAAGTAACTTAGGATCGCTAAGTAGAAATAAAGCATATCCAGCTCCCTCCCCAGCATTAGTGCAAAATGTTCAGGTTAGCTGCCTGAATATCTAGACCTCTGTCTGAATCTAACTGTATTAAGTCTGAGGCTGAAAGATTCTGAAAGAGCAAATGCTTTTGCGCATCTACTCACTCTTTGAAGTCTCTGCTCAGGTAGCTGTTGGGACACGCCGATAGAGACTAATTACCATGGACAGTCCTTCGCTGGGAACCAGAGTGAAACCTGCTCCTTTCATACAGGCTGCTGAGCTGATGGGGTGCTGTTACGTGCTCAGATGCAACCAAAATTCATATAGTGAAAGCACAAATACAAGCTGAAAACTCTTAAGGCGCTCCTTTTCTTCTGTTGTGTGAGGGTGCATACAGCCTGGTTCCCATTTATCCATGAGTCCTTGCTGTACAATTTTGTCTGCAGAGATACTGAGTAGATGCACTATTACTTCTGCAGTCTAAAGATGTCTCTGTGAGAAACAGTTTGTGAGAGAGAAAAAGGACTATGTGGGATTAACAATTGAGCATAGGTTTTATGTTACTTAAAATAAATAACTTTCAGATTCAGTTTCCTGTGAATAATTTACTCACTAAAAGCCTATATAGAAAGCCATCTTGCTGGTTGCCAGTTTTCTATTTTGGTCTTTCAGATCAGCAGGTTTTCAAAACTGCAGAAAAGTCTGCAGAAAGGAAGCCACTCTTGACAGTGTTGTGAAAGGAGACCTGATGTTGAAACACTCAATGAAAATATATTTTTACATGTATTTTTAAAGGATATCTTCTGCTAAATTATGTGGGAACAGCAAGATGGTCACTGCCTGCTATTGTCTTTGATTCCGGTTGCTGATTACAGACTTCAGTGTGCAGCATTATTCGTTGTCCATAATGCATGGCATTGTGGTCTATGACAGTACAGAATACCATTAATTTCTTACATTTTCCTTGTTATGACATGACTCCAGATCATGTACTTCTGTAGTCTGGGTTCAGCAGCATAATACTAGAACAAGTAATAAAAATGTATGCAGCATTGCAGCATATCTCAGATGCAGCTTCTTCAGGAATTTCAGTCCAGAAAGATAGTAAATAATGCATGTGTTTTTCTTAACATGGATTGGATAATGATCTACAGAGAATAACTTCAGTGATTAATTTTGGAAATATTCAGTCAACTAGAAGATTTAAGTGATTTTTTTTTAAACATAGTTTATATGACCACTGTTAAAAATTCTTACAAATTTGTGAAGTTTGTGTAGCCTATAGTGATCTAATCTATAGTGATTGTATTTATTGCAGTGTGTTTTGGGCTTCAAACATCTCTCCTTAAGGTGTTAGATAAAATTGTTCCAAAGTGATTAGCAACTTCATAAACAGATTTCCAATTTTTTTCCCTTCTCCCTCTCTTGCTAGCCACCTCCTCAAATGTTTCTTAAACTACCTTTTGTTAAACTTTTGTCATACTAAAGACTCAAGTTCTATTCCTATTAATCACCTTAACAATACCATGTTATACTCATAAAATAATGTCAGATGACTTTAATTAAATTTTCTGGAGCCATATTTTACTGGACAGTTATAGGCATCTCAACAATTATTAGAACAAACTTGTTCCTCAAAAAAATTTTAGTGGATATTGTGTGCTGTAGTTTGTAATTTTGTTTAGTAATTTTTAAGAATGAAACATGGTAGAAATCAATTGTTTATTTTACTTGTATTTTGTTTTTATTTGAAGCATGCAATTTTGTTAAAAGCAACTCAGTGTGGATAGATTTAAAAAATAGACAAAAAGGGTGCTAAGAACAATATAAAACTAGTAGAAGGATGCTGCATAGTGCACAGGAGCTTCCTGTTTGTTTTTCCTGTTTCCTTTATTTCTCCCCCCCTCCTTTTTTTTAACCTTTTCTTCTTCTCCCACCCCAGACTTGAATGAGGGATGTTAATTCCTATTTCAGGATTAAAGGATAATAATGACATTTCCCTGACTTTAAAATCAATTTGCTGTGTGTCTACGTACACTGCTTACAGCGATATATAAACAGAGTGAAAAGTGCAATATTACAAAMCAAACTTTGTTGTTGCACTGATACCAGAAATGAAATAATGCAAGATCTACTAGAAAACCTGATACTTTCAAAACAATTTGAAACCCCCAGCTTTATGTGTAGTTATAAACAGTTGGCGGTTATAGACAATTTGTCCTGTGAAATGTTCACTCAGACTTGTGCCTGCTTATATTTCTTTTGTAGGTGGTATTTAACGATGGATTTTATTGCATGAGAAGGGATAATTCATATTTCCAAATTAAATTTGTATTTTATTTTGCATAGTATGCAGTTTTCCTGCAGAAGAGAAAGAATACTGAAATTATTTCTCTGAGAGTTAACAACCAGTACATGTCATGAAGGTAGGAAGCACATTTTTAACCTCAAAATAGTTACATTCAGTTTCTAAATTAAAGGGTATGTACTCTGGAAAGCTGTTTCAGAAACCAGAAGCTAGATTTGTAACTCGGTTTGTGTGGGGTAAATTAGCCACAAAGACCTAACCGTGAGTACACAAAAGCATGTCCAGRGAGAGAGCTGTCTTGAATTATTTGTCTTTCTGCTAAGCGTAGTTAGGAATGAGGTGGCATGAGGGGCTCGCAGGAGAACATGGCAAAATTAATGAGTATCTGAACAAGTTCCCCTACCATAATCCAGGGAAGTTTTAGTGTCTCAATGGTATTGGCTAGAGATCGATCCCAACCTTTTCTACTATATTACAATATATCTGATGTTTGCCTAGTATATATTTAGAAGAAAACTTAGAAGTTAATTTGAAAGARTGCCTCATACTACTTGAATGAATTTATTTATGTGCACATCTGAATTTAAATTAGTGCATTTGTTTTCTTTCCTTTTGAAATTATTGTTATCACTGTTTTTATAAAAAAAGTGTATTGCAAGGTCTGGATGGTCTGTTTTGTGTGATGTGCAGCAGCAGTTCATCAAAAGGCAGTATTCAACAACTGTAAACAACAAGAAGCAGCTAAAGGTGATGAGACATTTGAAAGAGATGAGGCATTTGAATCCACAGGCCATCTCAATATAGGGTATCATATTTAGCAAATCCAAATATGTATGCTGTGTATTGCTAGCTCTAGGACTCTTTCTGCCCTAAGAAAGCTAAAAAGTGCTCGCTCCTGTGCTATAAAATCAATTGCACACTGAACAGATACCAAAATTTTCTATCCCTTAATATTTACAGCCTTAAGCAACTGTCTTTTGTATAGTAGTATTTCTTGTTCTGGTTATGTCTCAAACATATGCTTTTTGTGTGACTTTTCTATGAAATGTTTTCTTAAATGAGCCAGTCTGTCAGATTTACATTATGTATGCATTTATAAAATACAGGGAAATTAAAATTTTYTGTGTGATGAATGTTTAACAATTAGAGATCATACAGAACAGGTGGGATAGCTAGAAAGAAAAGCAGAGTTCTTCAGGAGAATGACTGACTGTGAAAGATTTATTAATAATACATGGTTAAGGCTATACTGAAAGGAGAAAGCAAGATAAAAAGTGGTTTAGAGAAACAAGTTGAAGAGAAAGTCAGGGGAAACAAGAAAAGAGCTCAATAAGTAGAATGTGAACAAGGGGAAGTGTTCATTCACTGGGGAGAGGGATATACAAAAAGCCTTAATGGAGGCCTGGCAAAGATTTTTAAAGCTAGCAGTTGTCCTTTGGCAATGTATGGATTAGATGACATGTCTTTTCCATCACTTGTTTCTGTAAGTCATGTGGACAAATAGAGGAATTATGCTGACAAGATAGCACAGAGGAGATGAGGCTGTTTGGAAAGTTCTAATTTGAACTACCAGGGAACAAAATTTCTATGAAAAATAGTTTCAAAATATTGATTATGAAGCACAGTAAAATATCTCTAAAATACATTTCATTTTTAGTTCTATTTTTTTAATTTATAAATGTTTGAAATTCATTTTTGACTGTTGAAGAAGCTGAAATTAAGAAGTGAATGAATATGGAAGAATACAATACAGGATAAATTAATAGTAGTAATATACTTATCAATCTATCATGCCAGATACTGCAGTTAATGTAGCTGGATAAAAATTTTTGTTTACTTTTACAAATCTGGCTAAAGTTATTACTGAATAAATAGCAGATAAATATCATTATCTTTTCTAGCATAAAGCATTCTTCTGAAAATACAAATAATAGATTGTTAGGAAGGAATGCACTGATTCTTAAAAGCAATTCTCCTTATTTGTATAAAAATGGAATAAACATAATGCACACCAATATCTTTAAAATTATGTTTAAATTTGGAAGGTTTATTTTGAAAATATAAAGTCAGGGATCTTCTTGGGAAATATTTTCTGCTTTGTGGCAGATATTAACCTTTTGTATTTTTCTTTTAGCTCAAAGTAGAAACAATTTTTGAATTTTGACCGGCTCTTCTAAACAGTATTGCAGAAGTATAAACTGTGGCAGAGTATGGACTATATGATTTCTTATGTTTCAGGTTGCAATATGCAGGTATAATAGGTCAGCCAGAGTAAAATCCAAACGAGTGGCCGGGACATGTAATCAGGAATTATTTTAACCATCTGCTCAGTCGTACAGAAACTGGAGTAAGCCAGATCAAAAGATAGTGAAGTATAGAGAAGCCAACTCCGTACTGCGTATTAACTCACTAGCAATGAAATAGGATGGCTCATATAATGCATTCTTGGCACAGAAATCCTAAGAATCAAGTTGCAGATAATCATTCTAGAGGGACCTTCCAACAGAACAGCACAAAACTAGAGTAACAAAATACTCAGGCAATACTTAGCTTTTTTTTTTTTTYTTTTTTTTTTTTTTTTTTTTTCCCCAAGATGTGCAGAAATGGTGAGAACGCAATTCACTAAAAGGAAGCTATCTCTGCCTCTGCGCTGCTGTAGACTGTGGCATAACATATCAGCTCCATCAATACTAAGGTGTTAGAACCATCGTTTATCATCTCTAGGGTCCATCTTCCAAAATGATCTTCTACATAACTTTAGATTCTCTGCTGACCAAGGCAATTATTTTTTCTAGGTCTACAGATTCTTCTAGCCCATGGGTTCATTGGTAGGAAGGCCTGATACTAGCCTTTGCCTGAGTATGAATGCTGATGAATTAAGTTCAGCAGAAAGCACAAAGAATCTGCTATCTCAAAAGAGACTTCTTGGTTATTAAGATAGCAACATCATCTACAGAAGTGAGCTTGTTTATTCTGGGCTGTCTGTTGCAGTCCTGAGAAAGAAAGATAGGGAAGACAATTTCAAAGCTTTTCTTTCTTTCAAATCTTGTCCTGAAAAATAGATTTCCTGTACTATGAACGAATGATGGAATAGACGATCTAGGACAATGCTAACTGAATTTGTGTGCAATAGCTTTCAATGTTCAAATCTGGAAAAGTGTCTTTTAATCCCAAACCAATTAAAAGAAAATCTCATGTTGACTAATGAAGAATACAGAAAAACCAGGATTATCTAGTGTTAATGCATATAAAGTGGAAGTGATATGCCTCAATACACAACATGAGTTCTGCATCTTAAAACATATTTTCAGAATGCTGGTAGAGAATAGATCACAGATAAACTTAAGGTTCCTTTTATTATATTTGTGATGCTGTTTTCAAATATAAAGGAGCTAATTAAGCAGGCCTTAATTATCCTCTCTGCGGATACTGGACATTTTAGGAGCTAGTTAACAGCTGAATTAGCTTTCTGGCTCTAGCTCTGCTTCAATTTTATTAGACTATTGCTGTAGTAGCAAGTGATGCAGAAGAGTGAAGATTGGGAAAAATGAGCAAGTCATGGGATTCCAGGTTTGGCACTGCTGTGGGAGTTCACTGTTGCACCGATTTATACCTGCTGTGGACATTAGTAATGTAAGTTTCCAGATACTTTTGTTCAGCCATATGGCCATGATGATGGCCATGATTTCTTTTGAGAAATTTCTGGACCGGGCATACTTTGCAGTTATATATAAAATCTTATGAGAGATATCCCAGTGAATTAAATCTATGAGGCTTATAACTAAACGGCAAAGAATGTATTTTTCACTTATGTCTCTGGGGCTTAAGTCTGCTCTTAGCTTCAGAAGAGTTCATATACACATGCTAAATGTTGAACCTGAGGTTTTGCATTAAGATAGTGTAGCTTCTGATGCCCTGCAGTACTGTTGAACACATGCAGCCTCTAATCTTCAAATAAGCAGAAAAAGAAAGCATTTTGATTTTCTGCACTTTTAGAGCTGCCAAGTAATATATTTGGGTTTTATATTTGAGCCAAGATTCAGAATTTTCCCTTTTGTTGTTGTTGTTTTCTTTTTAAAGACAACTACTGTATTGTTATGATATCAGCAATGACATGAGGTGAGCTTTAGATTGCCTCACTCGAAGAGATTCAGATTTCTTAATAGGACATAATTTTAAATAGCATACCATCCTTCCTCGCTATCATGAGACTACTTTGTTTTGCTGACTTGTCTGTTGGATCAGATCACTGGAAGGTGACTGCTGCTCGGCATCACTGAATATATTGGTTTGAGATGCCATCACTGAGTTGCAGAAGTTTCTATTGCCAATGAATTTAGCATATGCACCAGCATATGCTAGTGCATGTCCTTCCACTGATTGCTCCTCCAATGAGATATGAACCCCAGTGGAGATTTCYGACCATGCTGAATAAGCTTTTACAGGAAACATTAGAGAGTGTGTGCAAAGGAAACTGTATTCTAATAGCTATGACAGCAGCCTGAAATCTGGTTTCCTAGAGGTTGGCTCCATCAAGGCTTGGTCAGAAGCTGTTGACTTTTTCAGTTCTCTATTCTCTGCAAGAGACAAGGCACAAGTAGTAGAGGCTTGATGCAGCACAGTGTCCATGGACATATATTATTTCACTCTTCATGATGACAGCAAACAATTTCTCACTGTGTTATGCTTCAGTGGGTCATTTTACTGACTGCATGTATCTGCTCAACGAGCCTTTTGTCACAAACATGTTCTGATTTAGAAACATCTATAACTTAGCAATGAACTGGACACGCTTATATCATCTTGCAAAGCCTTATGTTTTAATTATTTCAGACACTGAAATCCCAATAAATTTCTTGTTACACCATGAAGCCTGAAGCTCATTTTCAGTTAACAAAGATGATATCATTCTTCCTATACAGCAATCACTGATAATAAAAATTAAATATAAAATTCTGTTTGGCTTTTACAGGTGCGGTTTTGATTTATATGTGTTATCTTTTCTGAGGCTATTATAAATATTATGGTAAAATCTTAGATTTTCAGTGAAAACTTTATTGATGGGAGGGCCATTTTGTCACAATTCAGTAACCATTCCTTCCCAACCTCATCGGTGCTTACTTACCCGGACCTGCATAAATTATCTTGTCTTCCATGGTCTGCGTCTTGTTTAAAACTCTCACTATATGCAGTATGTACCTAATTTGGCAAAACCATTTTTGTACTGAGCAAATGGGAAGCTCTGTTCTAAACAGAAACATGCAAAAAGTAGGATACACTTTGTTAGCTTACCAGTAAAAGGACTGTGTACTTTCGCACAGATATTAGATGCTTTTTTTCCTCCATTTAATCAAAGATTAACCTGTGAAGTAAGATCTATCGTGTACTGTTTATACAATGCCTACCTGCTAGTCTAATATTTCAAACAATAATGACACTTAAGTGTTTGTTAGTTTTATGTGTTTAATTTTGAGGTGTTTAAATGAATAACAGATCAGTTGCATCAAATAGTAATGTTTTGATCTACTGAAAAAAAAGATTTGCATTCTGTGAAATGGCTGTAGAGTAGGGGACAAAAAAAGAMAGATAAAAGTCTGATAGTAAGTGGCCTCTATACTTGGAATGTGCTGTGGGAGAGAGTTTGATCCATTTTTCACCCAAAGTGAAATAATTTTCTGCTTGAACAGAGCTCAAGGAATCTCTGCATCCCATAGATCCAATTCATTTTGTCAAAACTACAACTTAAAAAGTGCTATGTGTCATATCTCTATAATTAATGTGTGTTGTCATCAAAAATAGTCATTCCTGATATAAGCGCAGGAAGAAGCTAAGCAGGCAAAATGACTGCATGCAAAGGAGMACTACAGATTACACTCATAGTTGTAATGGTAAAAGGTTATAAAAAACCTGGCCATGCAAGGGGTTTGTTTTACTCACTTATRGTAGGTGGAGTTAGAGAACCTCTGCAGTGTTGACATCCTGTCCTCATATGAGATCTGCCCCTCATATGAATGATGAGCTTGGAGTGTTTAACATCATAAGAGGACTTAGGATGTGCTTATCCGTGGTAGATACTAAGAGGAAACAGTATTCTAGGGACCAAAGTGGACTAAAAAGTAAAAATGGAGAACACACTTTGCATTGAAGAGTTATTTGAAGAATCAGTGAGAAATACTTTTGACTTCTAGTGAGAAATACTTTTAAAAATTAGACTTTTAATGAAAAGTATTAGAATCTTTAAATGGCTTATTTTTTTCAGAAAGGTCATTAATTATTTATCTCAAGTGTTTTTTAAGTAACCTGAATAGAATGTGGATGCTGTTTGTAAATAAAAATCTCAAAAAAGTTACCAGCAAAACACAGGTTGAGATTGTTTTCCCATTTTGTAATCCTCTGTAAAGAACAGTTAATGTGCAGATGTTATCAGTAAGGAGTGTCTGAGATGCACATAATTTATAGTTCTTCATTAGGTAATATAGTTCTATGACAGAATTATTTTGGTTGGCACAATTAATGAATGCCATCTCTCCTGTTTTAGGGTATTTTATGAAGCCTGCCTCTAACTATAAATGAAAACAGAATTACAACCTTTGCATCATATGTAAATTGAAAATTTTAATCAAACCAGAAATGATTATTGCCTTTCTATTCCTTTTTCTTCCTCTGAGAGTAGGCGTCTTATTACAGTGTTTTCTTACCTTCTTGTATTCTTGGGCAGTTTAAGAGGCTTTCTAACAGATATGATTATTGTCATGCTTGGCATTCAATTATTCTGGCAGGAGTTAAAATCCTCTGGAGTCCTTGATATATAACTGTAAATATTTATACTGAATTAAACAGAAAATAATGCTTGTATAGTGAAATACCCAAAGATTATTTTAATTTTACTTATCAACTTTATTATTTCTCATTATTGAAATGGGTGCATATTCCGCTAATAATAGACAAACAAACTTTCTTTTACTAGTTTTACCGAGAATTATGTGTACTYTTCATTTGATTATCTGCAGATAAATCTTCTTTGGATGCAGACACCTAACTTATCAAAGTCTGGAACCCAAGCAGGTATCCTGGGCAGCCATGTGCTCTGACCTGTGGATTTACTAGCCAATGTCCTTACCTATGTTTGGGAGACCAGGAAATGTTCTTGATTTGGGGCCTCATCATATCTTCTATTTTATTTTCTTCAGCTTAATTCATGGGCCTGTCGTAAGCCATAGTTTTCTTTATGCAGATTATCTCCCCTGTGTTCTGGATGGCTTGGAGTTGAATGGTTCCTTGTCAAGTTGAGTAAATGTGAACACATACAAATAAACAAATAAAATAACATATGGGCCTCAGAAAGCCCTACTTTTTAAAAGTAATTTTAATAAGGTTTTACAATTCTGTAAAAAAAAAAAAAAAAAAAAACAGGAACAGTCACATTTTGCTAATATAACCAACTCTTCAGGAAAAAAAAAACAAAATTTTAGAGCCAATATAGTAAAACGCAGTGAAATAATTTTATGTTCTATTGCGGTTTCAGCTACAGAAAGTATTTCAAAGACTAAACAGAAAACTCTGATCCATAGATTTTAATTACCTTCTTATGCTTGAACACTGAGTACTAAAGATATATTTTTTTTTCCTGGACTGGAGTCCCATCTGAAARAAACATCTTCAGGCTTGAAGTTACAAACAATTAAAGCAGAGAGCTTCTATTTCTATTCCAAATTAGCAGCTTTTCTCTCTTGACTTCCTTTCTTCTTGTTATTCAGGTAATGAACTACTACATTRTGATAGATTTAAATTCATTTGCAAGGAGGATGTATTGAAATCAATACATTTTGCAGGAAAAAGGGCAAAAGTAGTAAAGGATAATATAAAGTATAGTATAAAATATACTATATTTTATATAGAAAATATATTTATAATATATTTATATGTTTATAAATTTATATTATTTTATATTTTTTTATATATATATTTTATATATATTTTATTTTATTTATATTATTTGTATAAATATAAATATATATGTATATTTATAAATATATACATATACAGTATATATAATATATAAATTTATGTTTATAATTATATAAATATATCTACAGTATATTAAATATATATGACATAAAATATAGATTATAGTATATAATATAAAATATATATAGTGTATAATATAAAAGATAGTGTGTCTGCCTTCCAATTGTCTGTTGAATGATTAATTTTAATATAAAGCACGTGTGTACACTCTCTCTCTCTCAAAAAAAAAAAAAAGAATACTCACAAATCTTTCTAGTATTCTAGTATTCTCTAGAGAAATCTCTCTCTCAAAAGAACTCCACTACATTTAGTGGAGGTAAGGCTCACATGTATCTACTATGCTTTTTCCTGTAGTAGAGTGAAATGCTCAGAGTTGAAGATGATGGGAGTACAATGTCTTACGTCAAGCAAATCTGAGTTTGGCAATTAAATTCCCATGAAAATATTTCAGTATTATTAAGTATTAGCTGTCCTTAAAATAAAAGTCAAGAGTTTTCTATCAGCACAAAGAGATGGTGGGATCTTTAGCTCAGTTGGTTAGAGTGTGGTGCTGCTAATGCTAAAGTCATGGGTTCAGTCCCTGTATGGGCTACTCTGAGGGCTGGACTAGAAGATCTCCGGAGGTCCCTTCCAACCTTGCCATTTTATGATTCTACGATCTGATAAGTTGCATGTATTTCTGTAGAGGCCTGGTATTCTTGTTAAGTGGCAAACTGTGCTAAAATGGATGGGGAAGAGAATCACTGCATTTTCGGAAAATTCTCTTGATTTTATCCGTATGCTCTTCCAACACAGCCTAGAGTAAAGTACTAGCCCCCATGCTTCCCTTTTTTCCACACCTATCTCTCAAGGTTTGATAAGAACTATTTCTTTCAGAAATTCAGTTGTCCTTTACGTTAGATTTGTTTCCCCCCTTCCCCCACAGGAAAGCTTACTGCTGTCATTTATTTCATCCTATTTTATAAATTTCTTTTCCCTATATTTCTCTCTTTTTCAAAAAAATGTTTCTTCTGCTCTACTGAGTGTTTCAAAAGTTCAGTCAACTATTGTTTATATCCAAGCTGGGATATTGTCGAGTGTCCATATAGACCTCAAGGGGGAGGGAATCAAGTCTGATGTATTTTTGTCCAAATTGCTTTTGGATGAATATTGCCTGAACTGCTGTTCCTCCTCAAAGCCTTCAGTCTGGGAGAGAACTAGCTAGGACACTCCCAARCAAACAGCGCTATTTTGGTATTTGGCTGAATGTGGATCTGCTTCCAGTTTTGCTCTTAAACACTATTCAATTTGTCAGTGAAAAGTCTTCTTTGTTGTCATAACAACTGTAAAAAACATTTCCACTGGCTCATGGACCTTGTCAGCAAACCCCTCTCCACCTYTTGCTCTGAGGTCGGACTGGACTTGGTGGGTGTTCTTGTCCCTACCKTGCAGTCTACAGCGTAGGGTAGAAATACGCAAGCTCCTGTTGTGAAAAAACAGGGTGTAGAGCCAGAAGCTGTGCAGCTGTGGACAAACTCAAAGCTAATTATCTCAATTACTGTTATGCTAGGTCACCTATTGGGTATTGAACCATCGTATGGTAGCATGAGCATTCCAGCTCATACAGAACATCCTCAGGGATCTCTGCCTATYGCTACGCTGAAGGGTGTAGAGGCACTGCAGAGACTTCATGTGCAAAAGCTGTAAGGTGCTGGAACACATGCTTACCCACAAGCATGTGGCATCCTTGGGGAGCTGCACGCTTTGTTAGATAAAGACTTGACAACTGCTGGCAGTATAGAAGAGAAGGTGTTGAAGTATGTTAAGGCGCTGTACATGTAACTGCTTATCCTTGTAGTTTTGAATATTAGGGAAGTCAAAACATGTTATAGGGATAAATTACTGGCATTGACAGATTGTAAGCCACCTTTTCAGGTCATTCCATTTAATATTTGGCATATGAAGTCAWCCTGTGTGAGACAGTATAGTTTATACAGGAGATTCTAGACCAATATGGTGATTTCTGCTCTTTGTTATAAATAATTATATTTCAGCGTGGCAGTGATTACAATTCTGAAAATCAGTGCCTAAAGACAAAAGTCGTTTATTTGCACAGCTCATACCTATTAACCTCTGAAACACAGTAGATATTGTGCTAGTTTCCAATTTAATATGATGTCACATTTTCTGGACAAAACTGCTTTTTTTTTCACAGTTATTTCAGTTGAATAAACATTATTCAAAAAGCTATCCCTGACATACAAATATTTTTCTTAATGTATTTGAATAACCTTGTGATATAGCCATCACTCGTTATCATACACATGAAAAAACACAATAAATGTTGGGCTCAAAATAAATGCTAGTTCTACATATTCTTAATACCTAAAGCACACAGAATCTATGCAAAAAATGACAGTCTCGTGGAACAGCTGAGGCTGGAAGGCAACTCTGGAGATAGTCTGATCCAAACCTTCTGCTCAAAGCAGGCTCAGCCAGAGCAAGMTGCTCAGGACCATGTCCTGTTGGGTTTTGAATATCTTCATAATGGAGATTCCACAATCTCTCTAGGTGACCTGTGCCAGTGTTTGACTGCTCTCACAATAAAAAGCTTTTTWATATGTTTATGTAAACATATATATRTTTAAGCAGAATTTCCTGTATTTTGGTTTGTGCCCATTGCCTTTGGTCCTTTCATCGGGCACCACTGAGGACAGTCAGGCTCTACCTTCTTTACAGCTTTCCCTTAGGTAGTTATGAACATTTGTAAGATCCTCCTGAGCCTTTTCTTCTCAAGATAAWAAATAAATAAATAAATAAATAAAAATACCAGACCTCACAGCCTCTCCTCTAACGATAGATGCTCTAGTCCCTTAAACATCTTTGTGCTGGTTCACTGGTCTTGTTGTGGTCTGTCCATGCCTGTTTTTTTATGGGAGAACCCAGACCTAGACACAGCTCTCCACACGTGGCCTCAACAGAATTCCAGATGTGGTCTCCCTGTAAAGTTCCATTTAACTCTGCCTCTTGTGCACATTTCTTTAGTCAAAAGTAAGCTTCCTTTTTTTTGACAGAGTGTTAGTTCCAGATTCCTCAGACCTGGAGCTGTTTTGAGTCCTAGATATAGTAGATTTTAACACAATATAGCATGTTATGGCACCAAAGTGGAGTAGCATCTCGATTTTCTGCAAGCGTAAATGGAACATTTCTGTGTAATAGCTCAAGTTTTCTGTGTAGTTTCCCTTCCAACAGAAATTATAAAGCCTATTGATTGAATTTTAAGCAAAGAATTTCACATATCTACTTTAAAATACTTTGAGATGTTTTTTCCTCATGATATGTCCTCTTCTCCTGGTTAATCAATGTCTTGCTTTTCAGTGTTTGCACATAGTTTAAGTCCCTGATGGCCAACTACTAATCCACTAGTTCTGACTCCTGTGATTTGACTTCTTTCCAAGAACTATCTCTGAAAGGAAGTGCTTCCAACAGCAGTATTACAGTGTGCAGTGCTTTCACATTGTGTTGCAAATTACCCAAATTACTTTCAAGTACTGTACTTTACCAACTGTTCATAAAACAAGGTTCATAAAAGTTAAGACTTTATCTAGGAAGCTGTCTGCAATCTTTGCATCCTGTTAAATGCCTATTTTAAATATGTATTTTATCACTTTTATCTCCACCAGTATATCATACACTGTCAAAGACTAAAATGTGTGTATGAATATTTGGCATTATGCATTGTAAAATAATTATCGAGCATTTACTAGCTAATAATATTTTTAGTTATTCCTGTAACTTGGAATTTTGATTGAATTTTATAGGTCTACCCTTATAGATCTGTCTCATACGAAAATATTCTTAAGTGTATTTATTCCATGCATTTAATTTTGTATTAAAATATTGTGTGCTAGCTTTTTGCAAATAGCATTCATGTTGATGTGTTATCTATATATTGACGGTTCTGTATTCTTTCTCATTGGATAATTACCCCACTCTGGCTAAATACTTCCTATTACATCCTACTTCCTATTATATTTGACAGTTCTGGAGCCATTACTTAATTTTTAACTATCAGAAGAATTAGGCTCCATTAAAAACAAAAGTACCAGCAGAACATTCTTCTTAAGCTGTTCAGCAGATATAGTGAATTATGAAAGACTCTACTGTTATAATTTGCCTCTGAATGTGTTAACTAATATGTCACTATTGAGTACTAATTAGTAACCCTGGATTTTTATCTTAATTTTCTCCATAATATCTCTCTAGATAATAATCTGATACCTCTAATAATTAMATAGTGGTTATCATGTTCTCATGTTCTGCCTTTTCTTTGAACACTATGGGACATTGCTCTGACGTGATTTAGTTATGCCTGCCAAACTAAGCTCAATGGATGTTAACCAGAAAATCTTTAGACTGACTGGACAGATAAGATGGTATAATTGTTTATCCTAAATTAGCTTGTCTCATAACACAGAAAACATTAAATAGAATGGAAGTTCACCCTTTTCATTTTGGACAATTTATAGAAAGAACTTTCCGTGTCCCTAAACCTTGATCACTACCTCTGAAGAAAAATTGAAAAGCTGATGAATAGAAATCAAGGCAAACACCTGACGAACCAACTGGACAGCAACTCATTCTGCCTTTCAGAAGACTAATGTCCTCCTTCCTGACTGTGGAAAGTGTAGCATTCCTTACAAATGGTAGACTGGACCAGAAAATAAATATTTTGACCATACCTCTGGAAGAAAGGTACTTTGTTCGAGCCATGTACTTAGATGAACTGTTTTTCCACTTATGCTTCAGAAAAGTTAAATTAGTTTGCCGACATCCTAAATTACTGAACATCTTACTAGTGGACAATCATCAAAACAGTCTACATTAAAACAATATCGAATGACTGAGACAGGCTTCTTTTCTTCATGTAGAAGTTCTTAAGCTTTACATAGTCACCCCAACAGAATGAAATAGTGCATAGGCRTGTTAGTGAGCAGGCAAATGTAAAACCATTTTAATTGCATCTTCAGTAAATCCTACTATTGAGCAACTCTGAGTTTATTATGGCAAAGGTTTAGAGTCTATTAGAAATAACTATTTTACTGAACAAAACGTTATTAGACTAGAATTTAAAGAATTGTACATTCTAACTCAATTGCACAAACATCTTAAAAACAAACTTACAACTGTTTTTTATGTAAGGTAATATGAGTGAGGTGATTACTGAGAAATAGAAAGGTGAGTATGTGGGTAATTTGTTATCAGTATCATCTCTAAGAAGGTACTTTCCCCACTCTGTAAACGTTTTTCATTAGTACATAAAAATTAAGTTCTTTTCCCCAGATGTTTTAGAAGAAAATTCTGCTTATATGGTTTAATGGAACATGGAACATTTTTGATGGTTCCTGTATTTACAGACTAACTTCCTTGCTTGCTCTGCTTTTTTCCTAAGGTACGGTCATCTTATTCTCTCTGTTAGCATGAAGGAACATTTTCAACAATAGATTTAGTCCCATGGGAATGGTTACAGAGGAATTTCTTTGTAGAAAAGAACATATACAAGTGTCTCAGAGATGCATTTATTACGATCTGCAACTGTACACATATCTCACAGGTTACAGTACTGAGTACTAAGCTAGTTTCCTTATCAAGTATTTTCTTGAATATTTTTTTTTAAAACATGCTTAATACACTAATCGGACTTTTATTTTTTTATGTCTCTTCTCTTAATCTTCTATCAAGCTTAGTCTATAGTTCAATGGTTTGGAATGGAAGAGGTTGTGTAGGTTTCCCCCAGCAATGTAAAACARAAAAAAAAAAAAAAAAAAAAAAGGAACAGCTACCATTTCCCCCAACTGCTTGTACGTCTAGAAATCATAATTCTGATGTCAAATTTTAGTAGAAATAAAGCATTTACATTCTGTGAGGGAGATATTATTAATGATTCCTCCTTTGTGGTGAGATGCTCATTTCTAACTGAGAACTTTGTATCTCTGTAGTCTAGAAGTTCCTTCCTGTCTCTCCTTATTTATGCTAATGCAGTATGAAAGATTCCTTCCTCTGAGCCTGCAAAGTTTTTTATTGGAGAAAGTATATTGTAATAGCAAAGTTGAAACTAATAGTACCAAATCTGAGGCTCTTCCGGAGGATTATTCTTTATTTCTTTACTTTTGTTAACTAATCTAAAGTACAGATCAGTTAAGGGCTGGTAATGCCTGCAGTGAAACTAAACATGCTTGCCATATCAGACTYCAAATCCATGCAAGAGATGGAAGTTTTAGTGTTTGCCTCTTCTAAGTTTTTGGAAATTTCATTGTTTTGTATATTATTTCATTGATAAGACACTTTCTCTTATAATAAATGTTAATTAGCTTTCTGTTTAGATCCCCAGAGTAGCAATGTTTCCARTATCATACTTTACAGATAACCAAGTTAGTTTTACATGTTTAGTTTGAATATTATAGTCAGTCTAGCTACATAGTATGGTAAGACACACCTGCAACTTATTTATGTTAAGGAGTATTGATCTTTTAGATATAAAGTAGCTTATTTTTTCTTTCCTAGAAGTTTAAGTGGGAACTCAAGTTGGAGTGTAGTTAAGAGGCACCCTACACATATTCAAACTAGCTAATCCCTATTGATTTCTTCCATACATTAATCTAGATTAACAGCAAAATCAGTGCACTAAACGGGGCCGGGACACAGGCCTGGGGGCTGTTTATTCTGTGTACTGTTACGGCTGTTTATATTACAAAGTTGTTATTGTGGTTCCTGTAGTTGTTAATGCCCATATGGGCTGGAATCTGTTCTAAACAGGCAGTGTGGGTACTCCTGTGCTGGTTTGGTAGGTACCAGAGTTTCAGTGCATGGGTGTGGACCATGCAGTTTCATTTGGCCTTGCAGCCTAGATCAACCTCTGTCCTATTTGATTTCCTGGGGGATGTTATGTTATAACCCTTCTGCCATGTGGCTAGTGGTTACACAAAATAAAACTGGTCGCTGTGGAAACTCCTTATTACAAACAGTTAGTTTAAAATAAGAAACAGAAATGTAAAGTACAAAATAGTGATGAATTAAATATATTGTCATGAATATGTTACTATTTGGCTTCACGGATAAGGAGACTTTTTTTTGCAAGTTCTCCGATACACAAAGTACAGATTAATCTGTGATTTACAGATGAGTTCAGGAAAGAGATGTGTTTGAATTTTATTTGTAACCTTTCTCCACTATCCCACATCTTCAGTGTTCCTGTCTGTTATGGTGTCAAAAGCAGTTGTCAGTGTTACCGTCAGTCTAGAGTGTTGAGTGTGAACATCTCACTTTGTGTTCTTTCAAATCTGCACTTGACTGTCTTCAAGTGAAACAATGCTTTGCTTCTGTGTTCTGCAACTTAAAAAGATTTTACTACCAGCCATAAACTTGCTTGTTCAGTATGTTTCCGTATCTCTAATTCTGCACAGATTGAAAGAACAGCTGCATGTGAGAATTGCAGAGACATTAAAAGTGCTSAACTCCAAAGCATTTAGTGTGCTAAAGCTATTAGACTGCAACCTTGTGCCTTCTCAGAATTGTCTGTGCATGAAGATACAGTAACTGAGATCTCCCCTGATAATAGTTGTGAATGGCACCAGTACTATTAAAATAATATTTTTTAGTCTTTTTGTAGTCTATTTTTTCTTAAGTGCTATTTTCATAGAATCGTAGAATCACAGAATCAGTAAGGTTGGAAGGGACCTCTGGATCTAGTCCAACCTCCCCACTCAGTAAGGTCACCTTGAGCATGTTAGGCAGGGTTGCATGCAGGTGGGCTTTGAATCTCTCCAGAGAAGGAGACTCCACAACCTCTCTGGGCAACCTGGTCCAGTGCTCCGTCACTCTCACAGGGAAGAAATTCCTCCTCACGGTCAGGCGGAACTGCCTGTGCTTCAATTTCTGCCCATTGCCTCTTGTCCTGTCACATGGGACAATTGAAAAGATGTCCCCATCCCCTTGACACCCTCCCTTCAGGTACTTGTACACATTGATAAGATCCCCCCWMAGYCKTCTCYTCYCCAGGCTGAAGAGGCCCAGCTCTCGCAGCCGTTCCTCCTAGGGCAGATGCTCCAGCCCTCTGATCATCTTTGTAGCCCTACGCTGGACTTTCTCCAGGAGCTCCATGTCTCTCTTGGACTGGGGAGCCCACAACTGGACGCATTACTCAAGATGTGGCCCCGCCAGGGCTGAGTAGAGGGGCAGGATCGCCTCCCTCCACCTGCTGGCAACACTCTTCCTAATGCACTCCAGGAGACCATTGGCCTTCTTGGCCACAAGGGCACATTGCTGGCTCATGGTCAACTTGTCATCCATCAGCATTCCCAGGTCTTTATCTCCTTTTCTATCCTCCTAGTGGTTTCTATCAAAGTATTTGCTTAAAGAACCATGGGAAATGAATTTTCTACTTTGCAAGGAGAACTTTCCTTGGCCTCTTGAGCACTTAATTTAATGTAGGAATATTATATTTATCAGCATCATACATATCCTTTTATAGTTATCAGCATTATTTATGTATCCTTTTATTCTGTAAGAGAAACTAGTTTGGGATAGGTGCCTCTGAGAAATTCCTCTTCATGTGGACTTAAAGAGGCTGAGCATGTTACTAATACGACCTCAGTGGAAGAAAGCAAGCAGGAATAATTTCATTTATTTTAGCCCGGAAGTGCAGGATTTCAGAAGTTAGGACTGAAAGTTATCTGATGACTGAAAAGACACTTTGCAAAGTTGGCAAAAATACTGCCAAAGATCTCTCCAAAGGAATATGGATCATMGCATGCAAGTGATGAAATCTTAATCACTTCAGACATGTCTTAGGACCTCAGATATATCATAACAAAATATTATTTATCTTCAGAAAGGTGCTTTTTGAAAAAAGTCTACTTTTCCTCAGAACCTTCTCAGATTCCCCCCCACCTCTGAAAAAAACGCAGACTTTCCAAACTTGTACATATTTATGTGCTTAAATCAGTGGGAGCTGAATGTATGTTTTAACATTTGAATGTGTTTACTATTCTGAATAGTAGAGAACTCTTTTTTTTTGTATGTAAAGCTTTCTGAGCCAGTATTCTGCATGATGATGAAAGTTATGGTTGCATCTATGGTATATCATAATGTTTTATAAGAAATTGCACAATTTAAAATTACTTTAAAAAGAACTTATAAATGACYATTGAACATTGGAGGAACTTTATTCTAATGTAGAAATTTTATAATATTAATAGATATGCATATGTCTAATCTGTTCTTTATAGGTTTACTTTGAACCACTTTAACAAAACTAAATACAATATAATGAAACATTGCATGAAAATGAACAGGAAATTAAAGAGGTTATGAAATAACATTACTAAATATGAATATAAAACAAAACATTCTGTATATAAACCAAAAAAAAAAAAAACTATATTCAAAATTTAGATTCATGCTTCATTAATTCTTTCAATTGTCTTTCACATGGAAATGAAAAACAAGACAAAGCCCAGAGGTATCAATATGGGCTGAATTCCTAATTAATGAAGAAGTTCAYTGATGACAAACATAATTGAACCATACTGGAAAAACATAGTAAACTGATAACTTAACAGCTAACACAACTCTACTTGAAGAGTTTTTCTAATTTAATGGGTGATATCATGCCACTAACGTAGTACTTGGAAGTATAGCCTACAGTCAGCATTGTATTCAGGAGTAAGTCATTGAACGGTTAACATCATCTAACACTGAAAAAATATTCTTGGAAATGTGTTATCTTTTCAGGTAAAGGACAGAATTTAACAGCTATGATTTTTGTCATTCTGAAAGTACATATTTAATACAGAGTACAAGCCTTCTACCTGAACATCTAATTTGGTCCTGTATTTTGATATATCTGCTTCATTCCATTTTCTTCTCAACATGTATCCTTAGTACAGTATAATCTTAGGAGTTTAGCTTTCATTGAAAACTGCTGCTCATAAAGTAAGTGTTTTATTTCAGCATAAAAATGTAATAAAGCATTAAAAATTATCTAAGTGAATTAAGGGCCAAAGTTACATTTTGAAATGGTTCTGTAGGCATGTTAAAACACAAGTGCTATTGAATCTTTTTCCTCTAGTCACTTATTATACACTGCAATTGACAGATTTTTTGTAGAGAATTGGAGCGCAACTTTTTTTAAAAAAATCAAAGCTATTCTACCAAGCATTATGATTTTCTCTAGAAAATTGAAATGCATTTTTTTTTCCTACTTGAATTTGATGCCTTAATTATTTCTGGAAGTTTTAACACAAATTCCCTGTGTCTTCTCCCTCCCTCTCTTGCCATATCTAGGAGCTGGGTTTTATAGCTGAATTAAATTTCCAGTGATGCATTAACTGTCACCGCTAGTAGGACAGCTATAATGTGATCACAAATCATGATCTACTCAGGTGTAGGTATAAAACACTTTGCTTGTCAGGAGGCATCATTTTTAAATCAAATAGCATCTACATTTGACTAACTAAATCAGTCTTTAGTTTTGTTAACCAGAAGTGATGTAAACTTTCCTTAAACATCAGAATTACATATGGAAAAGCTAACAGTATTGCTCAAATAAAAAGACCAGCTTGATTCCATTGAAGAAATAATGTTCTGGAAAGGAATATGGCATATTCGARGAAGAATCCTCCTTTCAAGAGGCAGGATCAGGACGAGATAATAATCAGAGCATGTATGATGAAAGATTTCAGATCAAGTTAAAGTAGAGAAAAAGAGCAGAAGAAGAATTGTGTGTGTGCAATGGAAGATAAGCAATGAGGATTTTTATTCATATTGTTCTCTGAAGGAGAGTACTTTTGGTGTGTGTGATGACTTAGGAGCCAATATGACACTGAACATCTTGGCAYTGATTTGTAAGAACAGATCATGGCTTTCTTTTTTCTTGTTTCATACATTATTTCACTCATCCAAAGTAATACACAACTGACTTCATTTTTAGAGCTTATATCAAAGCTGCCCAAGCAATACTCTCTTGCTGTTTATAATACAAGCAGTCTCTTATGTGAATTATTGCTTTTATTTTTCTTACAAAGCCATCATCTTACAGTATTGTACAACATGAAATTTAAATGAGGAGCTCACAAACGTCCATTTGAACTTATCAGAGAATGAACTACTGTAATACCTTGGAACTGTAGATTAATTTGTCTCTTCCTGGTTTTGATGTATCTCTTTGCATGGTAGGCCAATTGCCTTTATATTCTGAGGAAATATACAATTTTTCTTTAGGTCTTAGACTGGAGTTTAGATAACATCCCTGATAGTAACCAATCATACCATATACATCCATCTCTAGACAGATGCTTTCTTCTGCTTTAAGAACCTCTGACCAGCTACTTAAAAAAAAACTTTGTGTGTGGTGCAGAATATTAAAATCATTCTCTTGCAACACAATATAATTTAAAATAACAAAACATGCATGTTAGCCTTATTCTAATCTACCACCTCAGCTAAGTTTTCCTCTTATTTGACAGGTAAAACCGAAGCGCTTACACTATCTGACCCTCTATTCCTGTTTTAGTTTGAAGCAGTAACGTAGTTTTGAAGTGATTCTATGATTGCCACCCTTGTTGTAAAGGGTGATTTTGATGCACGTGAAATAATTTGTTTTTAAAGAAATTCAGCTGGAAGCTCCAATTCTGATGTTCACTAAACAATTTCCAATGCAAAATGCAGAAATAATTATTTGAACCGATGGCTGGTCCTTGAATAGCTTTGAAATACAAGAATGGCAGGAACACAAAGAGACTAAATTTAGTTCAGGGTAAAGCTACTGAATCTCATAATGCGTAGTCATAGAATCCTGTCTACCAATACTTCAATCTGTTGTTTCACTTTTTTCCCACCAGCTTACTTCCTAACGCAGACATTTTCAGAAAGCAAAAATTTCTCCAAGGCTGTGTTCTTGTGTTACTCCTCTAGYTCACAAATTCTTTGAAGACAGAGTTCTATTTAAGAGAGCCTAACATCATTAAAGAATCCTTTAGCCCCTTCCTGCTGAATCTTTTTATTTACGAGCTCCTCAGTGAAGTTTGCTAGTGTATCAGACTGGCTACTAGGGCACCYAACAGAGCCTATCAAACAGAATTTCTCTTTCATACTTTGGATGATTAGACTAATTTAATACCTGTAAATACTGGCCTAATGTCTTTCTCTCCTTCACACACAGTTTGAAAATTCTCTTCATATAGTAGTATCCTTTCAATCTTTTGCAATTTTAATCTGCATTTGTTCTGTTCAAGCATCTGTATCATATAATATGGATACAGATCTAATTTTACAATTTGATATATATGCATATTTACTTACAGTTGCATTTTATAATTTGTAACAGCTTTATGGTCCTAACTGATACAAAATATCACCTCTTTAATGATATTTACTAAATCATACTTTTCCTCTTTGTCTAGGGAGAGTACCTACAAAATCATTTAAATTTTCTACAATCAATTATTCTCCCCTAAATTAACTTTAGTGTAGCTTTCTATATGATATCTCACCTGATTTTTTAAAGTGTCTTACATAATCTTTTTGCTTCATTAAGCAGCAGAAATCCTACTCTAATATCTCCCCATATTCTCTGGTCAAGGAAAATGACATGGARTTGGAAAGTGAGACAGAAGAGCAAAAGAATTCTGGGCTCTCTGGTATTCCCATAGATATCCACTCTATTACATCAACTGATATATTAAATGAATGTTAAAGGTAGGGAGGATTAGAATATATAATAATTTAGTACCTTTTAAAGATCTCAATCAGTCATATCATCCATTAGTTATACTTAGAGCTATAGGTAGCTCTATCAGCAGTCTTATTTTCTCAGTCATGAATATATCTGTAGCTTCATGATAAAATTGTAACTAACTCTCTATGACACAAAAATAATTATTTTCTCTGCTTGTTTTAACCTCTGTTACTAAAAGGAAAAACTGCAATCTTTGCTTCTAAAAGTGTACAGTGATACTGTATAGTGACCTAAATGAAACTATTTTGTGAGAGGATTTCTGATATAACTGAACAAAGAAGGATAACAAGTGACTATTGGATAGTGCAATAATTTTGGGAATTAATACTAAGCAAATACTGTATTTCACTTGTCAGGTTTTAATGAACTTGCATACATCTTTTTTTTTAATAGAAAACAAATATCAAAATGTAAGCAGTATTAATAGGTAACAAAGATATTCAAAATTGCTAATGTTCATATTTCTGAATAGTTATTTTTACGGACAACGTGAAAACATGAAATATTATTAGATTCCGTGACTGGTTAGTACAGTGAACATAAGTAAAATATGAAAATTTATTTATTTTCTTCTCCAAGTCCTTCACTGAATCTGAGAAGGATATGAAACTGTATTACATTCTTCTCTTTCTTAGATTGTTTCAAAGCCAAAGTATGAAAAAGTATTAGGGTTTGTAGAAATGCAATATGCTAAAACAGTAAAGAAAAAAAATATGTTTAGAAGATAGATGTTCTGGGGCTACCTCTTTACCTATGCTACGACCTGGTGAGCTGAGGACGGTTTGTAGTAACAGGAAAGGCATGCATTTGTGCTCATATGATGACCCAGTTGTCTGAGATCTTCTTTGGCTGCTGTTAGGATTTACTGAAACTTTAGGGTGCTCTTAACTTGTAGTGCTTTTCAGCAGCCAGAAACAGTATGCAATAAGGTGACTGTGAAAATGAAGTAAGGGCTGTGCTGCAGCCCACTGGAATGGCATTTTGATGGCATTAAGTTGAGAACATACACATCTTTAAGTCGTGAAGTGACACATGAGGGCATATGGGGACACTAAATAAAACCTGTTGCTGTTGCATTTGGAATTTATTTCAAACAGATAAAAACCAAGTTGGCCTAAATTTGTCTATCTATCATGCCTTTGGCAGAGATCCTTGAACAGAAATATCTCCCAAAACATGACCAGGTATGGAGAGGAAGAGCAGTCCAGGGCAGAGCTTGAGAACAAGGAAACAAACTATTTTTTAAAAAAAAAAAAAAAAAACAGTATTCAAGTTCAATGTCTGGATTATTTCTATTCAGCTGAAATGTTACCTTGGTCACAAGAGTTTCTGTTCAGTAGAGATTTTTCTTTCATGGCAAGTTACAATCTGATTACACAATATAATTTCTTCTTGCTTTTGTGGCATCTTATTCTCCTTCCCCTCTTCTCCACAAACACTCTGCTGTATTTCACATGCTACAAACTATCTGTTTCTGTCTGTTAACTGTAAGATAAATCTGAATGTCTCTCCCGCTTTTCATTTCTTCATTTCTCCCACAGTTGGTTCCACAAACAGACTCCTTTTCTTCTGGAGAAGTTTTGCCGCTCCATTGTTAACTTAACTCCTGGACTCTTGATGTTAACTTTTATCAAACTTTGAAATCTGCAGATGATACTTCAGATCTGAAGAAGGCTTGTGAGAATAAAAGCTGATCTATTTTTTTTCTAATTTTACCCAATTTTAGTAAAATGTATTATTTTCATCTACAAAGCTTGTCCTGTGTATGTACTCTATTGCAGGTACATTAGTATTATTATTTTTTTCCTTCAATTTATAAAATGAGTAACCTTACATGTTATGCTTATACAAGAAAGTTTTTGTGAAGTATTGATTTTGCTCTGAGATTCTCAGAAACTACTTATGTTATCTAAGGCAAATACAGGTGAAGTAATACAAAATATATTCCCATTTCAAAACATATTTAAGTTGTAAAAGTGAATATGAAAATCATATGAAACTAATATTGCATCACTTATCTGAGTAATTTCAATTCTACAGAAGCAACAAAGCCTTTTTATGATAACACTGGTTGATGTGAAAAGGGATCCTGGCAATAAATACAAGAAACATTTGGCAAAGTAATTTCTCCATAAAATGTAATTAGAAAGCTCAAGTGCTACACTACTACAAAGGTTCTTGATCCTTGCTAGTTTAGGCAAGGACAGTTATATTTTCTGGGGGGGAGATAAAAACAATTAAATGATAATGTCATAAAAAATGATAGGATTAGTCAAAATTGTATAACTGTTTTTCTTGGATGCTTTTCATAAAAGTGTTTAGGTTTTTAAACAGATAACTTTCTGAACCAATGAGGGGTTCCTGGGACCAGTAAAAATATACATTTGCTCTTCCTACTATTGGAAAGCATTTTTCTAATCCTCATGCTACCTCTCTATTATTTCTCTCTGATGTTTCACAAAAGTAAAATGTCCATTTTGTTTCTTTGTATAGAAAGTACTCCATTAAAAAAATGCAAACACAAGTCTTGTTTTATATATGAATATTTGTCATCACAAAAAAATCAATAGTAAATTGAAAATAATTATGAAGAGTAACTTATGTATTTATGTACAATACAAGCAGTGTAGGAAGTAGAAGAAAATGAAGCATTATACCAGAAAATAAAATTTTTGCAACAATCATTAGAGAGGTGAAGAAACAGATATTTCTGTTTTAATGAAAATTTTGAGTTAGTAATATTCCACTTGATACAATGCACTTTTACAATTTTCTAGAAAAAGCTAAAAGAACAAAAGCAAAGGACGAATAAGAGCAGTCACATTATATAATATAGCAAGTTCCTCATTGAATCCTTTAGTTAATTTTCCTATTTCAGCCACAAGCCATACCTGTCAAAGGCAATCAGTGCAGTGCTGCCTGCTTGCTGAAGCAGTGCCAGCTCCTAACAGTTGTATATAAGCTAGCTAGAAGTAGATGGTCTATTAATTTTCTTGAATTGGTATCTTGTGACTGAAGCATATAAATTTCCCAAATAACTGCTACCAGGTTGCAATGRAAGGTTCATTCCATTTATTAAATAAATATGTTGATTCATTTCTCTTCAGTAAGGCACAGTAATTGAACACAATAATAATAAATGCGTAAGTCTCTATTTCAGACCAAGACTTCTTACAATTTAGCTGATATTCCCCTGAGCAATTGGCTCATGTTAGTAGATGTGTTACTAGGTATAAATTTAGAAAAGTTTTACATTTTACTTTATATGTAGCTAATAAAATCTCACTGCCTAATCATTAGTAGCTTTACTGAAAAAAAAAGGCCAATGATATATTACAGATGTATTCTAATTATTGCATCCATAAATTTATGCCTTCACTCACTGGAATAGTCTATCAACTACTTACAAAAATAAAGTTTAAACAATTGAATAAGACTTTGCAGTATCAGACCATTTTGCATATATTGTTCTTGCTATCATCTGTTATATATTTACCCTTATCTAAATGTATTAAAAAAAATATATATTTTTCTCTGTATTGTTTATTTCTTTATAAAATATATCACAAAAAAAAAAAAAAAAAGGAGAAAAAAGAAAAGGATTAGTCATGTAGTAAATTCCTGTTGAGCAGGAAGCAAATAAGGATAACAATGAACTATAGCAAATATTAGTAATGAGGTTTTCCTGTGTTTTCAGAAGTAAATGAGACAGTTACAACTAAAATAAATATAACTAAATAAAACAAATTTGGCAGAAGTTTTGTATTCCTCATTAAGCATGTACTTTCACTCCAATCTTTATTTCTGCTACAATTTGTTTTAAATGTGTCCAATAAATTCTTGATTTTTATCATTTCCTCTTGTTTCATTTGTCTGCTAATCTTATAAATCACTACTGCCTTGTGATAAAATAATACTTAGTTACAATTATTAAATTATGGACCTGATGAATCCCTTTTTAAAATATTGTTTTGTAGTTTAACTACATGTGCTAAAGTGGTAGAACAATATATAGTAAATGGGTAGTGTAGAAATTAAAGCTTGAAATCAAAGAATGAATGTCTAGAGATATAATTAGAATTTCTCTGTGTTAGCTGAAAATGAACTTTTAAAGGCCTATCTAGAATAGTAGAAGAATGAGATACATCTCTTGTAGCATGGGAAATAAGGAAAGACTTGGAGAGGCAAGAATATTAATCAAAGAGGCTAATGCTTGGTTTGAATATTGAGTTATTGTATGCAGAGAAACTCAGTGGGCAGGTTTGCAGCTTTAGCTAAGCTGAGTTTTGAAAAACAGGGCTCGCAAGGGGTCTTGGTTTTCTGTATGGCTTGAGGAAAGATGATACCTAGCACTGAATGAAGATGCAGTGGCTTTGGATAGAGGATACACCAGAGGTTCCAGTATGCCTCAGTTTCTTACCCTAACCAAAGAAGCTGAACAGCTGAATTTCCAAGAGAGAATCATATATTGGGTAGCTCTATCGGGGTTAATATTCTTTTGCAAGCTGAGATCTATTTAGTTAAATAGGGGATTGTTAAAATAACTTTAGACTTTCCTGTTTGTTTTTTAAAGAGAAAATAATAGACTTTTCTAAAGGTCTGTAATGCAGACAAGAGACATCTAGAAGTTACCTGTTTTATATGACTGCTTTGCATATTCCGTGYGCCAGGAAGACATCTCTTTGAAATGTCATTGTCCCAGTAATGATTAGCAGGCTGTTCTTGGCTTATTGTTATATACTGCAGTGGATCTGACATAATTCAAACTGATTCATGTTGGGTGGCTKTGGAATCATTTCTATTAAATAATAGTTATCACTGGGACTTGAGTCATAATACTGAAGTTATTCTCATATAGTAATAGTTTTAGGACTATAAAGCAGAGGATTGTTGCTCAGTATGAAAAAAATTAGCAATGGGCTATTTATGATCTGTTCAGTCTTGTCTGTTGTTTTTTCAGGTATAATATAGACAGGAAGTTCTTTAATATCTGAAATGTACAGGGAAGTAAGATTGTAACTAAGCTATTCTGTTACTGCTTGCATTCTTACTCAACAGAAATAAGTTGGTGTAGAAAGCTAATTCCAGGTGAGGCTAAACCTGAAATAAATGTACACTCCATCTGTGATAAACATTTAGTTAAATGCTCTGAGTTTTACTATGTTTAAATATAGTAGACATGTTTTTTTCATCTTCTGAGTGATACAGCTGTCCATAATCTGACTTTCTGTATTAAGAAAAGCCTCTTTATTTGAAGTGATAATAAGGATGAAAACCTGTACTTTAATTACACTGAAGTTTGGCCTATAAATAGTTTCACCTGCTCATTAACTTGGAAAAATAGTGTAGAAGATCAAATAGTTTTTAATAAATCTTTGTAAAGAATCCGTTGTCATTTGAAATAATATTTCTTGTTGCGACACTTTACATGAATTTTCATAAACTATGCACATACCTTGTATCATGCATAATTTAGATCAGGAAATGCAAGTCTGCTTTAGTTTTTATTTAATAGTGTCTGCCTCATCCATTCAGGTCTCTTACTGCCTATGCTTTACTCATAGGGGTGCACTTCTCTTGAGCTGGAGGGAGTGATGCTTGAATATTAACCAGCTCTCTTGCACCCCTCTTCCTTTTAGGGCCCTAACCCGTGGGATYCCTCCAAGTAGTTCCCTGAAGAAGCCAAATACTATGAAAAGGAAATACTGTGACAGGAACTGAATTCAACTGAATACATTTACATTACTATTTGCAGTAATTCTAACTAATAGTTCTAATTATATCAAGTTAATTAATAGTTATATCTAATTAATATTTCTAATTATATCAAGTCTGAATATGTCCAGTGGTATTTTTAACCATGCTCTGTGTAATGGCTTGTTCTTTAATATATAGAAATTGTTTAGCAAAAATAACTGTTACTTTCAGCATCTATATTTAGGTGTAGGACAAACATTTGTTGTACGCGGATAGATAGAACTCATGAGAAAAATTTTTATTTGATCAATCTTGTGATCAAGATATTAATTCAGGAATTATTATTTTCACCTTCAGCTGATTTATATCATCATTAGACAAACCTAATCATCAAATGATTAGTATGAGTTCTCTGTAAGTCTCTGATCCAACCAGTTATTGTTGGCAGTGCTACTCTTACTAAACAATTAGAAAAACTCCCAATTTATTTAACAAAGAAGAATTTAAGAAGCTTTAAAGTGACTTTTCCTTTTAAATTATTATGGGATTATGTCAAGGATTTTATTTTGATCTTGTGTTTATACATGTGAAGGTACTAGTAAAACAATTGCAAAGAAATAGAAGATACATGTGTAATATTATTGGGCTCCAGTCTGAAGTTAAATTAGATTTTGTGCTACAGAATGCAGTAATTTCAGTACTGCATTTTCTTGATTTTGCCAATATTTGATTTTCTGACATAGCTGCAGTCATTGAGGCTCAAGAAGATACAAAATAATTGTACTCAGGATGAGAACATGACATTAAAATGTGCACGAACTCAGATATGGCACCTGTAGGAAAAGGTGCGTGGGCTATCAGGATTCCTCTCTTTGCGTGTAGTAATTGTGCCAGGATATTGGGAAGTTTTCTTTTTTAATTTTGACAGTTACTTAAGTTACTGCGTGGTGACAGATAATGTTTTTGCATTATTTGTAGTTTGTGTCTTTAAGATAGTTTGTGTAGCAGCAATGAATATAAACGTAATTGAGATTAAGGTTTAACTCCTCTCTGCCATCACTGCTGTCTTTCTTTTTCATATTATGATTATGCTGATTTCTTTCCTTTTGCCCTAAATGGATGACTGACTTACACTCAGCTCTGCTCTCAATCTGAAAACAGATAGGTTACATCAAATTTCAGCAAAACACATGCAATTTGTTATGTAGTTTCACTTACTTTCAATTCCACTAAAGATAGATGTAAATAATTAAATAGACATTGTAATTAAATATATCTTGCCTAATTAATATAATGAGCTACTTCCTGCAAAAGTCATTCCATTTAATACCTTGAATGGACAAAGCTGTATGTTTCTGACATAGTAAATGATTGAGTTCTCTCTCAAGTGAAGAACATAGCTTTCCAAAATTAGTAGAAGACTCTCTGGTGTTAGAATTTTGTGCCATTTAGATTGATTTGTCCACATTAGTGTTTCATTTGGGATCAGGAGTACATTTTTTAAGTATATCTCACTATTGTTCCCACTTGAGACACTTTGATTTGCATTACAGATTGTTTTCAAAGTTCATGGGCTCATAAAAGGAAATGCATTGCTCCAGGAGTGCACTTAATACACTGCCGTTGTTAATAAAGGTTTTAACTTGCTTTAGATTGCTGTTAGGATGCCTGAATATCAGTTCTGCCTAAAACAATTTAAAATTGTTGGGTTTTGTTCAGGTAGTTTTGTGGGGCTTATGATTATATAATTATTCCAAATGTATATTGATGGAAATGACCTATAGTATGCCATTGGTATCAACAGTGGGGATCAATATACTTGTAACAAAACATACTCTGAGGGAAAAACTCACCAGCCCAGAATATAATAGAGTGAAACAGTCCACTTTTATTCCATCCTATGAATTAGTGGACATCTTTGCTAGGTAAATACTGTTGTGTCAAGTAGGACATCCTACGACTCAAGCTATTGCCTTAACTGACTGTATTTTGTTATGGTTTTGACTTTGGTTTCCTGTAGCCAAAATCCCCCTAGATATGCACAAAAAATAAGTCTACTCTCCGATTTTGGAAGTTTTGGCAATGGTCTGTCTGTTATTTGTTAGAGGGGACAGACAGAGAGGAAGAAAGATAGAAGAAAAAAAACATTTCTGTGACCTTTTCTAAGAATCATAAATAATTGGATTAGTTACCATGAAGACAACAAGTATTTTCCTCCTTGAAATATTTTAGAACAAGAGCAGCAGTAGCAACAACAAGACTTCTTATGTTCAGAACTGAATTACTSTAGGCAGGTGCTTATTAGTCAACATAGCAGCTGGATCAAGTCTGACGGGATGTCACCGCTCTTACTGACCTACAGTGTGTTTGTCTTAATAATGTTATTTTCACTTGCATGCTAAGGAAAAAATCCATACCTTTCTCATAATGATTTATTCARTACAACATAAAATATATGTCTTATGTGAAATAGTTTTGGCAGCAGTGGCACAAAGCACATCATAAAATGACAAAGACTAATCCCAACATTGTCTGAAATATGTTAAATCTAAGCTTACTTTCCTTGTTCTGTATTTCCTGGGGTAGAACTGGAGGACTGTAGTCTTAGCAAACACCTACTGTTGCCAGTGACGATCTTTCTAAGCAAAGTGAGATTATTTATTACATAATATGAGGAATTCTAATCAGAGAATCTAAGAGCCAAAGGACTGGACTAACTACAGCTAGACTCTCTGATAGGCCAAACCTATACAACATGTGTTAGGGTCCTGCAGTGGTTTCATAATAACACAGTACTAGACATATGTCCCGCAGTACAGCTTTCAGAGCTGAGCGTAAGAGATGTGGTGAGTAAGCAGACAAGAAGAGAAGAGCACATCCAGTGTGCTTTTAGTGGATGGTCAGCAGCTTTCATATTGAGTTCCATTAGGTTTCATGGTTTAAGCATCGTAGTGCTTTAATTGCGCAGAGGGCAAAAGATGCTGAGAAGTAGTACCATGATCCAGTGACCCTGTGTTTTAAACCATAAATGACTAATTACTGCATATTACCCAATTTGTCATCTTTACTAACTATGAGCTTTTTAATGACTTTGGCTTCCTGAACTGCTGTTTTTCTTTTCTGCCTTCAG
Organism: Rhea americana; assembly: GCF_003343005.1. Classification (NCBI taxonomy): domain Eukaryota; kingdom Metazoa; phylum Chordata; class Aves; order Rheiformes; family Rheidae; genus Rhea; species Rhea americana. The sequence goes on from NW_028185150.1 coordinate 995,082, forward strand.
AGAGTTTCCCTCATGTCTTCATGGCTAAGAGTCTTCAGTGTTAATAATTCAATTCAAATTTATATTTGCCTTCAGTTAAGATACTGTTTATTCAACAAAAAGAAAGAAATAGATAACCTTAAAAAAGTATCCTATTGTAATTATGTTCCAGTCAGGAATTAAGAGCCTTGTGTTGCGTGGGAAATGGATAGCAACAACTTTCTTTAAATTTCTGAGAAAAATGAAGTCCTGAATTACCTGATTGGCCTGGTAGTCTGAATATCGGTCTGCAATTTGGAATTATGCTCAGTAAATATCAAAAGTCTTGCATACCTTATTTATATCCTCAAATTATGTGTAGCTCTTGGAAGCCATGAAACTGGACTGAAAAATCTCTGAGAAGTTAGTGTTTTTTCATAATTCAAGGAACTGGGATCTTAACATATAATACTATCTTAACATACCTTTTTATAATGTTTTCATTCTAATTCAAATGGCAAATAAGAACAAAACCATTGATCAAAATTCTTGAAAAGCTAGGTTCAGCACAGCCCTTCAGTTATTGATGGTTTTAAAAGACATGAAAGATGTCCTGAGAGAGGGAGGTAGAATTCTTAGAGATTGATGTACCAAAATTACAGTTTGCTAGTGGAATATTGTTGATAATCTCAGCATTTCAGATCTGATCAGAATTGAAGTAGACTGACACTTAGAACAGCTGTAATCTAACCTAGTGTGCTAATAATCAAAATTCGTGTGAATACACAKAGTTTAACCATACAATGGATATTAACCCCCCCCCCCATTTTAACCAAAAAATACTATTTTTTTTCTCTAAGGAAATAAAAAAAAACTTAAAAATTGAAATATAATGCTGGTCAGTTTTGTTCATATGATTCAGAAGCCATCCCTCTTCTTCTTCTTCTTCTCTCTCTCTCTTTTTTTTCTTTTTTTTTTTTATCATAAAAAGGCATGATGTTTGCTTCAGGGAAAATATTGCTGTGATTTTTTTTCCCCTTCCTTATATTGAGCTTTACTTCTGACAAAAAAGAAGAAAAGGAAAGGAATTGAAGTCTTTTTCTAAAAAAAATAAGATATTCAGTTACAGTCATACAAAGTATATTTACTGATGTATCATTGAGCTTGAAGAGTTTCACAGAAATCTTTTAAAATTTGAGGCACTGTGCATCTCCTAGAGATATATGTCATTGCAGATTTTCAGCCTATTGAGATTTTGCTGTTCAGATGTTCCCTCCTTGTCAATCTGAACTCCTCTATTGCTCATTGCATAATCAGGTACATTTTTATTAGTGTGTCTGAAAATTGCAAGGTGACAGAATTCCCAATTGGATGCAAGGCAGTTTCTACTTACAGTCAAAAAGACATTTAGACATTTATGAAAGTTGTATAATGGCTGCAGTCCTTGATTAGTTACATTGGTATAACATAATCTTTGTTCTAAATTCCTCACTGTCCTTTCGGGGGCTCTAAATAATGTAAGATTCAAGAAAGTGGGGAGTAGAAAGAGGCAATGATTTCCAAAACAGGAACATATTTGTTAAATTAAGCTCCTCTGTAATGTAAGCAAGGATCTATGATTATCCCTTTTATAAGCTACTTCAATAACCTTTGAAATACTTGCTTTATTAATTTTTTTTAAGATAGCAATCTCAATCTATTTGGGCTCAGTTATTTTCTATGAAATCCATATAGGAACATTCCAAACAATACCTCCATATAAGTTATTAATGGATACACAATGGTCCTTGTGCCCAGAGAGGTGTCCTTATGGAGTAAAAAATACATTATCCTGAATATAGCTGATACTGCAATCTTGTTGGGGGGCGGGGGGGAGGGATAGAGTTAGTGCTTTTCACTTTCCCTTAACTGGTAACAGAACTGTGATAGACAGGAGTAATCTTGATATAGAAAGAACACAGAGCCCTAATTATGCTCAAATTCTGCTTATGGAACAGAAAAAGAAGGATGTCTCTGCAGGACCTTTTCACTCTTTGCCCCTGTGTTGTGACTGCGTAACACTAAAAGTGAGCCATACCTGTCATAGAAGTAAAATAGTAATTGCAAAAAGAGAGGAAAGGAGGATCACTTTTATGGCCTTTCTAGGATAACTAGTACTCTGTTAAGAAATATCTGGCAGGAGATAACTCACCTTTTCTTACTGTTAAAATGATTTTTCTCAGTAAAACATTCTGTTCTTCAGTTCTGCCATTAGAAATCATATGTGTTCCCTTTCCATCTGCAAATTCTTAGGTGTTGGCATTTTATGATTGTTCATTTTTGATTATTTCTATTGTACATCACAATATGGAGTACGACATGTCTGTGTGTTGAAAAGCAAGTCATTTGCTCATGTTTTGTGCTTCAGAGAAGTTCAGATAATATGACTGGTAGTTATATACAGTATGTTCAAAGTCTCATGAGAAAAAGCAAAAACCCAAGTAAATAAACAAATCAATCTGATTAAAAAAAAAGAAATTTACAATTGTCAACATAATCCCTTAATGATAGATTACTTTTAGAATCTTGAGATATATTTTAAAAACTTAATCTTTTGTGTCTAAATCCTGTTCTCTCTTTTTAATATGCCAACAAGTTGTAGCAAAATATCAATATACTGCCCATTAGAAAACACTGTTGTATCAGCTCATACAAAATACATAAAAGTAATGACAATTTCCTTAATAGAGGGAACGGTAATAGTGCGTATGCCAAAAACATTTCTGAAATATAAGAGCAGTGACATCGGTAGCATGAACAGAAGATGCTGAGTATTTTTCATCCTCTTAGGAATGGAAAGTAAAACACTGCAAGTCTAATTAGATCTCAGGAGACTAAGAATCCCCACTTGACTGTCAATTTAAAGACAGCAGTGCCAGAGCAATTTTATGTCTGAAGACTTAGAATTATGAGTTATCTTTGCATGAGGTATGTGAATTCAGAATATGATATTTACTGAAAGTCAGTATCAATGCATTTCCTAGTGTAATGAAAAACATGCCCTGACTTCTTATATTCATGTTAGTAGGCTGAAAGATAAGAAAGCTACATGCAAGTCTGGAAAGAAAATATAGGGCTCCTTATTATTAAAAAAGTACATTTTTTATGACCTAATAGCACAGGTTTCTGCTTTAAATATAGCCCATATACTTTCTTGATACTAATGTTCGAGAAACTGTACTCTTGGAAATACATATACGTGTACATATATGTAGACACGTGTGCGTGCACACACACACACACACACATGCAAACGTATTTAAAAAAATTGCAGCACTGAACTAACTAACTAACCTGAAAATTTTCTTATCCTTTTTATACTCTAGAATGCCATAGGATGAATTCCTTACATTACTTTTAATTCAAATATATCTTCTTTTGTGTGTGGGGGGGAGTTTAATTTACTACAGATTAGTAAAATACAATACATACAGTCTGATACAGTTTGCATAGTGCAGATGCTTGATACCACAAAAGTTTAGAAGTTTTATATATTTTAGTTGTAGTGTGCACTTGTGGCATTGCTTCTTTTGAGTTGATCCAGCTGCAAGGAACAACAGATTAGGATAATTCAGGTGGAGAGGGACTTTAGGATGTCTCTAGTTCAGCCTTCCGCTCACAGTAGGGTCAGCCAAGAGGTCAAACCAGGTTGCCTAGTGCTTTGTCCCATTAGGTCTTGAAAAATCAAAAGTGAAGCTTGCACAAAGTCTCTAGGCAGCCTGATGCATTGCTTCACTGCCTTTTGGGGGAAATAAGTTCCTCTTTATATTCAGCCTGAATCTCTCTTTTTTCAACTTATATGTGTTGTCTTTCACTCTTCAGCCCCTCAACACTGGCTGCCTAGCTGTATCTTCTTGACAACCTCCTGTCTGTAGGGCTTGGGGGGCTGCTATTAGCCTAAAGCCATCCCTTATACCAGCTGAACAAGCCCTGTTCCATCAGCTTCTTCTCACAGGGCAAGTGTTCCAACCCCTGACCATCTCAGAGACTCTCTGCTAATCTTGCTTCAGATTATCAATGTTTTCTACACCGGGGAGAACAAAACTGGACACATTACCTACATGTTGCCTCATGAGTGCTGGGTAAAGTGGAATAATCACTTCCTTTGTTTGACTGGCCATTCCCTGTTCACACAGTCCCATAGTTCACATAGTCGATCTTTGCTGCTGCTGGGATGCACTGCTGGCCTGTGCCCAGGTCACTGCCCACCAAGGCCCAAAGGCCTTTTCTATAGAGCTGCTCCCAGACAACGAGTCCCCAGCCTGTATTGCTCCAAGGGGTCCATGCTTCCCAAAGGCAGGGCCTTGCATTTGTCCATGTTAAATTTCATGAGGTTCCTGTCAGCCCTTTTCTCCAGCCTGTCTAGGTCTCTTTAGGTGGCAGCTCTGCCCTTGACTTTGTTGACTGGCCTCTACAGTCAGCGTCAGCTGCAAACTTCATGAGCAAGCACTTCATCACCTTTTTGCAGGTCATCGATAAATGTGATAAAAGCATCTCTTGAGCTGATCCAGGTGCAGAGAGCAATGGATCTGGAGAGAGAGAGAGGAAGACATGAACATACTCCCTCTAGAAGCTGGAAGAACATATGTCAGATGCTATTTGACCCAGGTGTGACTCTCTGAAGTTTCTCCATGCTGAGGGTTAGCAGGAAAGCTTCCTCTTGCCCTCTTCCCCATTATTTCCTATTACCGTTTTGTTGATGTCAGACCTAAATAAACTGAAGGTTAGGGACTGATTTATCTGGTGTATTAAAACATCACTAAGGTGAAAGGGACCTTGGATGGAGCAATATTAATCCTGCAGTTGTTCAGATCTGCAGTRTACCATTAAGGCTAGTATTTAGCTGAGAATTCTGCTAGTTGGTGATATTTCTGGGCTAAGCAACTTGTCAAATATATTAAGGTGACCATATTGCACCCCCCCCCAGCACTCCATGCAACCTGATACACACATATACAAGCCTGTTTCTGATAGCAAACAAAAGCAATGCCTGACAAAGTGTCGGGAAACAAATGAACACATATAACRCTTTTCTTACTCTCCTTGTCTCTAATCTTTGTGGTTCAATATGTAGACACCAGTGGCCTTCTTTTTCATCAAATTGCCTAGTCTCCCGATGAGCCTTTGTAAAAATGTTAGCACTCCCAGCTTCCTACTGCAAGGAGTTCCTTAGCTTTACTGCATGCTGTGAGAAAAAACACCTCCATTATTTCATCCTAATCTGCGTCCTCCTTTCATATAAAACTCTAACATTTGTTGGAGAGATGGTGAAAAATCAGTCCCTCTCCATGCGGCTCAGTATTTTAATAACACTTTTCTTAACGGTTATATCTAAACATGGTACTGATGCTGTTGTAAAGTTTGCTGAGTTTATTTAATATCTTTGGGTCTGCAGTTTATTCTTGTCAGAGTACTTGTGATTTGGAGAGATTCTATGAAATATTTAGTTGCTTAAAAGTGAAGTTTTAAGGACAAYTAAAATAACATGAATTTGTATTACATGGTGTATGTTTTAGTCCTGAAAAAAAAGGCAAAATTAAAAATAATGGATTGTTTCATTTCTTTTTCTCTCTCTCTCT
>NW_028185150.1:1000772-1120036 GCF_003343005.1 Rhea americana
ATAGATCACTATTAAGCATCCAGGAGATTATATGTCTACTTGCCTTATTTGTGGTAGGTTAGAGACGGAACTCCACTCAGATCACTGTCTTCTGGCCTTGAGATCTTGTCCTTGTAGAAGTTTCTATCTGCAGATCTGGATTTGACTCTCCTGTTTGAGTTGGAACAGAGCTGTCCTTAAGTATCGAGCTGATTTATGTATGAATTGACTGGAGAATACCAGCAAATCTTTCTCCTTTCTTCTTCTGGAATTTGTAAAATATGATTCAATTCTACTAAGCATGTCCTCTTCCTTTGTTTAAATAGATGATAAATATCTGAATACAAAATACCTGTCTTTAATTATCATCTAAGATGATTTCTAGTTGAATTTGTGATTTTCCAATTTGGGCTTGAATTGAAATTTTTGTTTCTCAGTTGGATGTCGCTGAACCCTGGCAAGATCTGGAAAGCAAGCTGAAATGAAGTATTATTTTATCTGCAATTAGCTGTTATATAGTGAGAAAAAAAAAAGAATTGCAAAGTCAGGGAAACATGATTAATGTTTAAGTGGATATAAGTAATTGATATAATAGTTAGATATAAATATCAGATTATAAGAGTGCCTGACATTGATTCCACATGCTAGCTTTTAAATGAAAATCTTAGAGAATCTGCCAGTGGGAGTATTTACATGAGAAGAAATTCAGAACATGGAGTGGAGTTCCTCTCTTATTCCACTCCTATCAATAAAATATGAATAAATAAACAAACAAACAAAAAAAAGAACTTTTCTATCTTAAGACAAGTAGGCATATCTAGGCACATCTAGTTTGTTACTTGTGATTAGACTGATTTTAACATCTATGTGTTGTCATGTTCTGGATCATTTCTTGCTTCTGTCATCTCTTTTTCTGGATGCGTTGCCTTCTATTTTACTTCCTCTTTGCAAGGCTTAGCCCAGCTTACTCCCAGCCTATGTTATTTGTAACTCATTTTTTAAGATTTTTTAATCTTAAACTATACTTGGTGTGTATAGTTTAGTACTGCAAAGGCAACAGGTTAAAGATTCAAGCTTTATAGTTACTCAAGCCCAAGTAATGAGAGGCATAAAAGACACTGAGTCTGAACAAGACGGCTTGACTTCTAAAAGTGTGAATTAAATTTTGGGGATGGGTAAAAATATATAGGAATAACTTACTCCTCGGTATGTTTATTCTTGATAACGCAAAGTGGTACTATGTAAACCTGAATTCTCAGGCTTTGTGGATATACACACATAGCAGCAGGCACAGGAAAAATTAATTTCTGAATTTCTAATCCAATCTGTAATTTTTTGATGAAATTGACTTTTTCTTGTAGGTATGCTTGGTGAAGTAAAAGCTAGCTAGCTATTTGTATTTCCCCTAGTACATGCCTAGTATTTGGGTTACCCGACACTTATTCTTTTGCCTTTCAAATTTCCGTGCTTGGATATGTCCACACAGAATTTGCAATTATATCCATCTGAGAATTAATTCAAGTTCATTGCAAGCCTTAAGATTTTGAAAGAGACTGCACAAAAACTAAGCTTTGAACAGCAAAAAAGTGCAAGTTACTTTGTAGTAATCGGTCTCCATAGCAGCTAACAATCTCTATTTAAAAATGTTCGGGGTAAGGACACCTCCTATTAATAGGTCTACAGACCAAGGACTTTTATAAATCTAGATTATCTTATCCTCCCACTGCATGAGCTGAAGCATTATCCAAAGCCTGTTAGGAGACCAGGCTCCAAGGGAAAGGAGATGCTGAATCACATTAATGGTCAACTGAGTATAGGGTTTTGTCTTCAGTAGCAGTAGTAAATGCTGTTTAGTGATAAAACAAAAGCCTGGCCACTTTCTGCAGGCTGTTCCTTTTGTGCTTCCCCAGTATGGAGAACAGCTGTGTTAAGGATGTCTTTACCTATTCCCTTTAGTGTCCAATTATAGACTTTTTATTGTTAAATTTATCTGAGCCTTGGTTGAAGTGGTTTATATTGGAAGCTTTCACAATCTCCTGTGACATTGCTAGCTCTTTAAAAATAGTACTTTCTTTCTCTCAGTTTCAAAAAAGACCCTTTAATTCTAGTATTTAAGGATTAGATGAATGATAGTTTTACATTTATCTTGTTCACTGCTGTCATGATTCTGTGAACCTTAATCATACGTGTCCTCAGCCTTCTCCCCTTCAAACTGAAAGTCATAGCAGTTTGAATCTCTCTTTCTGAGAAATCTTCTTTGGCCTCTATAATCATTTTAGCTGTCTTCTCTGTACTATTTCCAACCCCAATACATCCCACTTCAGGTTCCAGAACTGCATGCAGTAATCAGGATGTAAGCACAATGCAGTCTTTATATACTGGCAAAATRTTTTTTCTTTCCATCTTGTTCTCAGTAGCTCTCCTGATGATAGAATTGCCTTTGATTTTGCATAATTCTAGTCCCAGAAAATTGATTAGTAAATTGAAAAAGGAAAAAAATCATGACAGGTGTGTCAAAAGAGCTTTATACAAAATCTCAAAAGGAAAAAAAGAAATTGCAGGGACTCAGGGAAAGAACTAAAACAAAATAAATATTTGAGCAGGACCGTGTCTACGTAGCATATTGGCCAAGAACTACTAAAAAAGTAGTTTTTCTCAGAAAAATACATTCAAGAATAAATTTGAATTATGATTACCTCAGTGCAAAGTAAAAAAAAAAAAAAAAAAAANAGAGAGAGAGAGAGAGAGAGAAATCTCAGTGCTAAATTGAATCATTTTAGGCTATTTTTAGGCTAAGAAGGGGGGAAAAAAATGACTGTCCACAGAACACTATCCTGGAAATTGACCATTAAACTAGAAAGAAAAAAAAATCATTTTGGTTGTGAGTTTGCAGTTCTGAGTCCACTGTGACTAGGGAATTTCTCCTAATTGTATCCCAAGTGTTATATAAAAATCATTTTTTTCAACAATTAGCACTTCAGGTCTATTGACTAAACTAAGCAAAACAGAGTAGCTTCTACAATAATAGCTGTTTTTTTTTCCTGAGAATCCAGCTTTTGTTCAAAGAAAGCTAAACCTAATCTTCTAAGATTGTCTTTGCAAAGTGAGATGATAAATTCCCTTTTCACTTTCAAGAGACTGAAAAGCTAATCTGAAAGGTTATGAAACATTAATAACGTATAATGGTGACAGAGCACTCCAAGAGAAGCTATTAGCAGAACAGGAAGAGCTGAATTCTGACTTGCTTGGCTTTTTCACCTTCAGTCTCTTGCTGTTTGGCATTTTAATGGAAGCGCTACATTTTTATAAGCAACATGTTTAGGGCAATTGTTTGCAGGATAGGATTCTTGAAATCTTAAATTGTTTGTTCAGAATCACTGAACAATAGAAACTGAGCTGTGGGTCTATTTATTTAACTTAGAGTAATGATAGAACGGGTTAATGCCAATTTTCAGTAGCTAGAGAGTAGTTACTCTATATTGTATTGTTAATTAATCTGTGCAGACTCTCTTCATCTCGAATTAAAATAAATGAAAGAATGGTATTCTGTGTTTCATAGTAGATTTCCATTTGATATACAGTTAAAAGAGATTAGATTTTTGAAGTTTGTTGCCCAGAGATGCAGCACTTTGAAAAAAATTGTCCATTTTATGTGAATAAAAGTAAATTGCTGAACATAAAATAATTCCTGCAGTTTTTCCTACTTGTTCTCTTAAGGAAATTCTGTCAAGGAATCAGTAGTATGAATACTGGTACATCCAGGAATCCTGTAAAAGCCTTTATWGGTACTACTGCGTACTGACAGGAAAATCAGTCTGAGTCTGTTCTGACCTTCTAGGTTACTGCCTCTTTCTAACTTTTTTCTTTGAGGTAAATACTCCTCCTCTTCTTTCTTTAGCTCCCAACCATGTGTATAGTAAAAGTATGTGTGCTGACAAGGCATGCATAAGTTTTGCTGTAGGAATATGTACATCTCATCTGCCTGCCTTCTTTTCACATACAGATGTGAAGCAACAGTTTGGGGCAATGAGGCAAGAGAAAGGAATGTAGAAATGTATGCATGTCTCCGTTTATATGTGTGTGTATATATACACTGATGGTTCACATTACTTAATCTCCACTGGGGAAAATTTCACTTTAATTGACTGATACGAAGCACATTAGCAACAAATATCCCTCTCTTCTCTAAGAAAAGATGCTTCCTCTTTTTCTAGAATATTTTTTAAAAAGTATAAAATGCATACACTAGAATACCAGGTAGAACACTACTCTGTTCCTCTGGTTTTGTATTGACATAATTTTTTAGATGTCAGTGAATCTACTGTAGCATGAAAACAGAACAATATAGTGGAGATTTAACAGAGATTCTAAATAGTCATCCCTAGTAGTCTGTTCTGTTTGGCTTTTGCAAAGAATTCGGTGAAATAAAGTGCCTGCTGATTGTTGTGTACTTAGTTGTAGCTTACTTGATCATCTTTCCTGCTATTCTGCCCACAAACAGAGGAATAGGAAACAGAGGAAATTCCACCTAAATGTGAGGAGGAATTTCTTCMCTGTGAGAGTGAYGGAGCACTGGACCTGGTTGCCCAGAGAGGTTGTGGAGTCTCCTTCTCTGGAGAGATTCAAAGCCCACCTGCATGCAACCCTGTCTAACATGCTCTAGGTGACCCTGCTTGAGCAGGGAGGTCGGACTCCAGGTCTCCAGAGGTCCCTTCCAACCTCAATTATTCTGTGATTCTGTGATAACTTGTCTCATTTCGTCTAAATGATTGCTTTAGTGAAGCTTGGAGAACAACTCATATAGAGTGTCAAATATTTTCATACGTATTTTTTTTGTGAATAAATTGTAAATTTGCCCACTAAAGGCAAATAAACACAAACAAATAACCTCAGTTTACTTTTAGCAAGAACTTAAAAAGAAGAAGGAAATAAAGAATTTAATCGGTTAAAAGGTATCTTGTAAATGGAAAATAAATAAATAAATAGGGAATTATTTAAGTGCAGGCTTTTTGGTGGATGTTCTTATAGTTCAAGAAATGCAGTCAAAAATACAGGCAGTATCTGATGTGGTGTAACAGCAACTGGAGAGCTTTCTGCATGTAGAACTCCGTGCATTGGTGTCACTAGCTATATGCTGATTTGATAGGTAATATTAGTAATAATGGTACTGACCATTAACTTCCTATTTGTTTATTTAGTGAGATAGCAACATTACAGATCGAGAGAGACGTCGTGCTAATATGTTTGAGAACTAGCTTAATTCTTGGAAGGAGATCTCTTAGAGAGTGTCCAATACAAATGCACAACAAAGGACTACAGAGCTCACTCACACTGAGGATCATCTGCACAYAGTGAAATGTGATTTTCTTTCCCAATAAGTAGAAAATTGTCATGATAGAGAGCTTTGCAATATGTCRTCTTGAAATCACGTAGTTTTCTAAGAACAGTATAAAGCATTAGATCTGCTAAATTCTACAAGTCTCACAGCCATTTTGCAAATGACTGTGCTAACTGATAAATATCACAAATGCAGACCAAAAGATGGTTCACATTCTTGCCTCAGAGCCAAAATATTCTGTCTCTCAAGAGATATAATGCATTTGTTTATGAATAATAATATTTTTGCCACAATTACAAACTTTGTATSAGAATCTGTGTATATACTCATCTGAAAAAAAAAATTGTATATGGTATATTTTTTATCATAAGATGAACAGACTGTTCACACATCATTATCATTGTTATTAGTGTTATTCCTAAATGCTAATTAAGTAATTTCTTCTTCTTATCATCTACAATAAATGAAATTTTTGTATTTCCTTCATAGTACTTCAATTTTGCTTTCAAAAATCAGCCGGCATACAAGTGTAATTTTCTACTGAGAGAGCAGGAGATTAAATGACCTGATGAGACCTTTTCTCTAGAGAGCTGCAGATTTCTTAATCAGAAATCAGTTGTGTGTTTCTTCCRTTTTCTAATTCATATTGAAAAATATATTTCTTTTGTTAATTCTACATGTTACTTATGTTAATTGAAAACATTTATTTAGTTGCTTGGTATGATGTACTTATTGCTTTAATTTTAGGTATAAACGTATATATATAGAAATAGGTACATTTATAAAAATATTTTTAAAATGTTAAAAATTTAATAATGCCATTTACCATGTAGTTACCGCTGAAGACATTAACAGGAAAGAAACATCATGAAATAGTATGAAATATAGATGATATTTCTGTTTTTTCMCAAGTGACTTTAGTTCAGTTTCTTTATATTATTTTACATTACTTATACGAGCATAGGCTACGTCTATGGTGTGTGTGCCTCAACAATACAAGATGTTCTTTTCACACAGTACAAGATGTCTAGTCTCATATAGCCTTCACAGAAATTGTGCTGTTTCAGGTTGTAGGTGTGCGATCTCAGCTGCCAGTTATTTCCCTCTCCAATAGGAATCCCAGGACCCCCATTAACTGGCCTCAGTTACAGAAAAACAGTAGCACCTATGCGTTCTGACACATAGGAAGAAAAGTAGTACATGAGACTTTTGGTTGCCAAATCATGCTCTCAGGAATTGTAAAATACTGTTCATTCAGTGAAGCAGGAGTCTTGTAAGATAGTGAGTCTGGGAACTATTAAATCTTGGGTCAAAGAAATAGGAGTTCCACATCCTGCTGAACACGCATGAAATAGCAGATTGTAGGCGTTCAGCTGGCTTACTGTTCAAGTGTTTGCTTTGCCACCTAAACATTTAGAAGTTAAAGTTTAAAGCAATATTTCTAAAATCATATCCTATTCCAAACCAAGGAAGTAAAAAGTTAGGTGTCTCTATCTGGTCCTGGAGCCAGTGACCTCACCACTGCAGCTRTGGTGCGCTGCAGACTGTGTACTAYAAACCACCTCATCAGGGGTGGCAGTCATTCAGTGGTGACTAATTCGAATCACAGCAAATGAGTTGATGTCTGTCTTAGCAATGCAAATGTATGTGGGAAGACAAAAATGAAGGAGAAATTAAAAAAGAGTATATTGGCAATATTATTTTACAGTSACCAATCCATAGCAGTTGGTTTATCCATGACTTTGGTAGTACRAGGTATGTTAGCACAATACCTTCATTTTTCTCGTTTCCAGTTTTCCATGTTGAGTATATTGAGTATATTCATGATCATCTTCAGCAAAGAATGCTGCATTTATGTATGCTAATACACTGTCAGGATTGTGTTATAGTTATGTTGTAGATAACAAAGTTAAATCTAGGTGTCCTTTTTCAAGAAAAAAATAATTTAATTCCAATARTAAATTAACACAGGCATTTACTGATCCTTTTTCAAATACAGTTTGTGCAGATTTTATTTACATATGATTTCTACTTTACTTAGCAGAGTTATGAGTAATGTATATGTTTTTAGATTTGATTGATAAAATGTCATTCTGGCTTAGTTAAATCAACATACAGCTTAGAATAACTTTCAATTGCTAGAGTCATTCAGATCCCCAAAAACGGAGTCAGCCCTGTGGCATCTTTCTAGCTGCAGACTTCCTGATGTCAGATCTGGAAAGAAGTGTGATGTTTATGCAAATCACTAGGAAAGCTATTCCAGGTTTAATGCTTATACAGCTAATGCAATCTTGAGACATGAACTTACTAGATACAGGAATATCTCATGATATAACCTTTAACAGATTGTCTTTCCATTCTTTACATCATTCTTGCATATTTTTGCAGAAGGAGTGATAAAAGCAACACCTAACCTGTTACATAAATCCTCCTGAAGATTTAAATCACAACATTTCTTTAGAGAATGGAATGATTCAAGAAATATTCATAAATAACTTGCAGTTGGCTTGCAAGAAGGAAATCAGGACTTTACTTCACCGAGAGCAAAATGTTACAGGAAGTAGTGACGCCTTTAATCTTGGAGAGAAATTTTTAAGACTAGTTTCAGTCATAACCTGTCCTCTTCAGACATCTAAAACAAATCATGGTGGCTCTGTGGCTCCATTCTGAACTATGGGAATAAACATCTGGCAAGGAGAAAAGGGAAACAATCTATCCTTGTTCTCAGTAACGTTTATGTATTTTTTCTGAAGATGCCCCCCATGCTCCATTAACATTAATGAAACAAGGATCGCACAGTCTAGAATCCTTCATCTYGAGGAGAGTTACTCACCACAAAGGATCGTTGCACTGCTTATTTTCCATCTGAGTCTGTGAATCTTGTATATGTGATTGCCTACTGGCTAAATGCATCCAGGCTTGTGCTTTAGGCTTTTTACTGGGAAAAAATAAATCTCTCTGGGATGATCTAAAATCCTTCCCAGATCTCAAACCATGAAGCTACTAATCACTCATATCCAGAACCGAATTGCACCTTTTATCTCCTGAAAATAGAAATTAGGCTAATGGAAGTCTCAGGATAATGTATTTACTCATACTGTTTCTGCCTACTTGTTTTAACATGCCTGTAGCAGCATTTGAAATCTGGGATTGCTTAACAGAAGTATCAATTGTAGCGGAGGCTGTAGGTGGAGAAGTGTAGATGCTCCACTTCGTCTCTTTTAATTGCTCTGTAGGTGCAGTGTGACTTTTCCAGTTTTCTACCAGGGAATTTAAAGCGGAGAAGCTGCAAGAATAGAACCTTTATTAAGAGACATAAAATGTAAAATTCATTTACTAAGTAGGATGGTATAAAATGTGGGTAATAGTTTACACACGTTCTGTAAAAACACTGAMGCTTATCAAAGTCGCTCCTCTCCAGACCACTTGTAACTGGTATCATAAGAGGCTTGGGGAAATATGACACTTAACCAGTCCTTGTGCCTGAGTCCTTGTTCTGGTGCCGGCTTCCACTCACAGCAGTCCTACCTCAGGCTGAACTTTCCAAACAGAGTAAAGTGATCATGGATGTGTTCCCACAGTTGGCCTATTGCAGGTCATGAAGCCCCATGCTTCTCTCTTTGACTTTCTCTGTATCTAAAGTTAGTTTCTAATTACCCAAAGTATTACTGTCACCTGGTTTCCCACCACAAACGTGTTACAAGGATGTAGAGTTATTGATAGCTGATCTGTGCTTTTTTGTTTCTTTCCCTACACAAATCTGAACAAGTATAGGTGGGCAGATATAGTCCAGGTCGCATTTAGCAGTGCTTTCAGGTATGCTCCCCCTCTGAATTATCTGTGCTTCCTTGCTTTTCCATGGCATACTAGAATCAGTAAATTAGAGTGGTGCAGATACAGTCCAGGCCTCATTTTATTATAACCATGCTTTTGAGTAGGTTTCATTCTATTACGCAGTTTCAATTGGGGAAAATTCATGAATCTGGGATCCATTCCTGAGTCCTGGTAGGTCCTGACTTCATAAAATGGCAAAATTTTGGCATTTACCTTTTGCCACCCATGCTGGTTTCAATTGGAAAAAGCCTTAGATGAAGGAGATGGAAGGAAATATACTATGACATTCACCAAGCAAGCTGCTGGTGTCATCTGCCCAGAAACAAGGAAATTAGGGTACTTGTTTTGACCCTGCATGTAGCATGTATTCAGTATGCTTACAAACTATAATTTTTCTTCCTTTGTAAACATAAATGTATTAAGGAAGGTCTATTTGTAGAAATCTGGGACATTCTGTTCCCTTTACAAAACTTCATCAACATGCAAATTGTGTCTAAGGTAGTTCTGGCAAAAATGAAAAGCTTTAAATAAATGTCATACTGTTCATTAAATGTTCTGGGTTTATAAAATGTAATACAATTAATTTGAGTATTGAAAGCACGTAAAAATAGATACAGTAGTATTATTAATATTAAAGTAAAATGATTGCAGTTATACTCTGCTGAATAGTGGCATTATGAGTATGAAATCTTAGGATTTATGGGGAACATGTTTGTTTTTGATTTACAGTATTTGAAATCTCGTTACACTCCCAGACTTCTGCAATTGTGTGGTCATATGATAAGGAACTGGTGCAGACAATGAGCTAGTTGGAAAAAGCTGTTTAAGTGTTGAATATAAATTACTGGCTCTGTTTCAGCATTAATTTAAAATAAAAATGCATGTAGTCTTTGCTTTAGGATTGATTTTTACCACTGTATCTGGTGGAAAATTAAATAGATTAGATTTTCATTAATTAAAACAGTCACGTTATAAAAGAATTCTTTTATAGATATATTCCTTTAACCTTTTTATTGCTTATGACCCTCATGACAAAGCAGGAAAGAAGTGTGGATAGCATCTGAAGATACCAGAGAATTAAACAGGATGTAACTAGATATCTTTCAGAGACTGAGTAGTCACAAATTCATAAATACATTAATAACATAACTTGTTTATAGCAGTGTTTATTAGGATTATAATAACATATTTGAAATTTCTATAATCTCTCAATTTCTGGCTATCTTCTAAGTCATTCTTGTTAACCCTATGGCACAGAGGTATGTGATTCATATTCTTTGGAGATTCTCAATATTGTTACAAATCTTTTAAGAAGGAATCTTGTTATACAGGTCYTAAGATGCCCTTGTCTTCAGCAATTTTTCCAGTGACAGATGATTTCAACCTTGGGAATGTCAGTTTGAGTTAATCTCTTTCTCTGCTGCAGCAGTTTCATGCTCTAGCTTAGTCTATATACTCATTTAAAATAGTTATAGCTGTGAACTTATTCCTTTGGATCAAGTATTTTCAGTTTGGACACTAGCCTCAAGTGCAAGACAGAATGTCTCTGTGTGTCATACTGTGCAAAGCTGGGTCAGAATTTTCTCTTGAAATGACTTGTCATTTTAAAGTGTTGCSTTGCCAAAGCCAGGCTTCGAAGACTTAATTAAAAATTCTGTTTTGACTAAACTTTAGTAAAACCCTGGTGGGATTTCAGAAGCAATCTTGTTTATGTTTGACAAACTGCTGGGAATTTTAAGGTAACTAAATCTGTGGTTCAGGACCTCTCCTCGCTCTGCTACCCCTGGACGATGCTGGCACCCCCAGAGCTTTCATCCTGTAGGGTCTAGACTGCCAGTGACATGGGTACCACTGGGTGTGGGATTACAGGATAACCCCTCTGTGTCACCTGACTGTCTCAAATTTACAAAAGTTAATGGAGCCATGTTAAATTATACCACCTGGAGATCTAGGTTTAAATATCTAATTTTAATCTTAATTCATACTGGTAGCATGTAAGACACTAATTTGTAAGAGATAATGTGTGGCATAGGGAACATTTATGTAAAAAATCTGCTCTCACAAAATCTTGTCAGCCTCTGTTACCAGGAAAAAGGAACCAGGATGTGGGTAAGCTTTTTGCAGTATTTTATGTATAAATTTGAACAAATGTGTCTCAAGGGGAAATATAAGAAAGAATAAAGTGACATGAATTGAATTACACACAGAGTAACAACTTTTCAGACTGTTCAAATTTTATCTATCAATTTCTACTGCTTAAACCAATTTGGAAGCAAAATGAAACCAGTCATGGATCTTCTTCATCTTGCTATTTTTATCTAAAATCCTACGCTAATCTCGCCTCTGTCAGGGAATTTTTGGTGGAAGAGAAATTGACTACACTTTTAGCTAACAATCTTTATTTAAAAACATAACAATAAACACACAGAATATTGGAATTTTCGTCTATGTAGAAGGATAAAGCTTAGTAGACCTCACCTATTAGAGGGTTTGTGAGTCCATGTCATAGTAGGATGCAAGGAGGTCTAGTGCATTTTGCATATGAAGAAGTTATGGGAAGTGCTAAGGAAACATATTGCAGGGAGAATGAGTCTGGTTTAATGCACACTTTATTACAATTCTTCATGATAATCTTCATTCTTTCGGATCCTCAGCATATGTTTTATTCTAAAGTCTCCTACTTTAGCCTAGTAAAATCTTGTCGCTGAGGGAGAAACTTTCACTGTTGCCAAGAGGGCTGCAGGATGGGAGAAGAACAGATGGAAGGAGAAGCAATGGAGGATTTAAATGTAATAGTGCCAATTCAGTCATTATGCGTAAGAACGAGTATAAAACTTACATATTAGTTTGCTCTTAATCTGTTATGGTAGAAATACACTGTGGGAAGAATGTCAAGACTAATCCAGTTAGTACTTTTACTGATTCTTTCAAACTCATCTCTAAAAGAAGATCTCAAATCCCAAATGACTTTCTGCTGCTTTATAACCAATTAGAAAAAGGGAGGAAGGGATAGGAGTGCCATACACAAGACCTCAGCTGTTCTATCTCTTCTTTAAAAGCGCTGATGATCATGCAGGACACAAGGGACGTGGAGGTAACGTTGGTAACTAGATTGTGAAGGTCTGAACTGACTCTTTTGGAGTATGTACATGACATGTAAAGAAGTGGGAAACTAGAGCAGCTGCATGACAGCAGTCTGTGTTATTTCTAGGGATCATACCTGAATATTGTTTCTTTCTCTTCATTTCTATGCCAACTGATACTTCAAACATTGAAGAGTTTGATATAGGAGCGAATTTACAAACTATTACTATGTTTTTTAATGAAAAATACAAAAGAGATTTTACAGGTGATAAGTTTTACAAACCTCTTTAAAAAGTGCTAAAATATTAAGCAAATTAATAGCAAATTGTGAAAAAACTTGCTTTGTCTGGATTTCTGCCTGTTGCGTGCTACATTGAGTGAGTACTATCTGCATGCCTAGTATACTGAGGAGGAATGGGATATATACTTCTCTGGTGTGACCTTCCTTGAAATATTAGGCACATCAGTCACAAGTGCCAGAATGAAACCAAACCGTGAGTGGGCAAAAGAGTTTGCTCCAAACAGCATGAATAAATCTGTGACTTCAAGGAAGGTCATGCGATACTTGATTTATACATTACTCTATGAGATAACACTGGCCAAATCAGTGATAGAGGAGGCRAGGGAGGAGTTATTTGTTACTGGTTCCTGTTTTATCTTGTAATCCTACTAAATTTTCTCATTCATTTGTTTAATATTCTATATTGTGAACCTTTATGTTCTTAGAGAGACCAAAAGAAAATATGATAACTGAAACAGTAAAATCAAAATTAATAATTAAAAATTAATAATTAATACCTGTGAAAATAAAAAGTGTGTAGCATTTGAATACGAATTGATTACCCTATCATGATTATCACAGTCTCATACAAAGAAGAAATATTTTAAAGGGCTCTGAAGTGAGAGGAGGCAGGTGATTCTGCTTTTCTTAACTATTTAGGGTCACATTCTTGTCTGACTAATACCATTAAGAGTAAACATCCAGAAGAGGAGAAAAAATAGTGAAAAGAGGAGAGAAAAGGTAGTAAAGTTAACAACAATTAACCATTCTATGTTTCTCTTGAGCTCTTAATACAATATACATACAAAAGTTTTTAAATGTGGGAGTTTAAAGTTCCTGCCATTGCATGACAAAAAACATCATCTGGTCTTGTTTCTCCTTCTAAATTGACTAGCTTTTGTGGAAAGGATAGTTTAAAATAATTCAAGATTGGGGTTATCTAGTTCTCTGTGAATCAATAATAGCAATATTTTCTACAGTGCATGTCAAGTTTGGAACGACCATCCCTGAAACTGAAAATAAGAATGGAGATCCTCAGTCTAGCCTCTCAGAGTTCGTTGCAGGTCAGTGGCACTATGACAATAGGCTTTATGTTTTAGATGTTTGTATGCTAGAATCATTGTCAGCCAAATGCTCACCTTGCACAGGCAACTAAACTGTCCTCACTATGGACTAAACACTATGACAGTGTTTCCAAACGCTACTGACTCGGCTGTTCTGAACTGACAACCAGTAGATAGTTGGTTCACTATCGTAGGATGACCCAACCAGTGTACTATTAAAATCACTCCATCCACGAGCAGAGGTCGTAGATAGACTCCTGTAGATTCAGAATGTTATTTAAGAAGTTTCTGCCTACACCTCTTAGGAACCACTTGTCCATTAGGAGGAAGTAACTGCCTCAGTTGAGTAGGAGGAACTGACTATGAGTTTTTTCAGTCCTTTTCAACTGAAAGCAAACCTGTTTGGTTTAAATTGGTAAGAAAAGTATTTTATTTTGTGTATGAATAAGAAACACTAGCGTTTCTTGTGGGAATACTGTATGTACCCTATCCTACAGATTGGAAAATAGGCATGGTGAAAGTAAAAGAATAACACAGTAGTACTTCTCAATATTATGCCCAAACAAAAGGGGGACAGAAGTAAGTTCCCTCCAAACATAAAATAAATAATTGTATATAATATAAATTCAATATACTATCTCCAACTACCATAAAATAGTCTTAAATAAAGAAATGTAGTACAGAAGAGACTGTGCAGACATAGAACCTCTTTTAAAGGAAGATCTTTACATGTCACAAAGTCTCTTTAAATCTTTCCACACAAAGTGATTTATAACTCAATTTAGCAAAACTTTTCTTGAAAGGTTATTTGAAATGCTCCAATAACAAAAATCATATTTAATTTGGAATTTTTAAGGACAGAATTTTAAATTAAGTAAGTATGAATACTGAAAATTTGAAAAAAAATTGAAATAGTCATGCCCTGCCTTAGAAGACAGGTTTTCATGTTCTCAGCTAGTCTATGTTACAGAGTGTAAGCAGATTCTTGATTTGCTTTTAAAATATGTGTTTTTTTGTTTTAACTAGGATTATGAAAAGGAGAAATTCAAGGGCAATGTGAGGTGAGTATACATGTTCGGTATATTTATTTTTAAAAAAATTCTTCTCACCATCTTACAAAAMTGAAGACTGAAATAAGTGTTAGGTAAAATTACCTGGCTTGCAAGATATGTCAGGATTCTCAAACAAGTTTTTCTCATTACCAGATTTCTTGCTATGTAATGGAAGATATTTCCCTCCACTTCTTCATAGCTTATTTCTTAGAGATGGTAAGTAAAATAAAGTAAATGKAAAGTAAAAAAAAGCAAATACATTATGTATTTACTGGAAAAAAAAATGCTGCATAAGATATGCCTGCATTTCATATCAATTATCTTCTTCWGCAACTGTCACTCATAATGGAAAACAAATTAGTCATGTACAGCCCCGCTAATGTGAGCAAAACTAGACCTTCACTTCAAGTTTCATTTTTTATGTTTAATATTTCACTTTTGGTGATTTTCAGTTTCTATACAAGTGTAATATTTGAATTGTTCCTCTATATCAGTTAGTGACATATGTTTCAAAAATTTTTGCTCAGAATAAATTTGAAAAACAGCACTGAAGAAATCCTTGTTGGTTCACGTGCCTTAAAGGTGACTAGTACTTAATTATGATTCTGTTGTTACCATTAGTACAGCTTATCAGGGAGACCCCTTTGWCCTCACGCCTACTATAGAGGTATACTATCAGTTCAGTTCGTGTATCCAAGAAAAGCCACAGCGGAGGTTCAGAGAAGCATAATACCCTTGGGAAGTTCCATATTTTTGTGTGTATTTGAGGAATGTAATGCAAGATAAATTCTTAAAAGTCTGTCTGGGAAAAAAAAATGTTTGAAGTGGTTGGCAATTGCTAAGTTTGCTAAGGTAGTTACCTTCAGCATTATGGAGATTAMAATTAAAGTAATGATGTGAGCTCAGTGGCAGCTCAGGAGCAGAACCAAACAGGGAGCTGGGTAGAGGAGAAAGTAAGCAGGGTGCTAATAAAAAGATATTTTATAGAGAGAGTGATAAATTGTAGTTGATTGATTGAAGCACTAGTTAAGGACTGAGACTGCTGCTATAGGTGAGAGTTTGAAAACTTTCGGATTTGTGTTAGGGATGAATATTCTTGTACATTCACATCTCATAGAAGATTCCAATAAAAGTAGCTTATGATCTGCCTGTATATGAAAGGAGGGTCAACTGAGATGCAATTGAAAATGAAGAAAATGGTAGCAAGACTACTGGAGTCAYATTTAACTAGCAATTTGCAAATGTGTTCCCTTAAAGCAAACTTGTAGATGATGCTGAATTAAGGGGCATGACTGACCTGCTGAACAAGTTTCAATCCACAGAGTTCTCCCAATAACAACGAGTAGCAGGGCCAACAGAAATCTTATGATATTAAAAACGAAAAATTGTTAATCTGAGATGTAGTAACTCTGTGTATCAGTTGAGTCTTAGTATTGATTGGCTGAGTCCTACCCAGCTAAACCAGATCTAGGTGTTATGGTGATGAATATATGCCAGCAATGTGCTTTCATTGCAAATGAACAAAACCAAAGAGCACACTGCAGTAGAAGGAACATGGCCAGAAGTTGTCGGAAGGAAGTTGTTGTCCTCCTCTTCTCCATGCTTGCATGGCTGTAGCCAAACTACTGTGTCCATTTTAGGATTGTTCAGTTCAAGAAGGATGTTGATAACTAGAGGAACTGAGATGTCTGGACACCTAGAAYGCAAAAGGAGAGGATGAGGGAGCTAAGTTTAGCATTTCTAAGGCTTTGTCCATGCTAATCCTTCCTAACTAATAAAAGTCATTGCATATTTTTTTCGAGGCAAGCAAAATCCCATTAGCTATTAAGATACTGTTTTTTCACATTTTATTCTATCAGAATGGGAGTCAGAATTGAGTAACAAATTATTGTTTTTTAGTACCATGTAACTTTATTCTTTTCTAAATACTGATACACTTCTATAAAGGTAGAGGAGTAACATAGAGCTTTCTACCGACAGCTCCAAAGGGACACCAGTTGCCAAATGTGCAAACTGTTGTTTTACAAATTAGCAATTTTTTCCTGGTCAGGGTAGAGGAAAGTATAGCCAAAACATTTTGCTTATATAGGCAGGGTTGTGTGAACATTTCCTGCAAAGAGAAAAGGAGAATGGTTGTACACTCTTGTTTATAAGATTTGGAAAAGTTATGTTACTACTGAGCTTTGAAAATTAATGATGAAAAAAAGAGGAACAAAATCCAATTTCCATTTTTGTCTGCTCTAAAATTATGTGGAAAGCACATATTTATATATATTTTATAATATTTTAAATATATATATATTTATATATTTATATATATATATATTTATATATTTAAATTCTCTATGAAATATATTTTTTCTCACAAAAATTAAGTTTCAAAGATGTTAGCATTTCATTTAGAGTGTTTAGGTTTATATTCTATATTTTGCATTAGGTTTATTTTGACATTAGGTACTGTAGTACATACCTGATAATGTGTCCTTTCTGCTTTTGTTTGTCGATAGTTAACTGTAGTTCTTACTGTATTCTGCATCTTTCTACATAGTGAAGTTCCCAGAAGCCTTAACTCCTCAGTTCTTACTGTTTAATGTATCTTAGTATATTGTTGTTGATGAGGATAACTAAACAGAGATCCAATTTTCCTTCACCTGAAGGACAGTGAAATACTTAGATGTAAATGGAACTGAACATCAAAATGATAAATACTGTTTCTAAGCTCTGGGTTTGTGTTACTTAGAAAAAGGGTATGTTTTCTTCCAATTCATCTAAAAGTAAAGCAGATACATCTCCTGACCTTTGGTATAAAGGAAGATTTATCTTTTGCAATTTTTCTGTACTTCTTTCATACAACTTCTACTAACTTATATGACCTACTTGTATAAGGACCTCTGTCCTTATACATGTTATTTTTTAAAAAAATCAGAAAYATTTACATTTTCAAGCAGTCTAAAAACTGAATTTTCACAGTGAAGATTTTACAATAAAATGATAATGAAAAACATACAGCATGTATCTTTAATAAAATTTAGGTCAATTTGAATCACAGAATGATTGAGGTTGGAAGGGAGCTCTGGAGATCTCCTAGTTCAGCCCCCCTGCTCAAGCAGTRTCACATAGAACATGTTGCACCAGATCACGTCCAGGCAGGTTTTGAGTACCTCCAGAGAAGGAGACTCCACAACCTCTCTGGGCAACCTATTCCTGTTCTCTGTCACCCTCACCGTAAAGAAGTCTTTTTCCATGTTCAGGTGGAACCTCCTGTTTTTCAGTTTGTGCCCGTTGCCTCTTATCCAGTCGCATGGCACCACCGAGAAGAGTCTGATCCGAGAAGAGTCTGACCCCTCTCTACCCTCACTTTAGATATTTATACACATCGGTAAGATCCTCCCCTTCCATCTTCTCTTCTACAGACCGAACAGTCCTAGCTCTCGCAGCCATTCTTAATATGAGAGATGTTTCAGTCCCTTAACTATTTTCATAACTCTCTGCTGGACTAACTCCTGTAGTTCCATGTCTTGTATTGGAGAGCCCAACACTGGACCCAGTGCTAACTAGGGATGAGCAGAAGAGAAGGATCATCTCCCTTGACCTGCTGGCAACAGTCTTCCTAAGGCACCCAAGGATACCTTGAGCCCCAAGAGCACATTGCTGGCTCATGCTCATCTTCTTGTCCACCAGCACTCCCAGGTCCTTCTCTGCAGAGCTGTTTTCCAGCAGGTCAGCCCCAGCCTGTACTGGTACATGGAGCTGAACAAGACTGGACCTGGTACTGAGCTTTGGGGGGACACTGTTAGCTACAAGTCACCAACTAGACTTTGCATCACTGATCTGAAAATTTTGCCAGATTGTGACAGTGATCATCATAGACCAGGCCTGCTAGGCACTATGCAGTGTTGTATCATTAACAGCAGGCCACAATATTCTGACATCATGAAAAGAAATGAATGAAAACACAAAGAAAACAAAATCAAATAGGGTATGTAGAGAGAGTAAAAAACCTAAATGGAATAAACAGACGAAGCTTTGCTGCAGAAGAGATTGCTATGAATTTACTCCTGTTTCTTTTTCTTTTTTTCTTTTTCTTTTTTTTCCTTACTTGATGCCAGAATCCAGTTCCAAATTAGGTCATATTTTTCCACTAATAAAATGCTAACCTTAAAACAAGGCTTAAGAAGTGACCTAGCATGTGATAGAAACTTGAGGAGAAAGATATATTTGGTATAAACAAATATGGAACGGATAATCACCAATTATSTGACTATAATTTCTGCCTTGGTTTAAATTAGGTTTTCTGCATTGCATTCACTCAATCAGCTCATGGTTCAGTGGTTTTTTTAGTTTATACAAGCAAATTCCACCTGCATTGCAGTTCTTCTTAAAAAAAAAAAAATCAGCTAAGATTTTAGCATTTCTAAACATATGTTTACTATATGAATTGGTCTAAATTCTCCTTTCCCAGAAGCAATTGCTTTTGTCAGTTGYGTAACTGTGACATGTGCATCTTAAGATGAATGGTTTAGGTAATGTTTTGTCTGTTTATTCATGACAGTCTATGAATATAAGTGCAACCCTGTGAGGCCGTTAGCTTCTAACAGGTTGTTCTGTTAGCTTTGGGGCGAGAAAGAAAAGAGACAGAAAGCACCTGCCAATGCAGTAGTTAAAGCAGGTGTGTGCTCTTCTGTGTGTCATGACAGTCCTTCAGGCAGGCAACACAAAATATGGCATCATCGTAAAGCAGGCTGTGTTTGGGGAATGGCTCTGTAGGAGTTATGTGCTTCCCCAAGAAGGAGGTAGGGCATCTGGAGATATTTTTATCACCCACAGAAATTCTTGCTAATTGATTTCCAAAATACCTTTCTGCTGATGCAACAGAAGAGGAAACCATGAACTAGCAAAGCTTTACTTATCATATGGAGAGCAATTGAACACAAAGTGGAAGCATAGTAATAAATTGGTATTTACAGTTCATTTGTTCCATAATACAAAAGTATTGCTAAACTCAGATTGTTAATAAAAGCTTTCCATGTGCAAACCAGGCTGAGAAAATGCTAAGAAGTACTATTTAAAATATCTATCACATTGGTTATCAGTCAGCTTACCCTGTTCACTAAAAGCCGGCTGTTTAAGGGAAATGGGAAAACATTGATTTAGGAAAAATAATTAGGTAAGAGTCTCTAGTTTTCAAAACCTTCATTTTCTTGGATATATGTACAACATTGTTCTTTTTTTCCTGAATGTTTTTATAGGAATTTAAAGAATGAATCAGTATTGATAGGTTGTTACAGATGTTTGGAGACACAAGTATGAGAAATGACAATAACTTAAGTCTTCTAGGTTTATTCTACTCTCTTCCTGCTCCCATGGTTTGCTTTGTTTTTCTCGGTATGAATCAGATCTCTTCAAAATCCAAATTTCTTAGATTAGGATCTAGCAGTATGTTTTTAGAATGATAAATTTCTTCTGACAAATATTACTTGTCCTAGCTGATTGGTAGGTTTGTTATCTATGTGTATTCATATATAGGGAAATGCAGAGACTGTTGATTTTATTATAAAAATTTCAGGACATACACATTCTTACATAAATATAAGTATGAAATGCTGTAGTACTTGTAGTCCAGTTAGAGTTGCTTTGAACTTTATTTTTCACAATACATGGATAGTTTCTGTTCAAGAAATAACAGTGGTCATTTACTGAGAAGAATGTGGTGACCAAGAAATGTGATTTTAGAGCAGTGCAGTAATTGTTTTTATGAAATTGTTATATTTCTCCAATCTTTGTCTTTATATTTTAGATGCAGGTCTTACAGCACAAAGCTAGTATTAATTATACCTCTAGTTATAGTCATAGTACTAATTATATTGCTTGTCATTATTACTGCATCTATACATTGCTATTATGAGAGAAATCTTGCTATATGAGCAGGAAGAATGGACCGGTGCAAGATTGCTGACAAACAGTGATGTATGTTCTGAGGAATGTACAATTAGAGAACAGTTACAGACTATGTCTATAGACTGAATGACCTAGGATTGTGCTCTGGCCTGGAGCTCAACTGATATACGGATCCAAACTAGGGAGTATATGTCTATTCATTCCTCATACGTCTGTGCCTACTCCTCTTGGTGGAGCCGAAGTGCTGGACTCTCCGGTTGTCCCTCTGCCTCGTTCACATCACTTAGTTTTTAGATGCTGCAAAAGGTGCTTGGCACTACAAGCTTCTGATTGTCATTTGCTGAGCTCTCTGCCCCAGTTTGCTTCCTGCAGCATCTACTGCTGCTTTTGCTGCTCATATTTACCCCACGATGCTTTTAATGCATTCTGAGGGTCAGCTAGAGGTTGCAGATCTGCCACTGCCTAGAAGTTCTGCACTACACAGGTGAAGTACAAAGTTCTGAGAATCAGCAACAAGAGAGAAATGTACACTTTTTGGTTCAAGTCAGTGTGTGTGGGACATCTCTGGAGGACTCTGAGACAATCTACTCTTTAGGTATGGTGTTTCACAACAGCAGCTTCAAGAAGTCTGTTCAAGTATTTGCCCAAAGTGGTTATTGTAGCTTCATGGAGGCTACTGATGGGATATAAATCCTTCTTCAATATCATCTGTGGAGCTCCCATTGCTACCCYAAGGCCAAAGACTACCACCCTGTCATCCACTGCAGACCTCCAGGAATTATTCAATTACTCATGGAGAAAACAGTAAGCTAAACTGGTTGCATTAATTTTATGAACCCCACTTATCATGAATGAACCCAGAGGGATATCCTTTTCTGAGTCCAAGGTGTCAGACTGTGTTGGGAGTGTATGTTCCTATGTTTCTGAATCATGGCAAAGTGTTACCTTAGCATGAGTGTGGACTGTATAGTCATTTTTTCTTGCATCCTGACTGCTAAATGATCTGGATGGCCTTATGTTTTCCAGAATAGCTTTGGAGAACCGAAGATTCCCAGCTGGTGGCTAGTTTCCACTTCCCTTCAACCTCCATTTCCCTGCTGCTTCCCCTGGACCCTGAACCTGTGCTACCTGACGTCCTAACTAGCTGTATCTCCCTCGTTTGCTGAATGAAGCCTGGGTCTCTCCACCTTGTCACGTGTATCTGGGCTCCACCGTAACAGTGTGGGACTTAAGTTTCTCAGGGACTTAAGTCTCTTATCAATGTAGTCTTACCATAATAATGCTGAACAGTTGTGCAGGCTGTGTGCCTTTATGTAGCTAAGTTACATAATGCTGTGGTTAAGTGTTAATTGTCACCCAACTCCCTCCAGATTTTTTTCTATCTGATAATAACGGTGACAGAGACCTGGCCTATGCCAAACCTCCTTATCTTTTGCCATGTTCTATACAAAAATCCACAAGAACTCAATCCTTGTGTGTCTCCTCTTTGACTCTTGGATATTTTTACTGGAAACTCCCTAAGTATGACATTTTAGAGTATGTTACCTAGGATTTGTAGGCATCTCAGCCAGTCTGGAAAAATTAACTTTGGGGGGCCATGCTGGATAGATATGGCATTGTCTGCACAACCTTTTGTGATTACTCCCAGATTTGTGTTAATCCCCAGACCTTTACTGGATATTAGGTAGGAGAATGCTGTTTGCTGGGAACAGGCTAAAATGGTGCTAAGAACCATATTGACATTTCCTGTGGGTAGTAGTTGAGTATCAGTGCCTAGGCCCACACTGTAGCATTGTTTAATTTATTAATGGAGATGTAGCCACTGGGCCAAAGTCCTCAGTAAGGACAAACTGACAACTTCTGTTTAAAAATCATCAATTTGAAGCTTTGCTCCAGAAATCACTGCTTGACATCCTCTCTAATTATAGTCTGCTTTGCTTTTGCTGAAGCATCTTGCTAGGGAACTGTTGAAATGTCTGGCTTTCAGATGAATTGGATGTTAGTTTTATATGGGTCCAAAAATATATTGGTTGTACCATTTGAAATACTACTAATGATGGATAAGGTATAATAAAATACTTCAATTCTATCAGTTGCCTATGTTATCACTGATCCCCAAATGACACTGGAATACCTTTAGGCTATATAAAGCATAAACACAGCCTTTGAATGCTTTTGGTTTGAAAGCTTCGAGAAGTTGGAAAATTGCTCTCTTGTCTAACTGTTCATCTAACAAAATGTTCATCTTCTTTTATTCATTTACTGAGATAGTAGCAGTGAGGAGAATTGCAGAGCCATTTGTGTGTAACTGCTATCCATTTCAATTTTAAACATGTCTCCTCAAGCAAACACAAGAAATTGTCCACTGGGTGACATGTGAGATTGTGATTGCTGTGGCAGTTCTTTTTCTTTATAAAATTTAAAAGATAGAGCTGCTTTTTGGCTGACATGAATTAAATGATATAGATTTAATGAAAAGGCAAACTCTAAAATGTGCACTGAATTGAAGTAGTTTGTTCTGCTTATTAGTAGGTTGTACTGTTGTGCAACTCTATTTTCAAAAAGGAGAAAGAAAAT
Source organism: Rhea americana (assembly GCF_003343005.1). Lineage (NCBI taxonomy): Eukaryota > Metazoa > Chordata > Aves > Rheiformes > Rheidae > Rhea > Rhea americana. The sequence goes on from NW_028185150.1 coordinate 1,023,879, forward strand.
ACCTGCCAGGTTGTGTTCCTTTTCCTAATCACTCCCACACAGTCTAGGGCAAATGCTGGCTGCAGACTTCGAGAGTTTGACATAAGTGAGGCTCCTCTGAGTCAATAGATGCAACAGAGGCATGCAAAACAAATGGCAATAAGGTACATCATATATAAATAGCAATAAAAAACCTATCTGCATTAAGTAAGATGCTGTTAATATGAGGTTTGAAGCATGTAGTATAAAACACTCCAAGCATGTTAAAACATAGCATTCCTCTCTGCAACTATGTTTTTTTTTTACTTAAATATTGCTATGAAGTAAACTATGTATTGACAGTAGACTTCTCTGAACCCTTTTCCGAGGGAATTTAATTATAATCCGTTACTGGAATTTGTCACAGCTGTCTTGCTTCTTCATCCACAAATCATAGCTGTGTGTTTTTAAGCCATAAAGTGTTTGTTTAGCATGACCTCTTCTTGATTTTTATTCTCTTTGTGATCTTTTAAAATCAAGAACATTAAACAGAAATATGTGACATAAGAAATAATGGACACCCATAACTGTACTTCCTGAGGCTGTCACTCCATCAAAACATTTTGCTGTGAGCCAAGGGAATAGCTGAAAGATAGAATTTTGTAAGCTAGATGTTCCTTTGTAATGATAGGACAAGATCTTCCTTTGTAGTCACATACCTGAGTTGGACACATTATCTACAGGTTAATTATGTGCACATGTAGAGTCCCTTTTACTTAGTACTTTTTACTTACGACAGTATACAGTGGAGTGATTTTTAATGTTTAGGAAGCTCTGCTATTGTCAAGGAAAGGAGAGGAGAAACAAGTTCTGTGTGTCCCTATAGTGCTGCCAAAATGTATACAGGGTAGCCAAGAATAATTGCTAAAAGACTGCCGACGAATGACTGTGGGGAAAAGCTCTGAAAATTTCCTGGGCTTCTTCCAGGAACATCCAGATTTTCATCAGCTTTTAGAAACTTAAATGGATGGAATTGTTTTGAGTATACTTACGGGAAAATTATTGAGAATATAAACACTAGAGTGATATAAATTCCAATAAAACTTTATAAATATATGTATATTTCAATATAAGAAGTATATTATTAAATTGTACATAATTATTTTTAAATAAATAGCATATTCACAGGAAGCAGGTAAGGTATTAGGCATCAGATTCCTATTCATTTTTGAATCATCACTGGGGTGTTCAATGTCAGTGTACTTCTTTGGAACAATTAGCTCTTATTCTCTCCTGTGCTCCAGCAGATTTGTATTGTGTGGTATTTTAGCAGAGAGCAGCTGACAGCAACTGATTTAGCTGATAGCAGCTTCCAGGATCAGGACAGCTTGACTAGGCTGGGGGATGGAAGGAGAAGGTATCTGTCACAGAYGAGGCAATTATACCACCTCACATGGTCCAGAGAAAGTCATCCTAAAGGTCTGCTTAATGACAAAAACAATTATTGTTCTCAAAGGCTGAAGATAGTCTGAGCTGTTATTTTGTGTCCATTTGTAATTATTGAAAACTATTTGTTTCTAGAAAGGAGAAAACCTTAAAAGAACTGGCTTTTACAAGACTATTGTACTTCTTCCTTTCAACTGAATTAAAAATAAAACTAGGAGCTTCTCACTAAGTTATAAAAGAGCATTGGGTCAGTTCAGATTAGGTTAAAAAATTTCAAAGATGCACAATATTCATTTTTAAGTCAGTGAGAAACTGACTGCTCTTTCTGGAGGTTTGTAGATTCAGTTTTAGCGCATTATTATCAAGTAAAGATAATAACTATTTAATATTTTTATTTATGCTCAGGTTGTTTTAAATACTATTTTAAACTGACAGTTGTTTTTCCCTTTTCAGCAGTATCTACATGATCCTTAAAGAATGTGAATATTGTTTACTATTATTTTTTTGAAATTCTTTCCAGAAGAGACCTCAAAATCATTTATGCTGACTTTTGAAGTTTAAATATAACCAGAAATATCTATTTGACTTCCATCTACTGCTAAAGCTACCTGTAGAAAAAATGTGCTAGTTGTTAAACATAAAAACGTACAAGGTTTTTACTTACTCATGAATGATTTTTTGTCTCTTGATTATGAGTGAAAGAAAGAGAGTTTTTCTGAACTGATTGCAGCAACATGTTTTGTTTTTTTCATGATTAGCTGTATTAATTAGACAGTAACAAGCTGTATTCATTTAGCCAGTTTAGATGCTTATATCATACATTGTTTTCATTTATAGACTGATATTGAATAACATTCTGAATAATGTTAAGTAGTCATGACAGGAAAGAGCGAGTTTTATACCCCTCTGAAACAGAGGTTGAAGTATTCCTACTACAAAAATATATATAAATACTTATGGCTAAATAATTTCATTAGAAAGAGGAAAAACTTCCTCTGCTTAAGGAAAGGAAAGGAATTTTGGGGTGAATGATTAAGCCAGTCTCACCTCCTAAAAGATCTGTAGTGGAGATTAGTTATAACTATCATAAAGAGAAAAAGCATGCACAGAGGCAAAAACCATGATTGCCACCTTGTCAGGAGTGGAAGAGGTATCTCTGCTGCAACTTCAGTTAAGCTTTGGGGGGAGGGGGGAGTCATTTGATTTCATTGCTTTAGCTTTTTATAAATATTTTAAATTATACTTTATGTTTTAGATACGAATAAATGCTTGTAATGTGCCGTTTGTCTTAGCTTGATGTTAAGTGTAATCTAAGACAACTGCATTACAGAAGGGCATATGTCATTCAAGAATCTGATGACTTTGCAAATTAGGACCTTGAGCTGTAGAGTCCTACTGYATTTGAAATGCAATCTGAACAGAGGTGTACCATCACAAAGGTCTGAAAAATCAAGCATCTTCCCATCACTGTTGGTGACTTGAAAGTTTCTAGCATACAATAAAAAACACTCAGCAGACTTGAACTCCAAGCTCACGAGAACACAGTCCCTGAAGTGTACTCAAAGGTACATTTTTTATAGAAGTAATTYTAAAATATTTGGACATAAATAAAAATATTAAACAGCTATTATCTTTACTTGAAATAAATACTCCATAGTTCTTGTGGAGATATAATTTAAAAAGATTCAGAAGGACCTGTAGCTTCATGGACCATTTGTTGTCACCTATACTGTCAAGGACAGTAATGGCATCCTTTAAAAGAAACCCACATTTTGCAAAGATCTCTGGATGGCAGCTAAATATGCACAGAATATGCTGCTGAAGCAGCATTCCATGCATGATTTAAAGGAAATCCATTGGATGTTTCTAACCTCTCCTTCCTACCATTCATTTTGGCAAGACACAAACATAATTTGGAGGGTAAAATTAGCTTGTGCTACTGGAATCCTTCAGTACTATCAAGACTGCCAAGGCTTGTCCACACGTCAGACTACTAACCTCTTCTGCTCTTTTACGTGGGTACTAAGGATACCAGTGGCAAATTGGAAATGATCCAACAAGATTTCAGAGCTCTGGGGATGGTGGTCAAGGGTCTGGGAGCCAAGSTGGTCTCCTCAATCCAGCCAATGAAAGGGAAGAATAGGAGGAGGAGGAGACAGATTTTCCAAGTTAACAACTGGCTGCGCTGCTGGTATTAGCAACAGGATTTTGGTTTTCATGATCATGAGAGCCTGTTTGAAGATCAGCAAATGATGGGGAGAGGTGGGATCCACCTCACTAAGTAAGGCACATATGTCTTTKCCAACAGGTGGCTAGCCTGATAAGGAGGACTTTAAACTAGGAAGGATGGGAGAAGGGGAGAGTTATAAAGACCGGTCAACAAAACCCAACTCAAGTCAGGATGCCTCCAGCAGCTGTATGCAGCCAGGGATGTACATATGAGACATGTCTATGGCGGATCCTCTTGCAACACTCCTGGGAACCCTGCATGCCTGATTACCTCTCTGAAATGCCTGTACACCAATGCACGCTGCATGGGGAATAAACAGGAGGAACTAGAGATCCGTKTGCGGTCGCAGGGCCATGACCTTGCTGCAGTTACAGAGATATGATGGGATAGCTCACATGACTGGAATGCTGTCATGGATGGCTGTGTGCTTTTTAGGAAAGACAGGCCAGGGAGGCAAGGTGGTGGAGTTGCTCTTTATGTGAGATAGCAGCTGGAGTGTATCAAGATCTGCCTGGGAGTGGATGAAAAGCAAGTTGAGAGCTTATGGGTAAAGATTGCTAGGGCAGGCTAGCATGGGTGGACACAGTGTGAGTGTCTACTACAGGCCACCTGACCAGGAAGAGGAACTTGATGAGGCCTTCTACAGACAGCTGGAAGTAGCCTCATGATCACAGGTCCTGGTTCTCATGGGAGACTCCAATCACTGATATCTGCTGAAAGGACAACACAGTTGGACACAAAYGGTCCAGGAGGCTCCTGGAGAGCATCGATGATAACTCTTGACACAGGTGGTGGAGGAAACAGTGAGGAGGGGTATCCTGCTGGACCTTGTACTAACAAACAAAGAAGGACTGTTTCAAGATGTGAAGGTTGGGGTCAGCCTTGGCTGCAGTGACCATAAGATGGTTGAGTTCAGGTTCCTGAATGCAGGAGGCAAGTGAATAAGTAGGATTGTAACCCTGGAGTTCAGGAGAGCGGACTTTGGCCTCTTCAGAGACCTACTTGGAGGAATCTCACGGGTTAAGTTCCTAGAAGGAAGGGGGGGGGTCCAGGAGAGCTGGCTAGTATTCAAACATCACTTCCTCCAAGCTCAAGAGTGCTGCATCCCTATGAGTAAGAAGTGCAGCAAAGGGGGCAGGAGACCTGCATGGAGGAACAAGGAGCTCCTGGCCAAATTCAAACAGAAGAAGAAAGTACACAGAATGTGGAAGAAGGGAAAGGCCACTTGCGAGGAATACAGGAATAAAGTCTGCAGAGACTGCAACAAGGAAGGCTAAGATTCAAATACACGAGTAGCAGAAAGAAGACTAGGGGAAATGTGGGCCCACTGCTGAATAGAGTGGGGTCCCTGGTGATGAAGGATATAGAGAAGGCAGAGTTACTGAATGCCACCTTTGCTTCAGTCTTTACTGCTAAGGGCAGCCCTCAAGAATCCTAGAGCCTGCAGGCAAGAGAGGATGTCTGGAGAAAGGAAGACTTTCCTTTGGTGAAGGAGGATTGAGTTAGGGGAGAACAGTGGGTGTTGTCTACCTTCAGCAGAGTCTCTCATAACATCCTCCTAGGCAAGCTCAGGAAGTGTGGGCTACATGAGGTGGATTCAGAACTGKCTGAAAGGCAGAGCTCAGAGGGTTGTCATCAGTAGTGCAGAATCTAGCTGGAGGCCTGTAGTGGTGTCCCTCAGGGCTCAATACTGGGTCCAGTCTTGTTCAGCTTATTCATCAATGACCTGGATGAAGGGTCAGAGTGCCTCCTCAGCAAGTTTGCTGATGATACCAAGCTGGGAGGAGTGGCTGATACACCTGAGGGCTGTGCTGCCATTCAGAGAGACCTGGACAGGCTGGGGAATTGAGCAGAGATGAACCTCATGAAGTTCAACAAGGGCAAGTGCAGAGTCTTGCTCCTAAGGAGGAATAACCCCATGCACCAGTACAGGCAGGGGACTGACCTGCTGGAAAGCAGCTCTGCAGAGAAGGACCTGGGAGTGCAGGTGGATGACAAGTTTACCATGAGCCATCAATGTGCCCTTGTAACCAGGAAGGCCAATGGGTCTTCCTTGGGGTGCCTTAGGAAGAGTGTTGCCAGCAGGTCGAGGGAGATGATCTTACCCCTCTCCTCAGCCCTGGTGAGGCCTCGTCTGGAGTACTGTGTCCAGTTCTGGGCTCCCCAGTACCTGAGAGACATGGAGCTACTGGAGAGAGTCCAGCACAGGGCTACAAAGATGACCAGAGGACTGGYGCATCTCCCCTACTAGGCTGTGAGAGCTGGGCCTATTAGTCTGGAGAAGATAAGACTGAGAGGGGATCTTAATTAACGTCTACAAATATCTTAAGGGTGAGTGTCAAAAGGATGGGGTCGGACTCTTCAGTGGTGGCCAGTGGCAGGACAAGAGGTAATGGGTAGAAATTGAAACACAGGAAATTCATCTTGAATAAGAGAAGGAATTTCTTTACTGTGAGAGTGACAGAGCACTGGACTAGGTTGCCCAGGGAGATTGTGGAGTTTCCTTCTCTGGAGGTTTTCAAAACCCATCTGGATGCAAGCCTGTGCAAGGTGCTCTTGCATGTGGTTGAGACCCTGCTTGACCAGGGGGGTTGGACTAGATGATCTCCAGAGGTCCCTTCCAACCTCAACAAGTCTGTGATTCTGTGAGAAACTGGAGAGACAGGTCTGAATCTCTTTGTGAGGGCATAGGCTGATGATAAATCAGAGCACTTTAAAGGTGAAGTATGACTGCAAAGAAGGGGGCAGAGTAAGAAAACCTTTTGGCAAAAGTTCTCCCAGAGCCACTGCTCACTCTCTTCTGCATGTGACACTGTCCCCTTCCCCTTTATAATCATAGTAATAGTCTAAGTTCCACTTCTCAAAGCAATAGTTTCGTTGAAAACCTAAAAAGTAAAGTCAAATTATATATAAAAAAACCTAACAAATCAAATCTATGAAGGTAGAATGACCATCGGCTCCATCAGACTTTTAGAAATTATTAAATTATAGCATTTACAGCTCAGCTCAAGTAACATGAAACAGGTTATCACTTCTTCATAGTGTTAACTTGTCTACCATTCTGTACTCATGAAAGTTCACAGTCTGTTTAAAGGCTTCTGTAAGCAGTTATCTTGGAAGAGCAATTTGCAGCCTGAAAATACAGAAAAAGGCTGAACTGTGTAGCTGTGATTCAATCACACTGCTGCTGGTATATTCCAGAATATTTTAGTTAGTGTGAAACATGAGTAACCTACCACAGAATAGCCTTAAAGTGAAAGGAAATGATTTTTTGAAATGCATGGAAATCAATTTTCTCAGTTACATTCTTTAGGTGACATCTGTTTGTGCTGTTAAAGTTTCCAATTGTTTTACATTTTGTTTTTTGAAATACTAATTTTATACGAAGGTGACTGGGCTTTCTTTTGACCTACACTTTTACGTATTCCTGGTTCTGACCTTAAACTTCATTTTATTACTGGATGACAAGGACACAGTGGTAATAACTTTACTAAGAAGGGAGAAAGGTTGCCCTTCTCTTTTATTTCTTATTGAATTTTAGATTGCTTGGATACTAGTCTGCAAAGCCAAAATAAAACTAGTATTCACTAGTGTATGAAATCCATGAAACCTTACATTTCTGTTTATTAAAGATGTATACCTATCTAACTTTGAACAAGAAGTTGCTAAAACAGGAAGATCAACTTCTAATGAAGTAGTTACTAAGTTTACAGCATACCTGCACCGTTTATACAGTGCCAGAACATACCAGTGCATAAGGTGGCAGTCTGTAGTTTCTGAAGTTGAACCTAACTTCAAATTCGTTGAGTGAAGAAATTAAAAACTTGAATTTGAATCTACAGCTGCAACTGAAAGGAATTGCTGTCCGTTCATTCACAAAATTTGCCTTGCAAGAAGAAAAGATTCTGTCACGTTTCATACCACGTTTCTTTTGGTTTTCACCTCTCGCCTAAGAGAAACAGGCTCCTCCAGTTCAATATACTGAAAGTTAATCTTTTGAATGTTTATTTTGAGGTGCTTGTTAAAGCAATAGCCTGAAGTTGGATCATATTGAATTTGCTCGTGTGTGTCCAGAAACCTAACCCTGGGACACAAGGTGTCGATCAGCACTGCGGGTGCCTTTCCTGCTTTGCATTTCTGTTGCCCTTGGGTGCCAAGTCTGATGGAATTGGCCAGGGCTGGCAACCAGAATCTTCATTTATAGGTGTGTGGTAATGTCATGCCTGTGTCAAGCTCATTGGAACAATATTCCACAGAAAAGAGATTAGTAGTCTTGTAAGTTCTGGGGGATGTATATCACCAATCAAGAATCTTACTTCTACTTTTATTTCTTAAATATCTTGACATTTTGCAGAGCATGTGACACAGTCTAAGACATTAACGTTAGGGAATTTCAAAATTCCTTCCATTTCACACTCATGTTTTGGTCTGCATCATAGTTTCAGACTGTGAAAATCCTTGTTAACAAGCATAGGACTTAAAAATAAATGTAATACACTCTCATAGGAAAAAAGATAAAAAAAAATTAAAAAATTCACTCCAAACTATTTTGCTAGCTTTTTTTGTAATCTGAATGAGTATTGTAAAAGTTTGAGGCATTCCGTAATGTAGTGGTATGCAATTGGGAGGCATTTTCAGGATAATTGAACTGGATAGATTTTAGGGTTTGTAAGTGTATTTTTAACAAGCACAATACGTATTCCCGCTTGAAAGCAAAACCTGCTGTGTGCTTTATGTACTCTTAGTTTTTCATTTAGCAGATTGTGAACACTATCTAAATTTATTTATGGTTGATAATTATTAAGATCTTTAAAAAATCTTAAAAAGAAAGTAATTAGTTTACAGAAGATTAGATTAATACTAAGTATTAATACTAATTCTTGCAAGAAAGTAATACTTATTACTTTTGAGATCCTATGAATCCTTTCTCTTCCTAACAAGTTAATTAGCTCCTTACTTTCTGGAGAGAAGTGTTCATGAAGAATATCTACATAGAAAGCAAAAATTGGCTGCTCTTGTTAAATCTGACAGACTAACCATAATTTACAACACATAATGCAATAAAACACATAAGTGCTTGTCTTTTAAAATTCATTTAACACAAAATGCTTTATGTTATTTTGCTTTTTTTTGCAAAATAAAGAGTTTGCTATCTGCCTTACCTTACCTCTCCAGCCTAGCTCTAGTCTGGAGTAAAGGAATGAAGACAAAGTAATGTGGCACTGGCCACAGGTGAGCCATCTGAATTTCAAGCAGGCAGCAGTTTGGTCAGGTAACAACATTTCTCTTTTATTTTTTCATGTTTGCTTGGTAACATGAAGAAATTTTTTGAATTGCCCTCTGGCTTGCATGTTGTTTCTTGTAATTAACAATGAATAAGGCAAGAGATTAGTTTGTAAATACAAGCTTGGTTTATTTATAGTGGACTCAGTTGAGTTTTATGGTATGTCTTAGCATAGTGCATGGTGACAGCTGTTTTTAGCAATTAATTCATCCTTGTGGCTACTGTACAGTGGCTGAGAGGGTGTCAGCATGTCCCACTCTCTGCCGCGTGGGTGACGCTAGAGAAAAGCACTGCCTTTTATCTCATATCTACCTACTGTAACATCCTTTCTTTCTAGGCCTTATACAAGGTCTTTTGCAGGGTAGAAACCCTCCCTGCTTCTACACAGTAGACCTTGCTGGCAGAATGCAGAATTCAACCATTTAAGAATAGAGGGGGTGTTTGTTTCATTCTGGGAAGGGTTTCCAGTGATAATTAGTGAGAAAGCATTGAAAGTTCATGGTGTTGGACACCCGCTATCACTAACATCATTCTTACTGCTGGGAGGAACATGCAGAGAGCACAGTGATCCTGTGAATGGCTGCCCTTGGGGGACAGAGTTTCACCGGCAAAAACAAGAGCAACCTCCCTAACACGCTGCTCAAGAAGTGCTACAAGAAGTTGTTCTGCACATAGTGAAAGAGCAGAAGTTTGTTCAGATCATCTGTTACAATGGAAATTCTCATTAAGGTTTTAGTAGGCATTTGAAACATTTTAATTGGAGCAGTTAAAGACCCCCTTCTGAATACTCAGCAGTTAATAGGAAGTTACTTGCTGACCCAGAGTGTAATACCAGGTAGTATGAGGATGCTGGTGACATAATTTAATTCTATAATCACCATGATATAATATGCATTATTAATCAGTGACAACACTATCTCCAGTAGAAACAATTGTAATTATTTAATAACACATGTTAATGCTGCTCATGATAACTATGCAGTTGAACCAGTGAATTCATATCCTTGTATTCTAGTATATCAGTCAGTAAGTAGGTTTTTTCCAATACTTTCTATATTTTTTTCTCAAAAAGATGTCCTGACTACCTAGCAGTTAATTTTTTTTGTGTGGCCTCTCTGCTTATTTCTTTTGCTATAAACTTTAATTGCAAAGAGAGGCACCTCAGGGCCTGCCTGTTCTGGGGTTTATGGACCTTTCTTCCTTTTTCTTTTGCTACCTGACTTCTGATGTGAGAAAATATGTCTTGAGTCATGAAAATATCACCTTATATTTTATTTAGATATTGTAACTCCTTTTAACTCCTGTGTATTTGTAAACCACAGGCTGAATATTTTTTCCCCAATATCCTAGAACAGCTGTAACAGCCACTGTAACATATTTTCATTTTGGGGAAAAAAGCCAAAGATACGAACTCATTAAACTAACAGTAAGAACATTAGTTAATTTTGCATTTATCAAGAAATCATGATTTCTGTTGACATGGAAAACTCCCTTTCCTTATTAATTTCATGTCTACTAAAGGAAAAATGGATGCAGTGTTCAGCTAACTTCATTAGGTACGCTTTAAAGTATAGGCTTTTGTCATTTTAACCATATTGTGRTATCTCTGAGAGTAAACCATTTAATGTCAACTCAGCAAGTCTTGGATGAGATGACCATTCTGTTGGAGTTGTTTTCTGCTGTTCTGTGGAGATGAACTACCATAAGCAAAAACTGGAATAAGATGGAGCTAAAAGGAATTGAGAGCTGAATTATGAGTGAAAGCATCCAAGAAGCTTTACTATTTCTTAACTCTTTTTAAAGTTAGTTCAAATCATACAGGGAAGTTTTATGAGACTATATTTTTATTGACAACTGCTTGGGATACAAATAAGACTTGTCATTAATAGCAATATCTTCTACACATGCATTTGAAAACTGCTCCCTTTGTATTCAATATTGCAGGTATTCTGAATTCTTTTTGAAACTATTAATACAGTACTGCACTAACTGTAACGTGTAATATTGAAAGGTAAACTGAGCTCTGGGGAGATTTGTAAATTGGATTAAAATGAATCTTGCTTTGCTGGGAGTTTTTTATACATTCAGTATTTAAAAGGGAAGGTCTGCTATGCTATGCTATTAACAATAATATGCCCAAAAAGCAATACTATTTTTGAATTTGCAGGGTCAGATTCACAAAAAAGGAATGCATTTTTTGTACGTCTACATAATAGTATAATAGCACAAGTAAACCACTAGCTCTTGTAAAAATTCATCTAAAAGTCCACTTCCTTGTATTATCTTTTCATTTAATAAAGTCATTGTTACTCTTTTCTGTTGATACAAATTCTAAAACCTGTATGAAATTTATACTGCAGGTCACTGCAATATAATGTGTATATTCTTTTATATATTACTATAAGGCACTATTCTTTAACATAGATCCCATAACCAAATATATTATAAATCATATTTCAATTATTTATTGTTCTTTCTATTAAAAAATGTACCATATATCAATTATGCAGAATTGTAGATTACTCAGCCATATAGCTGACATCATTAGGCATATTACAGTATAATCTACAGAAAAGCAACTTCAGCTCTTAACACCAATTTCACTACATAATTGCTTTAATAAATTGACTCTACTTATGACACATTTTCTATTAATATAAAATAATTAATGCAAGAAAGAAGCACTACAGCCAACAAAAAAGCAGATGGTTCTATGTACAATAGGGTTTTATTTAGCAAAATAAAGCATGTCATTGGGCAATTTCAAGGTAAAATGTGTAATTTACCAAATGTTCTTGCACAGAGTTAGTAGTGAGATCTTATTCTGCTATTGAGTAAAATGAGTAAATAATTTCAATTTTGTAGATCAGCAAATAATAAAATATAATTACAGATGAAGTGGCATTAATACTAACTAGCTAGGCTTGTGCAATATTTCTGTGGAAAGTTCTATGTAAGTGCTAAGCATTAATAATCTCCAGTAACTGAATGGATTATGAGAATATAATTTGTGGTTTCTTGTATTGGTTTTATTCTCGAGCATTCTTCCTGCTGCGGGCACAACTGAGCTGAGAAATTCTTGAGCTTGCTGAAACCATCAGGAATGGCAGCTCTGGTAATTATGTCTACAGAGTGGTGTTGTTACTCACTACAGATGCGATTTATATCATAGAGAAGAAAATAGCTACATTATTGGATTAGAATGTATTGGGCACTTTAAATGCCACTGGAGCCCTATAGTACTGACCAAACAGTTTCGTAATCTTTGCATCTTTTCAGTGTTTTTGACAGCTCTTGTGTTCCTAGGACATGCAAAATGTGTTGGATGTGCATTTTTAAGAACCAGAAGTCAGCACATTTTCATCATCTTACTTTGCATTAGTAAAAGTTAATGTTTATCACAGTGACTCAAAAGGATATTTCCTGATGGAAGGAAAAAATCTCAAGTTCAACATATCAGCATAAGCTCATTCAGTCTGAGATCCAAAAGATGAGCACTTTTGGGACCCATTGCCACACATAAAGCTATAACACTCTATGTCCCTTCCAGTACACATAAAGAGGAAAACATTTCTGTGATTACTCTGAAATCTATTGGGAGTTATATACATCTGATTTAATGGTTTTATTTGTGCCTCTTTCACTGAAATGACCACTGCACATTTAACTTTATAATGCTGCACAATCTTCCTGTCAGGTTTTGCAATATCACCATTTGTTATTCCCATTTACTTGCTGATATTTCTTCCTTAAATGTTAGCTGTGCCTCTCAAACATGAGTCTGAAAGATTCCAATTACTTGTTTCTGGAATATGTTTTAAAAGGCAGAAGTTACTTGGAATGTTTTGCTATCATACAAGCATTTCAGCTAGAACTGTTAGGCCTGTCTGACAGATATAAAATTTAGTCTAGCCAAACAGTATCACTTGCAACTAATGCTTCAGGAATGTCATTAGTTTTCTAACAAATTAGCACAGTACTATTGAGCACTATGATATTTTTCTACTTATTTGAACAGTAATAGTTTGTGTGTTTGAAAAGTCTCACAAATTTGATCCTGAACTTTAAAATAACTCATTAGACTTCTTGATTTTGCAAAATTTTGCAAAGATTACTTTCAAGAGAAGGACCAATGAAGCGTGCAAGTTATTGCAGTTTGCTATACAGGATGCAAAACTAACAGGAAGAGCCTTAGTGAAAAACAATGCAGGGCTGAAGAGGTCAGTAATTTTCCTCATAAATAATTTCTAGACTTCTTAARTTTGACATAAGATTAGAAACTCCATTTGATGGGAAAAGTATAATTTTTGTATAATTTTTCCATATATTTTTAGCAATAGATTTCCAGGACATGTAAGATGTAAACAAATTTTCGTATAAATAAGGATATAAGGATTTGGTTTTATTGAATGCATTCTTATTCACACTTAATTTACCATTAAAAAAAWTTCATGGTAATCAAGTTTGCAACATGTAGACACTTGGAAATTTATAACCAGTGCAAGACTGTATTAGCATGCAAAAGAAAATATATGCTGTTACCTAATCCTAAAAAAAGTAAATCACCAGCCATAACCTCTCATCTCCAACATGACTGCCTGTCATGTCTGAAATAAAAGTGAAAATCTAGCAAAACTCTGATGTCTCTCTGCCAGGTGGCCTGCAGCTCATCTTAACTTCTGTTGACCTTAGTAGAATCCATGATGTGATATTTCTCCAATTGCACCTCCCGAGAAAGTAGTTGTTGGGCATTTTTTTGCTTAATAAAATGTTTGTCACTGAGAAGGCTAATTTCAAGAATAATAGCATAGTTCATACATAGCTTGGAACACAAATCTATGTGCAGAAGACTAGTTAAACAAAACTGTTGCATTAAATGTACTCTGTTACTCAASAGTAGGTAGAAAGAATTGAAGAATTGGATTTTCCCACCTTGCCCACTTAAAAACAATATAGTAAAATGGGCGTAAGTGGCAAAATTTCTTCTAAATTGTGTTTCTAGTCTTGACTTTGTCTGGAAAKAAAAAAGCAAGAAATTTCACCTATACACCATTAGCAGAGTAATATCTGCTCCCATTCACCTTCTCCAGACATACTTTTTTTTTTTACTCTTAGAACAGCCCAAAGATACTGTGCTGGATAGACATAACCATTGCTACTTTTTCTCTTCTGGTGACCAAAAAAAGGAAGAAGCTTGAGCAGTATTAGTTTCTGACAGCCGGTGAAAATAATTCATAGTGTCAGACAGCCAGTGACCAAAAATAGATTTCCTCATTCTTAACTATAACAGTAATCTGAATAGCCTGGAGGAAGATAGACAATTATTGCCAGCAGTCTTGAACCATCAAAAAATACAAAATCTATTTCYACATATATAATGTCCATGAAGGAAAAGAATTTTGCACAGTAATGTTAGTGCTGGACCAGCRCTAGTTAGTGTTAGCAGTTCTCGGGTTGCCCTTAGCTTTGGACTTTTGTCTTCTAACCTCTAGAAGCTTCAGCTCCTGATTTCCTTGTGAATGGCCAACTCGTTCTAAAAGAGCCCTTGTGGCAGGTTAGAGACAGGACAAATGATGTTGCCTCCCTTCACAGGTGGTCAAGAGAACATGATCCCAAACTGCTGCTTAGTAAGAAAGAATTAGCAATTAGAGGCAACTTTCTGTATAATGTAAAATCACAAAATTTCCCATATCTTCCAATTTAAGGTGCCTTATTATATYGTTTTTGCATTCCGGTAGATTGTTTTTTTCTGTTTTGTATTGTTCACAATGGAAGTTTAAACTATAAATGATTTGTACATTCTGAATTCTTATAAGAACAGAAATGCTTATTTAAATTAGTTGTGATAACTAATTTATAATGATAAGGATAACAAATAAGCCAGTAGCCCATTTAACTTTTACACCTCAGAGATTAAGGACATAATGTGATAGTCCCCAACTGCAAAGCATATTTTATTACTCTTCACTGAAAAACATTAAGCCTGAAGTAAAACCAATAATAATAAATAATTCAATAAAATATTTTTGTTCAAAGTCAGAAAGAAGTACAAGTGTGGAGTTTTACAAATGTCTCACATCTTTACCAATTGTTCAATTTACACACCAGAATTTATTAATTTTACTAAAGACAGAAATTGACCTTCTGATGTTAATATAAACCACTTCTACAATCTTTCAGGGAATATTTTTATATTTGGAATATTCTAAAAGAAAAATTAGGTAATTTTTATAAAGACAAGTGCAGTTTGGATATTTGCAGATAAAGGCACAACTTTTTCCAATCTAAATAATGTCTGAATCTACAATACATATACAAGAACTCTTTTCTTGAAGATCACAATGTTAACAAATGCATGTTTTTACAGCCTTCCTAAAACAAACCTTAGCCATTTTATTTTGTCCGTTTGGAATGAAAAAGGTAATAGAAAAGAATGCTCTATGTTTTACTTCCCTTTTAAACATTTTGCTTTGCTGCATTCCCAATCTAACCACATATCACAGAATCATAGAATCAGTAAGATTGGAAGGGACCTCTGGAGATCACCTAGTCCAACCTCCAATCCATGTATTACTACATTGTATTGTGGCTTAACAATCAGAATATTGTAGCAGGCCATGAACAGGAAGTAATTTATGAGAAATCTTAGAATTATACTCTARTCTGTGCATACTGTTAATGACCAAAGGTTTATTAATTTAATGACTTAAGTTTGGATTGCAATCCTGAATGCTTATCTGCCTCATACTCCAAAATCTACTGCTGCTTCTCTCCCATGGTCATATCAGGAATTTAAGCATTTTAGCACAGCAGCTAAGCTCACTAACGCTGGTCAAAGCACTACTCTGACTGTTACAAAGCTACTGCTAAACTTCTCATGTATCTGTGCCTATGAGTGCATTGTGTGCTGCAAGGCAGACTTCCTGAAGCCTTCAGGCCTCAATGTTCTTTGTTAAACTTTTGTGTAATAAAGACGTGAGAACCTACCACTAAAAATGACAACGATACACTAGTGATGCACCACTCCCTTTGTAGGCCAGACTCTGAAGTATCTGGATAGACAAGTCTTTAGATGGATAATGACTAGCTTAAAAACACATGATGGATGAAGTTAAGCCCTAGGGAGAAGGAGCACTTCAAATATGTAGTATCTGAGAGAAGAGTAGTTAGGAATATTTCCTCTTTATGGCTGGCAAGGGAATTGGAGAAACCTTCATGCTCATCTGTTTAAGCTGGACTCTGCTGAGATATATTCATCTCTCCCACATAAATGCTCATAATTAAATAATCAAACTATCCAGTCTCATAAAGTATGAAAAAGAAGTCACAGAATATGGCAGATAGATGACACACGAAGTATAAAATGTTTATAAATGTAGGTACTCAATTCACGAGTCACTTGAGGTTTGCTTATGCCTATGTTTTTTTTACTGCACTATGACAAAAACTGAATGTAGGGAGAAAATTGCAAAATAAGTAAATTGCAAAGTCTTCAATCTTTATTGCAAGCAGATAAAAATCTCCTGAAGGGAAGTCTTTCATGAAGTAGTTTAGGAAGAGCATAAGTTGTCATCACTAGTGGACAACTCTTCTTCCTCCGCTGCAGGAAWTTAGATTGATATTCTGTAAAGAAAAAATAATGGAGAAATATTTTAAAATTTTAAAAGAGAACTAGAAGTCCTAAGTAAAAATGCATGTATATTTATATGCCTGTAATCAATTTATCTTGATTGGAACAGCGAGTTGTAGCTGAAAATATATTATGGAATGTCCTTGCACATTCATTTTTGTGGAGTACTTGAGCACATGTATTAACAAATGTTCTCTTTGCCAGCAAGTGCAGCTGCATTAACTGCAAATTTTGCCTAGAACCAAATTCAATGCTTGTCAGTCACACTGTCAGGAAATATGAAAAATTAGCCATGAAAGAAAATGCTGGTCTAGAAATTTTTCTGAATAAAAATCTGGAAGCATGTCTGCAGTTTAAGTTTACACATCCAAGCTTAATCTCTAAACTTGTAAGACTTACCCCTCTATATGGGTAAGGCCATTGTAGTTTTTTGCAAAACACAGGAAATATCTGTGAATGTATTACATACTTGGAATTAGTTGCTCCAGTATGCACAAAATATTAATTAAATCCATAATATCAGWTTGAGTGAAGTGGCAAGCCTTAGCTATGTGCTGCTGTACTCTCAAAATGAAGAAAAGTAAGACAGTAAAGATTTTGTTCAGAGATATTCCAGGTAACTGGGTAAAAACACAAACTCCATCTCATTGCCTCTCAAAGCATCTAATTTTCCTTATCTTAAGTAATATCTAACTTAATTTATGAAATGATCAAAAAAATTAATTTGCAACCATATGTTCTAAAAAAATAGATAAATCTTCATTTTTCATACGTTTTATAAAAGAAAGCATATTGTTGAAAAACATCTACTGTTTCAAACTACAACTGCTTGTTAATAACATTGAATGAAATGTTGGTGCTGATTGCTGATGAATAACTTCAAGTTTGTAACTACTGACATTAATATGAGTGGCATTTTTGCTATCTAAAATGATAGTGAGAAACAAATATGATAAAATACAGTATCAAAAACAGTATTAGCTGTGTTGTTTCTATACTCCATACTGTTAGACGCAATGACATCACTTATAATATTATTTACCAGACTTGTCATTTACATGAACCACACAGGTAACAGGAATTTTTCTGATATAGGCCTTTTGTCCTATCACCTGCTGCTTCAGGTAGGTTTTTCAACTTCTTATTTTGCTTTAAATCAAAGAGAGTTCATTTTGAATTATGAAGGATGTGCATCTCTCTTCTCTCAAATCACATAGAAGAGTGCATAAAATTTTGACTTAGTGTCAAAAATAGCTAACCTTGCACAGCATGTGAGGCTGCTTGTGGTAGATCTTCAATCTAATGCCAGTTTCAGGTGATTTCTAYATTTTGGATAAATAATTGCTAATTATTATTCTTTTTCCTTCATGTGCTAAACTATGCTGTTTATAACACAAGTTAGAGCTGGTAGGCGGAAATTGCTTGTGTGGTTGGAAGAACTGAATTGGAAGTGGAGAGGTAAACACTGCATAGCAGTGCGCAGWTTTTAACCACCCAAACATTTTTGTAATTTTATATAATAAAGTAAATGCTCTGTTACAGCTTTATAAGCTCTCTTATATTTTTTTGTTCTTTATTCCATAATTATTTTTACAATAGTATTTGTTTCGTTTTRTACTTTTAGCACTTTAATGTATTACAGTGTTATTTGAAAACAAAGATATATCGGGGTAGGAAGAAACTGAGGAGAGAAAACATAATGAGATAATATTTCTGAGAATTTAAGAAGAGTTACTGTGGAATTGTTACGTATTAAGGGAAATCTGAAGTACTAATTATATTTAACAGTTCTATAATTCATATTAGAYACAACAAGAGTTTATAGAATTCAACTGTCTTGTATTTGAATATTTCCATAAAGCAAATCTTCATGTTTTGTTTGTAAATGTAAAGTTGTGTGGTGTTTTCATTGCTTTCAAAAATCACTTTGCTTTTAATTTCTGGTTCTCAATTAATTACTTTACCTCTGACATTTCAAGAAACACCATGAAAGCAATATACTACAGTGGCTTTTATTGCTCTTGAAGGTCAATATTTTCAGTAAATAGCAGAAGTGGGATGGAAAGTGATTATTATAGCTTTACTTAAATCTAAAAGATTCTTTGGTTTTGTTCATCATTTGCYATTTCAGCCTCACACATCACATTATACAGGAACAAGAGTATCACAGATTCTGCAATCCCAGACAGTTCTTCTGTGTTAGCACTAAGTAGTGTTATAGCTGCCAGAAATGGGATCATCCATCTTATCTGTGCAGCAAAGGTAGTATTCACTTTCCACCTATGCTTCTAGATATTTTCATACTTAACTTCACAAAAATCTTCCTTTAATCAGACATAAGTCTATATTTATTCTGGAAGTTTATCTGCAAGGACCCAGCTGAGCTTTTCGCTAAGGTTGTGTTCCTAACACTGTGCTCTGGTTACTCATTCATGACAGTGTCTCTAGTAGGATGTCTTCTCTGGCTCTCCAGTTTTAGTGCCTCTGAGAATTTGGGAGTCTGCTCTGGCTATCCATGAGATGCAAAATTTAAACTGCTTTCTTTCCTTTCCTTTCCCACAGAAGCATAATTTTTAACCATTCAATTACCTTCAGAATTACAGTATCTCAACCTTGGTCTTGATTCTACTACAAATTGTTTAATCACTAGACTTTTCGTAAGCTGAATTTCAATAATTTTGACATCATAAAATAACCGATTATCAAATAATTGTAGTTAAATTGTGTTGGACATATTATTATATATTTAATATACATTAATAGTATTCAGATAAACAAGAATGGATAATGAAATGACTGTAAAATCATTCAGAGTAAGATATCATAATGTTATTTCCATACCTGAAAGTTAGTTAAAGAAACAAAACAGGACATTTCTTATAGCTTACAACAGAATAGCTTTCAAATGCCTATAGGCAATGCCAATGCCCTGGTTTGTCTCTTTTAAAGTATTTATTTCCAGAAATCACTTTTCTATTTAATTTCTACTTCACAAGTTTGCATTAGTTATGTGGCATGAGGAAATATCAAAAACAGTGTGTAGATTTAAGTCAGTCAACGAGATGTTGAAACACATCATTGCTGTGATAACAGTAAGAGAGCAACATGAAGGACTTTAAGGTATGGAATATTGCAGTTAAGCTGGAAAAGAAATGGAACAAAGGCAAACATTTTCATTTACACTGAAAACCAATGACTAGCGCTGACTGTAAAAGTTATTCATGAAGTACAAATATGGGTTTAAAAATAGAGTGTATATTTTTACAGTGTACATACAGACAACTACAAATCAATACATGTCTATTTATAYCCATGTATATAGTTTCCCACTTTGACCTAAAAAATCAAACTCAATCTAAAAATATATTCAGTGCAGTATATTTAGAAATGTTAGCCTAAACAGATTTTGTCACAGCTATAAAATTCGCAAGATGGGAAAGAGAAATGAATATCTTACGTTTCAGTGTGTGTGTCTATAGTCTTAAAACTACACACTTTCTTACTGATCAGTCTGGTTGTTTAAATTGCAGATTGCATTATCTACAATGTTTATAAACTTTGTACATTTATTAAATAAAATGAGTTTACATCAGCTTTTGTTAGCAAAAGGGAACTCAATAAGGGAACTAAAGACTGACAATGTCCTCATTCAAGATGAGTAATTAGCCAATTCTATCCGTGAGAGTAAAGAAAAATTCACATTGAATCTAAAATCTAATGAGTCAAACATTGCAAGAACCTTCTAAATTAATCTTGCAACTGGACTACACATCAGTATATAGAACAATATACTATCTTAAATTAGATCAGTGATGTTCATATCAATCAGAGAAGAAGAGCAGGTTAACAAGAATTGTTTTGCATCACCACCTCTAAGGTTAATATCCTATAAATGATTTTACAGTTAAAAACTACCCCCAAAGCACTAGAAAATAAATTATCCTAGACTAAACAAAATACTGCACATTTCCTACATTTAAAGATATAAATAACTGAAAGTGCGGAAATACAGTATACATCATTTAAGTCTGGAAATGACTTAAAATGTAATGACAGGTTTTGGAATTTTATATAATTTTTAAAATAACTTTCAGACTACTTTATTTGAATAAAAAAAAAGATCTCAGAAAGTGCTCAAAAATAACCTTCTGATTGCTCCAYGCAAATAATATTTGAGGTGCTTGACGGTGTTGTCAGTGTAGCTTATGTGAACAACCTTTTGGCAAGTCGTAGTAAATATAGCTAGCTACAATGGCAATAAAAAGCTAGGATAATTATGAATATAAATTAGGTATGTTTGCATCTTCAATCTATTAAATTGCAATAGTTAATTACTTGTACAATAAATTGCATAATTATTTAATTAGAACTGAGAGTAATTATGTTAATTATTGCTTGCCATTATATATCAAAAGAAGATAGTGTTTTCTTGACAAAACCACTTTGCAGAAATATTGTTATACCTAGAGGTGCCAGAGAAGCTCCATAATTGAAGTTGCATCAAGGCTTGCACTTAAAAGTTTTTTTTTCAGCTCTCCCTGAACTCAAGACTTCCATTGTTGTAAATGGTTGCTGAAGTGGGTCTCAAATGAGATTTGAACTTACTAAGACTCTTATGAATTAATTATACAGTTCCCTCCTCTCTTGCAATTTGTGTTCTTTCTCTTTAAAAATGCAGATTCATCAAACCACCRGGAACAGGTTTAGTAAACGGATGACCACTGTCAGCCTCTAGTAGCAGAAGACAGGCTGAATAGGGAGGTATGAGAAGTTCTAGTTAAAAWTTGATTGTTGTTATAAAAAAGCTTCCAAACAGGCAATACCTTGAATTTATTAAATCATGTGTTGGTATTTTTGTTTTTCCAGGTGATTCTATGTATTCAGTCTCTGGGTTAAGTGCAATAGCTGCGAAAGGAGAAAAAAAATACAAGTGTCATCTGTCCAACGTGAAGTTTTTAAGCTGTACTTCAACTACAATTGGCATTATTGCCAAGAGACAGGGAGATGCTGATTTGAAGTGCTTTGTGCAAAGTCTCTTGAGTGTGTTCTGTAGCTCAGAGAGTGCTTTGATTGCAGAGTTCTTATACAGGAGAATCTTTGTGTAGGGCCTCATCCTTTAAGAATTTTCTGCTCAAACTTTATGAGTATGTCTCAGGTACAGAAGTTTCTAATCATGGAACTGAACAAAACACAGATGTGCATTTGTCTAAATCTGTTCAAAGCTGTCAAAGCTGAGGTGTTCTTGCCATTAGCTGGAACAGTCCTTTATCCAATGACAAGAACTTTATTACTGAAACAAGGCCTATACAAGGCTTGTAGCCAAGTTAGGCTTTTGAGAACTACAGTTTTGGATGTGGTAGCTAGGTGAGATTTGTGCATCTGAACCCACCTGTCACATCATGTGACAGTTTCATGATATGTCTGATTAAAAGAAATGGAATGAATAAAGTCAAACACAAGGGAACAAAAAACTACATTAAGAGAAGTCTTGCCTGACTTTCTTCTTACAAAAGACGGTATTTGCTTTCACATAGTTACTGGATAGTTACTGGAAGAGATGTATAAAGTTTCATAGCTAAACCACCAATGCAAAGGATGATGTGAATTGTAGACTTTTGTTACTGGCTAAGAATTCTAGGCGCTTAAGTTGAAACACAGGGGATACTGAGTT
This sequence comes from Rhea americana, assembly GCF_003343005.1. Classification (NCBI taxonomy): domain Eukaryota; kingdom Metazoa; phylum Chordata; class Aves; order Rheiformes; family Rheidae; genus Rhea; species Rhea americana. The sequence goes on from NW_028185150.1 coordinate 1,046,098, forward strand.
TCAAACAATTTTTGGAAGAAGAGTTAAAATAATGAGAAACATCATTCAAAGGAGGAGATTGACTGAAGCCCAGTGCATGAAATTCACTTAGCATTGTAAACAGAAAGGATAGTTTAGCATCCTTGGCTAGTTTAGGTCTTCCAAAGCAGAATAGAATTCATGAAGATTGCCAATAGTGAGCCAGGAGAGAAGATATACTGAATTTATTGCTGAATATTGAAGGCATTGAATTTATAAATGAAGAGGAGATTCTGTTAACTGCAGTCTCTTAGGACAGGGACACCAGTCATTTCATTTGAAGTGCATCCTTTGTGAAATAAGTTAAGACTGAATCCTAATTTTGGCCTATTGAGCATAGTAACTCGCCACTGCTGTGTRCAGTCAGGCATAGGTTTTGGCTGACTTGCTGACATCCATATCTTCTCTGTAATACCCAGTTAATGTGAAGAAATTAGAGAATCAGACCTATTGTTTATGTCTAATTTTAGTATTTTCCTTACCTTTTAATATCAAATGTGTTAAAAAGCAGGGAGTTTTCAATATTGAATTTTTAAAGTTTTTAAAACTTATTTTACATTTGGACCTTAAGTCTGCTTGCARTACTTTACACTGCCCTACAGCATAATTAAGATTTTCTCTGGTGCCACACATAGAAATAGATGTATAGGATCAGCAGTACAAGAGTTTTTACATATTTGTCTAGTGCRGAGGATACCACCATTCAGGTTAATCAAGTATCTTCTAGCCTTCTTTCTTACTATTTTTTCTCCTAGTTTGCCTAACACAGACCTCATCATCATGCTTGTCAGCTTGATCTTTAGAACTCTGCAATCATTAAGGAAAAGAAAGAGAAGGAAAGAGGCACAATACAATATACCATCTTCATGTGCTCAGATACCAGCAAATACTGAGTAGTTGCATACCAAAATTAGTAATTCATCCATAAAGCWTTTTAGAACTCTTTCATAAATACCATCTCATCCTATTAAGTTACTATTGCCATTTTTAGCTGTTGCATAGCTTCTTCTCAGTTGCTTCAAAATTCAAACAGATCATCTCAGCTCCCACAGAGAGGGTTTCCAGCAYGAAAATCTTCCCAATTCCTTCCCCAGGGAACAAAGAATAGCRTTAGCATTTCTGCAGTAAGTTTCCTTCTTGGAGTGCTCCCTTTGCTCCGTGATCAAGAGTTGTCCCTATGGATTCTCTGGCTTTCTTTTTACTCCTGGTGTATTTGAAGGAAAAGTTCTTACTGGTTTTGACTCCTTTTAGTCCTTACATCACAGACTCTTTCTTGGTCAGCCGCAGTGTGCTTTTACATTTAATCTGTCAGAGTTTGATTCTCCCTACTGCAGTCACTGGACTTGCTTCCAGGTTTCTGAAGGATGAYCTCTATGTTTTTAATAATCATTCTTACCCTGCTGTTTAGCCATATTGACTTTAGCCTTTCTCAAGTTTTCTTTTTTTTAACAAGTGGTATCCACTGACCCAATGATTCTCATAGGATGCTGTTAAGTGGCCTTCATGACCTCTCTAAAGGTTTAATTCTCCCAGCTACCYTTTTTTCACTTTTTTAAGTAAAGACTCTTCATTTTTATGTTTTGAAATTGAGTTTTCAGTTCAGTTAGTTACAGAAATTGTGGGAAGATTTATCTCCTCAGGGGCCCAGAACTAGCAATGGCAAAAAGCTGAATCTTCCATCATCCTGTAACCTCATACAGGTTGCACCTTAGTTCAGGGTATTATGATGCTAGGTCCATTATGTTTCCTTAAGCTGTCAACCAGCCACTGAAAAATGTCAACAGAAGAATTAATTCTACATACAAGTAAATGTGTAAATTCAAAGAAACTGATTCTCTTCTTAATGGGCTTGATGGCCTTTATTTCAAGGACTTTGTATACCAAATCCTCATAAACTATATATGTTGAGAGAACTCAAGGATTTTAAGAACTGCAGAATGAGAAATGAGAGCACTACTGTTAATTCATATTCACGGGAAGAAAAACTGCTTTATARGGGATCTGAATGAAGACCTCGACCGACTTCATCAGAATTTTATTTCAGAATAATTGTGTTGCTGGCATTTTGTTTTCTCATAGCAGATTACGGAAGGAAACTTTGAGTATCCTTGGATGATATATATTCTCAATCAACATGTACAGTAGATCAAAATGCATGTAATATTTCTTGATATACTTGGTCCTCTTTAATGAAAATACATCATTGAATTAAACTGTAGTCCTTAATGAAAACTAGCTCATTTTAGCAAGACTGTGTTTTCTTTTCTTTTTCTTTTTTTTTATGATGCATATAAAATGATAATCTAATGTTAAGTGAAAGGAACATGGAACAACTGACAAGATGGAAACTGTGAGACTTTCAAAAGTGATAAAAATTTAAATTATTTTAACAACAACCGCAACAACACTGCAACAGGAAAACTAAAGCTCGGTGTTGAGTGATATTGGTTAAAAGAGATGCAAACAATGGGAAGCTTAATTTTGGATGCTTGACTATATAGCTTTTCCTTTAAAATCAGACAAAATGATTCAAACTTTAAAATGGAGAAAGTGAGGAAATGCTTTCCTGATGAGTYTTCCTGATTTGTTAACTCTTCATGATAACAATGATTTTAGCTTTGGAAAGATCCCCTTGAGTATCTATTTATCTAGTAAGACCTAAGGAATATCTGTTAATAAAATGGGACAATTCCTTTTTATATATAAAAAAGTAGAACTCTGTAAATTTTGTCATTTTACCTTTAGTAAGTTGTATAGTAGTTTCCTGTAACTCTAATGTACATTTCTTTAAATCTTTTAGATACAATTTTATTTCTCCACTCCAATAGACATTTTGCTGTGCATGTTCATGCAACTTTGTTAATTCTTGCATTGCCTACAGGGTATTGGTTACATGATTCAAGCTCATATTATTTTCTACCTTTTTAGTTTCATCAGGTCTGATGAATTTCTAATTTTAACCTTATTGGATCTTATTTAGCTGTTTAGTTACTGAGATCCTTCTGTGGCCACTAAAAAGTGTGTCAAAATTGAAGTGGGAGACAGAAATGAAGCTCAGTAAGGTTATACTATGTCTTCGACTAATACTATTCTTAACTGTATATTAAATAATGCTCCATACAAAAGTATTTTTAAACAATAATACCTATTTCTAGAAAGTGTAGATAATTTTGTGAGTTCTCAGGAGTGCAAGCAAACAGATCAGCATGAAATGAAGCTTTCCTCAGAATGACTGTAGAAATYCAAAATAAGGAGCTAGACGGATTCCATGGCAATCATATTTTAAAAGAAAATCCAAAGTTAAGTGTTTTAACTAGTAATGAAACTCCTCCCATAGTGACCTGCTGTATGATAGGCACCACCCAAGCAAGCATGAGATTCAGGATGGTGCAGCCCATAGAAGAGGCGTTTACTCTGGGGTGCTCACCAGGAGTTTAGGAATCCTGGGAGCACCATGGCTGGAGTCACCACACTGTGGGGTTGTTGTAGCCTTTCAACGACCCCATCAGTGCTGAGTGAACCTAGTCCACAAAGAAGCAGTGACATCGCAGTCTCACACTACAAGCATCTAGGTACTGTGAAATTGTGCACTAGGTTATCTGCTGTATATGTATACTCTTATCTCCTGAGTATGCATACTGTTACCTGTTGACCATATTGTTGATTGTCCTGTCTGTATGTATATTGTTATCAACGGAGGCCATCTGTTCTGTTGGGTAACTGTGGTCTGGCACAGATGGACTGAATAATGATCTAAGTCTGGGAAGCATAAAAGAAGGTAAGCCACACACCACTGTGTGGACTTGGACTCACTGTCAGCTGGCCTGTGGACCCAACAATCCACCCATCAGCAGGGACAACCCTTATGCCAGCCACCRGGGAGAAGCTGAATCACCTTGGCACAGCTCAAGGCATGGTGAGAACAATCTGGGGAAAACTGGATTGGAGGARTGGCCCATAAGAACAAGTAAGGGGCAAGAATGGTCATTGTACTTTGCACCCATGGCTTAATCATAAAGCTCTGATACATGCATTCTGTTTTTAGTTCTTTACTATACTTTTTAGCTTTGTTATAYTTCTAGATTTTCTGRTGTTAACTGTTTAATACTGTCCAGTGCCTRTCATGTGTAGAAGTGCGTACCTCTAATAAATTCTTATACTTGACATATGATGATYTCTCGAGTTCAGTGCAACTAAACTCAGAATCAGAAAGAATCCCAGATGCTCCTCTAGTGGCACATCCACTTTGATTWAAAAAAAAAATCTATATGCTATAAAGCTGGATAGAATGAGTCATAAYTATGGTACTGTCTTTTCCAATTCTCCTTTAGCCAATACCACTGTAAGGGTCTAGGTTGGATCAGAAGGTTAGCATAAATCTTACAACTCTGAGCAACTGACTGGGGTGGGATTCTTTGAACTGGAAAGTGTGGGAGCATGAATTTGTAGCATATCTGCTGCCAGGCTCCTGTTCGATGACAGTTTGCTTCAGGCAATATCYGCAGGCCAGATTACTGACAGCACAGGTCACCTAATGCTCGTGGCACTACAAAGGATTTCTACTTTTTGTTTTTTCTTGGGGAAGGGAATGAGAGAAGGAATAAATAAGTACCTGAATAAGAATATGCTGAGAATAAGCCATCTAACAAAATATTCATGCAGTTGTAGGAGCAGAATTGGTAATAATATGTAGTATCAGTGACATCTCTCATAAGACAGGCCTGTGACTCTCTGAACCTTAGTTTAAGAGCAATTACCTCGATATATATTATCATTGGGTAATTCTGAGACCTTAGTTTATTTGAAAGGAAACAAGTGACTTTATGATGCAAACTACGTATCCGATAGCTGTATGTTTACTACTGTATGTATACTATCAGCATGTTTACTGTCCAACCAAAAAGACAGTCCCAGAATAGATTTACCATAAGATATGTTAGAGAGCTTTGTCTTGAAAAAGATTACTTTGATTTCAATACAAAAAGCAAAGGCTAGGAGCAAGCATGTGTGCCTTGTTCTAGGGAATCAAAGATTGTTAGAAAAATTACTAAAAGCTAAGTGAGTAAATATGGTAATAAGTGAAATTTGTTAGATTCTGATTTACACAATGAAATGTTTGCTGTAGAAGGGAAATTAAGGTCTAATGCCCACCTGTACTGATTTATAAGCTGTTATGTCCAAGACAGCAGCTACAAGATTGGCATAAACTATTTTGTTTGCTGGTAATGTCTTACATTACTCTAGTGATAGGATGGGATAAGAACTTTAGAGAGAAAAAATGTATCTGATGATGACATATAACAATACCATACCGGGAATTTACAATTAGTCTGAGACATGCTTTCTTTAAATGTTTCATAAAATTGTATCTGTAAATAAAACCAAGTATATAAAGTATATATATATATATATATATATATATATATTTATATATATATAAAAGTATATATAAAAGTATATATACCAAGTACATATAAAACCAGTTATCCCACCCTTTCACAAGAGAAAACTGCAGTAGTTACAGATTATTCTAAGACCCCGAAGGAAGTAATATCTGCAAGTGCAAAGGTATCTTTTTTTTGGGGGGGGGARGAGGCAGTTAAGTTTTACCATATGTTCTGACAAAATAGGTAACACTGCCCCTCAGCTTTATTGTTTACAATTCTGTGAAACAATAAAGTTAGAAAGCAAAGTATACAAATCATCTTGAGAACCTCTTTAATATAGTTCTGTAGCCCATTCCTAATTCTTCAAATTAGCTGAATGACACATACTTCAGAAATCATTACATTATAACTTTTATTTTTACCACAGTACTTAGCTTTTAAGAACATGACAGTTTCTAGATAAAATGGTGTAATCCTGATTAAGGGCTGTGTTTTACAAAAACTGTTAATATTTGAGTGTTCAAACTAATCCAAAACTGATTAATACAAAGTCAATGGAAACATTTATCATATTTTAATACTGCTKGTGTGTGTATGTGTCTGCTTGTGTGCTGAATTTGGTATAAACAAGTGTCAGGTAAGATCAAAGTCAGCTTCCATATATATCTCCTTGAGAAGAGAATTTCAACAACAGAAATTGGATTTCAAAAGAAGTCTTTCTGAGAAAGAGCATATAGGCTACTACTTTATTCACTATTTGAATTTACTTCAATTTAAATTTAGTCTTAAATGTGAGGCAATGTGGTACTAATTAAATAATCATATGACTGGCAGTTTTCCTGGTATGCTGAATTCTTAAAGCAATTCTGTCAATATGATCTTTCTTAAGGATGTATGTCTAAAGTAAGATATATGTAAAGTAGCAGGAAAATGACTGAAACTTTTCTGTTAGAGTAACTAATAATGTTAAGTCTTGCAGCTGTTTCTGCTTGATGGTGGACAGTCTTCTTCTAGTTCAAAATACACATTTTTCTCTTCTCTTTATGAAAATAAAGAATCAAGTATATTTTAGTACCATGTAGAGTTCCACGGAAATAGTATTTCTATGACGGATTGTGTACCTGCATTTTCATACGATTTGGTTTTATGTGCCACAAGTAACCACAGTCACAAATGACACATCACCCTTATGATTACTTAGGGGATCTTTATTGTTGCTGTTGAAGCAGGCAAATATGAGGAGCTGTAAAACTTGCATTACCCATTCTATTTTATGTTTTGATTTTTTTTTTAATACAGATGTAATACAAATAAAAGAGCTTTTGGAAATTCAATGTCACAAAAAATTGAAGTGACTCTCAATGTACCTTTCTATTTTTTAATGAACTTAACAAAGCATCCTAGGAAAAGCCATTATATCAGATGAAGAAATGCAATGCTTTATCCTGACTTGTTCATTTGGCAAAATGCTAGAAAATCAATTAATTCAGATCAAACATCTCACATCAAATATATTACAGGCAATTACTACCTTTAAAATAAAATGACATCAAAGCAAAGATAATCTATTTCTAATACTACTTGGAGTAACTGATGGTTTCATCTTACTCTTGAAAGCTATTAGAGGGACAAATTTTGAAAACTTCTCACCATCTATATTGAATGAAGAAGTGCCATTATGAAAAATCTCTGTCACTGAATGTGATGATTGTCACTATTATGCTGTTTGTTTCTCAGTCTTCTTCTAACACCAAAATAGTGAAATTTAATGAAGGAGGAAGAAATTAAATTGATGAGAATATGAAGTCACAAAATAAATTTTGTCTGTTTTATTCTGCAGACCTCTCTGAAGCATACAACTTTTCCATGATTTTTTTTCTAGTTTTTGCAACACAGCAGGAATAGATGACAATTTACAAATAAATGCCAGACTTTCCTACAAAAGATTTACCAKCCAAATTAAGGCATTGGAAAAATGTATGCATAAACATTACAAAAACATATGTCTATATTGAGCTAACACAGTTATGCAATTATATCTTTCCAGACATGAAATAATCATCTATAATTTTGTCTTTTAAATACTTTTAAAAGTATATTCTTGAGTGAAAATTATAATTGCCGTAGTTGGTAATGCTCACAAAAAATGACTGTTAGCTTCTTTTAACTCAGTGACTCCCAGAATTTAGATCTAAATGATTATAGTTATAAATATGTAAAAGTGAGAGCAAATATTATTTTTTATTGATTGAAAAACTGAAACACAATCTYTAAATAAAAAAGAAACTTTTTCAAGTGCTACCTTTCTTCTCTCTCTAGGAAAAAAGGGTCTTTCACAAAACTTAAAAATGTAATGATTGAAAACATGAAAGATTTCACAAGAACTTTAAAAGTTGTCACTTCTAAATCCTGCTGAAATAATACATTTTGTTGTTTCTTAAAATCATTTTCTTATTTTATAACTGATGTAGTAATTGGAACTTCTGCAGAGGACACTTAATTTATAAACATTTAGACATACACTCCTGTTTTCCTTGAAAGTTAGTGTATTCAGGATGTCTATTAAATGCATGTTTTTAACAACTACTGATTCAGTGCACTGCCATAGTAAATTTTTATAACTTTACTGTATTTTAGTGCTTTAYTAAGTACTTTATCATATCTTACTGAATTATGCTTTGCTTTGGAGAATACGAGCTGAAGTATTCCAGATTACCACTCTGGTGGCATATTTGGTTGCCCACAGTGAGACTGAAGTCAAATATTGTTTCATGGAGACTGTGTCACAGATTTCTCTAACAAAGATGTCGTAGATCCAGAGTGCGCTGCACCTCAGCAGAGAGGAAACCAGGATAAGTATGTTTTAATTCTTGACCAGTTATGAGATTTTCATTGAATTTAGAAGAACTGTCAGTATCAGGTTTGTTTTTCGGAAGTATTCTAGCTGCATTCTCCTTTCCTCACTTTATAGATGATCATTGGTTAAAATATCAAAAGCTTGTCCTCCCCAAAATTTTCTGTGTAAGTCGTACTAAAATGTTGTTATTTGACTTGGTCATTTCTCTCTCATTCTGAAAAGTTTCAGAAACCAGTCTTTTCCCAAAATATTACTTCTATCATAATGAAATGAATGAAGCAGAAAAACAGCATGGAGGAACTTGGCACATTACAGAACACATCTTTTTAGAGAAGTGAATCGTCCATGTTGATTACAGAAGTTCATATGTGACCATACTACATGAAATAACAATACTGTCTCCTTTTTTTCCACTTTCCTTCTTTTCCATTTTTATGAGGTTGCTTTGTTTTTAGGGTTCTTAAAAAAAAAAAAAAAAAAATCTGTGACCTTTTTCTGAATTGATTCTTTTTTAATACAAAACCAAATTGTCTCTTCAAGCACCTTTGAGTAGTGCAACTGATACTTGGTGAAACAATGTAAAAATCTGACTTAAATAACTATGAAATAATTTTAGTAGAATTACTGAAAATCTACCTCAATGCAACAGTTTTATGACTACTTAGAAATCAGCCACTTTGTGTACCTGCTGTACTTTAACTGACAAAGCACAGGGTTCAGCCTAAACTTCTTGTATTTGCTCTTTTGCAGCACTGTGAAGCTATTTGCTGTTGTGAATAGACCATTCTCGCTTGTTCTCTACCACATTTTAATCTATTTCATGGTTGTCAGAGGTGCTATAATAATAGGCTTTATTGTCTTTCCAAAATATGTCAACAGTACTGACGAGTCACTAGCTTCTGCAAATTCATTCTGTAAACATTGGACTCATCAAGTGTGTTCTTCATGACTGGAGCAGAAAATGTATTGTAGACATGATCAAAGTCTTCTTCTGTGAGAAGATGGGGGTTTCCACAAAAGGGGATTCTGAGTATTCACTAAACTTGTGACATTACTACAGCATTTTAGGCTTATGCTGTTGTGCACATTAGCAGTACATTTTGCCCATACTTAAAATTAATAGCATAGTATTGAAAAAAAAAAGGTAAAATTATCAAGTTGTCACTTCCCATCGCACTAACTAAATTTTAAGGGCAATAGATAAGCAGTGGGCTAGCCTCTAATTACMTATCTCTTTATTAAGCACAAATGATGCAGGTTTGATCATTTTTGTTTAAACTCTTCTAGAAAGTTTCTGCTTTAATACATGCATCTTTAACCTAGTAATTAGATTCTACTTTATAAAAAGTGTCTGGAAAAGCATCTCAGTAAAACTTGAATGAAGATAGAGATTTGTTCTCTAAATTATATGCATATTAATTATTTTAAATGCATAAATTATTCATTAGTAATTAAAGTTTAGAATGTCAGTTGAATTAGCCTATAACTAATTGGAAAAATAGCTTAGTGAAATGCAGTCATTAAACAAGAAAAACTTCTTATGAAAATGACTATGAAATAGTTATTTGATACTGCAACCATAATACTTTAAATAAATATGATTTTACAAAAGGATTTAGAAGAAACACATTTTACATTGTGAATACATGGGCACTAGAAGTCATGGTAAAATGCTTCAAGTGCTGTTTTTTTCAGTAGACTTTATGAATGCATTTTTTTATACAGTTATTATGTGTGTGTATATATACACACATGTATATACACACACCCATATATGTATGTATAATAAAAAAATTGCTTATGATGTCTRTATGTATTTATTAGAATTTTTCTCTCTGACTTTGAAAAGAACATGCACCTCGTTCTCTGTGGTCCACTTCTAGATGATAACAGAGTATTTAAAGGTGTACTTTGAACCTGTTGAATTAGAAACTGTTCTGGGAGCCTCTCAACTTTACAGCAAAAAYTACAATGGCTCTATGGTTGTTTTAATTTGGTTCCAACTACAGCAGCCTTCTAGGTCTGAGAGGAAACTGAGAGTACTCCACTACAATTCTTTCAGCTCTGGACTCTTCGAGAGGCAAAAAGAATGCTGGATGTCCTGACACTTCTTATCTATCCCATTTATTTTTCCTTTATTTTATTAAGGCAACGTAGAAATGCAAGGAACTAAGAAAACAGAGACYTCTCTGCTTATTTTTCCACAGTAATTCCTGACGATCTAGTGCACAATGCTAGCCTAAAATAAGCAAACTGCCTTCTTCCCATATGGATCTGTTTCAACATTAAAACTTTCTCAGCTTGTCTGTGATGATGTTATCAGATTCATTAGGTCTCCTGAAATCCTAGGCTTAAAAGCATAGTAACAGCATACCTTGATTCATTTAGACTTCAGTGAATATTTATGTGCTGTGTTTGTCATCTAACACTCAGCTCACCTGAGAAGGATTCAGTCTTGAATCTGATCTGTTGTGAAACTCATGGATTCAGAAAGAGGTCATAGTCTCTATATCCTATTTTCTAYATATTCAGCTGTGTATATCAGCTACAGTGAATCTCTCTTTTTTGCTTAGCTCCTTCCCCTCACTCACCTTCTGTACAACAGTATTGCTGTAACATTTGCATATGGAAAGACTGAATCAACCTTTATTTGTATTCCAGTCCTAAGAATAAACAAGTTTCTTTTTTAATGACATAGGCCAAATTTGTTCAAAATACTTGTTTCTTAATTTCATATCTGATACAAGTCATGTTTAGCCTTTAATTAGAGATTATGTACTCCTCTTTCTTATGGCAGTAGCCGTACAGTAGTATACGTGATTGGATACCTAGAAATCCAAAATTGACCCATGGAATTATATTTCCCTGTACTGCCTTGAATTTCCACYCCAGAGAACTCATAAGACAGGTGAACAGAGTGTTTTAGAAAGCTGTGAAAGTTTCTGTGTTTTAATTTACTGGTGGATGTTCTGCAAATTTCACGATGATCAATTTCAACGCATCTTACTGGAGAACAGAAGTAGAAAAGATTAATAAGCTTATGAATCTTTCTGTCTTTCCAGTTGCTGATGAGTCACATATTATCATGTCTAGTGTAATTTAATTGTGAGTAATGACATCGAAATATTTAGTCATCAGAATTTTCTAATTTCACAATTTTGGTCTCTAATCTTTAACTATAAATGCTAGTTGATTGTATAGCTGCTTGATTTGAAGCAGTTTCTCACAACACCTAATAAAAAACACCAGTTACTTTACAGCTGAGAAAACTGGTTTTCAGCTGTAGTTAGTTAATCTGAACACCTTTCTCTTTGATGGTTAAATAGAATTTTTTTAATGAAGATGTTTATGGAAGAGCACAAGGTGATTACTAACTGTAGTCAATTAAACTCGTATCTCTCTGTGTCATAAGACAAAATCATTACTGATCTCTTCAAATGGCTGCAAGCTACTTGATAGTGTGGGAGTTCCAATGCAAATGTGAACTAGGAAACCAATAATTTAATTGATTTTTAAATTACTTTGAAATTCTATAAAAATATTTCTTACAATTTTTACTTACCTTTTCTGTGCTGGAAGAAAAAGAGGTCCTTAGTGCATGTTTTGACTCTGTTCCTCAAAATGAATGTTAAGAAAAAACTCAGATTTTTTTCATTTTCACTCTAGAATGGTGATTTATCATTAGTGGAAGAGTTCTTATATCTGTTTTATATAAATGGAAATGAAAAACATGAAGCAAACAGCAGCAGTTTTATTCTTTTAAAAATCTGTTTTACCAAGGTAATTAATAAAAACAACGAAAATTGTGAGAACCTCTGCCTTTAGAGACTCTAGATCACCCTGACTAGTTCAGTGAAAATTAATGTGAAATGTAACTCTAGTTTAAAACAAAACAACACCAGCTGCAAAAAATGAAGCTGCTGTTGTTTAGCTCTCCCTTATACAAAGGCTTGTGTATACCACTGATGTATGCTTCAGATACACATACTGCWGAGAAGAAGATGTAGCAAGCATGTAAAAGTTCTGAAAAGTATGAGTTCTTACTTTTGCAATARAACTACTTAACAAAGAATATTTCATCATTTTAAAAATATTTTAAGAAAACAAGATAAATTAGCAAATGTGTTAAATTATTYAATGGCATCTGAAAGCTGGTCATGCTCTTGTTATAGAAAACAAGATAAATTATTTATAAACAGCATTAAATAAAGTAGTAGAGGTGGATCACAACATGTTCATTTCAATAGTGGAATATGGTTCTGTAAAAGATCACTTAGTCAAATGCTGTAGCTGAAGTTTTAAAGGTGTTGTAAAATTTTACAATCATGAATTATATACAAAAAGCAAATGAAAAGCATTGCAATCAAACAGCTTGCTTCAGTCATGAAAACAGAATTTTAAGTACATTGTTCAGTAATGATTTGAAAGCTCTATTGTCATTATAGCAATTACTTCCATTTCATTTTACATTGGAAAAATGCAGTATTTACAACTTTCAGGACTTTCTCTCCCCTTTTTCTTTTTGTTTTTTTCCCCTAATGAATCCGTACTGATCTTCTACATTTAGAAAGGATTTCTCTCAAAGCAGTTGGCAGATTTCTACCTTTTCTTTGCAGCATCAAGTAATGGTTGTTGCCAGAAACATAAAGCTAGTCCTGCTCCCTTGCAGTTTCACTCCACTGTGGTGGCCTAAGAGAGCGCCTCTTGCCTGCTCACAGTTCTATCTCTCGACTGCAACACTCAGGCGCAGAGTTTTCTCTAGAGAGTTAAGTTCTAGCCAGTGGTTAGTTATTAATATCCTCTCTGTATTTGTATTAACATTGGTAGTACTGCATCATGTCAAATCATATTATCACTACTACTTAGACATTATTTTCTCTATTCAGTGTTTTTTCTTCATRGATTATGAAAAAAATCAAGGAAAAAATATTGTGTCTGGAATTATTCATAGCTTTTACCCCATCATTTTTGTATTCTCCTCTAAACAAAGATACTTTAGATAAACAAATTGCTTAATACAGCATTTTGCATTTTGATACTGTAGAGCAGATTTTTCTTTCAAAGATTCTGTAATTGTTTCCTATGTAATTAAACACTTATACCAGCTGTTTAGCAAAATGTATTTTTATACCTGTAAGTTGTTGGCTTCCGTAATGCGTTGTGCTAATGCTTTCTATTCTCTGCAATTTCTACTGTAGTAAAAACTGCTACATATTGTAAGTAATTTATTGTTTTATTATCTGAGAATTTTCCATTTGATTATCAAAGCATGTTTATAATGAACAGTAATTTCATTATATAAATCAATATATATTTTCCTCTTCTCATGCTTTTTTCAACTTTTTTTTAGTTGCTGGTATATTAAACAATGTCTTGCATTTTACTGATAAATATTTAGTGTTTGCCTAAATCATTCAGTCTTAACTTGATGGTAGCAAAAGATGGACAATGTACTGTAAAATTCACTGATTTCTTTTGCTATTTTGTCCCTGCGTCTCATCTGTTAAAAGGAAAAAAAAAAACTAAGCATGCTGCCTCTTCTCTGCTACGGATGATGTCCTGAGCCCCTCCCAACCCTGTGTTCACTCTGCCGCCACAACAGGGCAGATGATCCCATAAATGAAAAAAAAAAAAAAAAAAAAAAGTAAGTTCTGGATGTCTTATGTGTACAGCTTCTACTTGTTGACTCGTCTGCAGGCTCCCCAAAATCTTCTCTATCTAGTAGTGCTTTCTGGATAGGTTTGTCTTACACCTTGCTACTGCAGCACCTCCTTCTGCCATTGAATAAGGTAGGCTCCCAGGTGCTCCACCTTTTTCCTTTTCCTTTTTTTTTTTTTTTTTAACCTTAAACAATGAAACTGAAGTCAGCCATTGTATTTTTGGTCTCAGTGAAGCTGAATATGGCTGTCAAATTAAACCCTTAATTTTGCTCCTTGCCCATCCATCACAGAATCATATTAGCCCTTTTTTGCTAGCATATCATAGGGAAATTATAATTCCTTCCACTCTTTTCAGAGACAAATGGACCTCCATGCAGTGTTTCAATGCAGTGAATTTACTCAAGGTTCTGAATTGCTGATTGTCTAATCTATTCCTACAGTATCCTCTAAAAAATACTAACACTAACACTGACATTAATGATCTCTTAATTTCCAATTTAGAGCATGACCCATTAGTCTGATGTTCACAGGCTTACGTTGCCTGGCTCTCTCTAGTAATGATAATTGGGATGGTTTCAACATTACCTCTGAGCTGTGGGCATACACATTTCCTTTCTACAGTACAGACCCATACAGTTTCCACAGTATACCTTATTTCTCAGTATTGAGATCTCAGATCCATTTATTTCCACTATATATTCACTATTTATTTCCCTAGAACTTCTACCACATTTTAGGCTTCTATCTTCAATGTTTTCATCTCCATTTTCTGACACTGCTTCTACATATAGGCAAGTTCTTCATGATTACTTAAGTCCAACATAATTCTGTCACTGAAAAAGGTCCTTCCCCTTCACTATCTCCTTCCATTTTGCTACATCCTGCCAAGAATAATTTTTCATTTTGCCAAGAATTGATATTTTTTTTTCTAATGAGAAGATTTTTGTTTTATTAAGATGAATTTGATTGTGGAGTAAGGAATACTGATAATATTAGGTGCTGGTTCTTCTGGGGTATGGGAGACTCTATGAAGATCTATATAAAGTTCAATTGCCATAGTTCAACCGAGGGATGCTAGTTAAAGTTGCATATGTGCTTTACAGTTGGGCTTGGTGTTTTTATACTGTATTATTCATCTCAATGCAAGCTTGTATTGTTGTGCATGACAGAATACACAAACATAGTCGGGACTCTGATTTACACCAGTTATTCAAATCAATAAATATATTATTTCTTATTTTCACTATTWCTGATTACTTTGGTGAGAATGGTTACCATTTTACATAGTGGAAAATAGCCAGCATTAATCAGACTCTTTATCAGATTGAACGATTTTCACACTATCAAACYCAGCTCAGTAGCTCTGATTCAGTAGGGTAGGTGACTGTGCAAGCAATTCTGTTGATAACAGTAAGTAACCAGAAGCCCAGGATTGTGGAGATCCAGTGCTTGCTCTATATTTCTTTTGTTCTATTGTCTCGGGTTAATATCACCTGAGATTTGCCATGCACATTAATTTCAAAAGAATTGTTAATTGAACCAGATTTTGAAGCTGCGAGGACAGTGCTTGTTAAAGAAAGTCGGACTGAAGCTGCCAAGAGTTGACACCATAGCACCGGCAGCCAGAGTTCCTGAASCCTTAGGCCATGAGCCGCGAGCCCCATGCTCAGCCCTCACCACGCCATCAGCAGCCCCAGAACCGGCTCCGGCCAGTTACAACCGCCAGCAGCACCTGGGAGAGGAGCCGCCTGGAGACAACGAGGGGAGCCAATGAGAAATGGGAAGACTCCGGGCCCTAATGTTATGATTGGTTCCCTGCTCTCACTTGGGGGAAGCGGAAAGCTAGTCTCTAAGGGTGTAAATGCCTTGGGGGACACACTGCATGGTGTGGTGTGTCTGGTCGGTCGGTCGGTTGGTGAGTCAGTCATCATTGTTTTATCTTATTTGGCTTTGAATTTCTGTAATCAAAAGGAACCTGGGGTTGGATGTGTTACAGTGGCCAGAGAGCCTAATTTATTTACTTTTCTTGTAACAGTGTGGCAACCCTAGTATGACTGCTGGTGACTGCTGTTGGGACCTTGGCCCTCCGAAAAATCATCTGGTGTCATCAGGTGGGTTCATCTGGGATCTTTGGCAATGAGAGGCACTGAAAGGATGAGTTCTAAGTTCCTGCCTAACTTCTAAACTCTGGTCTAGTAGCAAAACGCATGGTAAGGGGTGCTAGGTACTGTGATTAATGTGTGTGTGACTGTGGATATCTGGGAACTGAAAAGGGTACCCATGGGCTGGTGAAGCCACTGGCTACAAAGGAACAGCAGTCTTGGAAGTTACAAACTTGGGTGGTAGGAGTGTGGCTGTTAGGGGGAGAGAGGGAGAAACAGTGTAATCCTGGGATTGAAAGGGGTTTTCAGTCCTTCAGGAGAAAGCTTTAGACGAGGGAGATCTGAGTTTTTCCCTTGCTGCAGTGTGTTAAATAAGTGGGCAGTCTGATCAGTACAAGGTACGCTAGGCAATGAGAAATGCACTGATGTGGAAAAGAAGACACTGCTAGCCAAGGTATGGGGAAATTGGAAAAAGATTGTCAGAAGAGCATGCAGTTGCATTATGTCAAGCAGGTTGGCTGTTCACAACAAAAGATGATAGTCCAGTGCAAGGATGATGATTGCAAGGGACTTCTGATCAAGAAAAAGAACTCTCCTCTGTGTTATCATCTAGAAGATAGGTTTCTAGGTCAAATGGGTTACTGGTATGTTTGGGATAACTGGGAATTAGTGTGGGAGCATTTGAGCCAAGAGTCAGGAGGAGGAACCCTGCCAAAGGTAACAGTTCTATGGGCAGACACAGCTAGTACCCTGCACTGGGCTCCAGAAACTTCTACTCCACCTTAAAAGCCTGACAGTCACTCTATACTTCTTTCTCTTCCTAACTCTGTACCTTTACAGCCAGGAGTAATGGGAAGGTCAGCTTTCTCTTGCTGTGCTGCATGTGTTTACTAGCCTGCCCTGACACCCTGGTAACTTTGCGGGGAGGACGGGGTGGTAAAATGCTGAGATTAAGGGAGGGTGCTGAGTAAAGTCCCCAGCTGTTTCCTAGTGTACATGCAGGATACAGTCCAAGCTGGAGAGACACTTGGATTTTATTGAGGGAATTATTCCTACCAGTGAGCAAGAGAAAATTACAGAGGTGCAGAATTGGTTCGGCAGGCTGGAGAGAACAGAAACCCTTGGTCAGCAAATGATTCAAATTGGAATTACAATGAGGAGATAGAGCCATGCGCCAGAGAGGACTTGAAATTTCATAGAAGCAATTGGGACATGCAAAGAGTGAAGAGTAAATTGGACTAGAGTGCAAGAATGTAGATGGTGACTGGACAAACAACGCAGTGACTTCTTGGGACAGCTTGAGCAAGCCCTGTTAAAATACGGGGGCATGACGCCCCAAATTTTCACTGATGCACTCACAATAAGTGTTTCTGTAGATCAAGCGGCCCATGATACACAAAAATACTTCAAAGAGCATATGCCAGGCTTGCACGGGGAGACTTTGTAAATTAATATTGCTACACTTAAACCCTTTATGATGGATAAGAAGAAAATCAAAAGGCTGAGCAAGTAAAAGGAAGGAAGAGAATACAAAGACAATTTACTGACAGCATCTCTAGCAAGGAATTTTGATGTACAAGAAAGGGGTTGAGGAAGAGGAAGACTGAGACCGGGATTTTGGCTGAGGCCAGGAAGTGAGGGAAGGAACTTAAAACAGAGCAAAGAGAGAGAGCATTACTGGTGCAGGAGTTCGGGACACTTCTGAGCAGGAATGCCCCCTTCAGGCATGAGGCCTCGCTAGACAGGGAGATTGTCAGTGCAAAGAACTAGTGTGGGAAAGAAATCATTTCCAGTGATGAGAGGAAGGAGGTTCTGACAACTCTTGGGTGATGGAAGAATTGGGGATTTACGATATGTGAGGTATTCAGTTGGATCAAAAGTAGTAGGATGTAGTAGGAGAAGTAGAAGGGCAAGAGGTTGAATTTCTAGTGGATACAGGAGCTGTGTTATCTCTTCAAGTTGAACCCCGAAAGGATCCAAACCAAAGATAAGTTACTAATACATGCAGTCTCTGGAGGAGGGGAAAAGAGTTGGATGATTGTTAGTAATGATAGGAGGTAAAAGTGCGTGGGAAAGATCCATATTAGTCAAGAGTCCCCCATGTGTCTACTTGGAAGAGACCTTCTTACAAGCTTTAGATGCAGAATTACGCTTGTCTTCCGAGGTAGTGGATTTAATAATTGTGGGGATGAGTATGATAACCAGATATCCAAACCCCAGAGGGAAAGTACCCAGAATGTTAAAATTAGTACCAATTGTATTACGGAGTAAAACGGGTACTGACATCTGATCATTAGATTCATCCCAACCTGTGGTTATAAAAAAGGGAGGAGCTTGGCCAGCTATAAAATATTACCCAATTTCTTAAGAAGCCAAGAAAAGCATACAAAAGTGAATAGACTGATATTTAGCCTAGGGAATTCTGAAACTATGTATTTCACCATGTAATACTCACATTCTCCCTGTAAAAAAGAACAAATTAGATGAAGCTGGGGATATGGAATACTGTTTTGTTCCAGATTTGGGGGCTATCAATCAGCATTTGATGGCTCTTTGCCCATTGACACTTCCACTCCATTGCTACAAATACCACATTGAGCAAAATGTTTCACTGTAACTTGACTTGTTTTTTTCAGTTTGCCACTGGATGAGAGCAGTTAACCTTACTCCCTTTCATGTGGAAAGGACAACAATTAACATGGACGTACCTTCCCTAGGGGTTCACAGGGTCTACTACGATCTTTTCACGTACTAAGAAATGATTTAAAAAGATGCAGAACTATCAGGTGATGCAGCTCTTGTGCAATACGTAGATGGTCTGGTACCTGGTAAGAACGAAAATGCTTACATAGTTGATACTGTAAATCTATGTGCTGCTGTAACAAAAAGGATCTCTGAGCATCTCTGTCCAAATTACAGCTGTGCCAAAAGGAAGTAAAATAATTAGGGTTCATATTGAGGGAAGGACAGCAACCAGTAGATTTGGAAAGAGTAGATGTTACAATAAAACTGCCATGGACACTAAAAAAACTCTTGGAAGCTGTAGAGTTTTGCAGGCCATGGATTCCTGGATTGGGAGAACTGTCAAAACCCTTGACAAAGACAACAAGGAATTAAGAGGTGGAATCTATTGTGTAGGGCCTTAAGAGAGAGCAGAGAGAGTGCTTTATAATATCTGTACCTGCACTTAGGCTCAAAGATTACAAAACCTTACAGTTTTTGTACATGAAAGATGAGAATAGCCAGTGTAGTATAACCCAGAACTATGACCCCACCAAAGACCAACTGTGTACCATTCTGCTCAGTTAGATTTGGTTGCAGCAGGGGCACCAGCCTATTACTAATCTGTGCCAGCAGCAGCAATCATTTGTAAAAGAGCTGCCTTCTCATCCTGGGGACACCTTGTGAGAGTTTATGTCCCACACAAAGTAGAGAGACTGCTAAAGAAGTATGCAGCTCAAGCCTTAACATCACAGTGTGTGGATAATACAGTTCTGAAAAGAAGCAGTACCTTAAATCCAGCCACCTTAATACTGCTACCTGGTGATAGAGTATCACAAATGCAGACAGGTGATGCATGCCTCCAGTAAGCTGAGAAACAGTTCAGCTGATGTTCCTTTGCAGAATCCAGATTCAGTTCTGTTTGACGATGGCTTATCCTACTACTTGAACAGCAACGAATTGGTTATGCTGTAGTCAGCGAGGAACAAGTAATAGAGGCTGGATCACTTCCCATGCAAGTGAGTGCACAAGTAACAGAGCTGATAGCCTTGACTTGTGCAGCCCACCTGGGAAGAGGAAAGCAAGTTAACATGTACACTGACTCTTGATAGGCCTTTGGGGTTTGTCAGGCAACTGGGATGTTACGGAAAGAGCAAAGATTTTACACATCTTTGGAAAGAAAGTGAAAGAAGAAGAAACACGCTACTTGCTGAAATTAGTCCTAAAGAAATCACTGCCTAAGTCATACTAAAGACACCATAGAGAGTGATACAGCAAATGGCTTAGCCAATGCTAGTGCAAAAGCTGCAGCGCAGCAACCTATAAAACATGGTTGCTATTCCAGTGGTGAACCAGAGTGAATGGCTGAACTTTATGGACCCTAAAATCAGATGTGAAGAAGACTTTTCTACAGAAGAAAAGAAGCAATGGGAAGCAAAACAAGATAACAGTGGAATATGGGCAATTGGGGGAAAACCAATGCTACTAAAAAAAGGCATAGTTACTGTGGCTRTATGGTTTCATGATAAAGTCAATGGAGGAGTAGAGAGTGGCTAACAAAGTGTGAAAAGCGTGGGTGGCTTCAGGAATTCATGTTACAAAAACAATAGTTGGCTCACTTGCCAAAAATTGTCTTACAGAAAACAGAATTTGGACCTGGGAAAACAGCCATGGGCCTATTTCCCTTTTCAAAGACTACATAATGGATTACATGGATATGCTGTCTGTCAATGGATACAGACACTTGCTACTCATAGTAGATCAGTTGTCAGCTGAGTGGAAGCTTTCCCAGGAAGAAAGAAATAATATCCAGGTATGGGGTTGCACAATCAGTTGATGCATACAGGAGTAACTGTTTCACAAGAAATGTAATCAACTATAAATCAGTAGGAATAAAAGAGATCTACAAACCTGTTACCATCCACAGACTTCAGGACAGGTAGAAATAATGAATAGGAAGGACGTGAAAAAATACGAATACACACGCACATAGTAGTCTATAATGGCGAGAATCATTGAACTTAACTCTACAGGATGTTCGGAATGCTCTGCAACAATACACAGGGCTAACACCAGCAGAAATCCTATTCAGAAAATATTTAACAATACTGGGGAATTACATCTGCACTAAGACTAATCGGATGGAGATGACAGTATGTACTGACTTTACAGGAATGGTTTAAGGCTTCTCAGGATCAGGCTTAATGTTTTCAGCTAGTACTGTCTGATACTAAACTACATGATACAGAAATTGGACAAACTATTGGTAAAACTATTCTCATGAAAAACTGAATTGGAAGCAAAATGAGAGGGAACCTAACTTCTTATAATGCTGTTAAAATTCTAAGAAAAGAGATTTGGATTCACTGCCAAGGCTTGAAACAAGTACGGGACCAAGAGGCGAGAACGGCTAGTGGCACTGTGGAGCTGTGAAGGCAACCATACACACTCCATGCATGTGCCTATCCGCATTTTTATCCACAAGTATATCCACAAAATGGGTAGGTGTAAAATCAGTAAGATGGATGATTATGATACACAAAGTTATATTGAAAACAATACCAAAGGAAACAGTGAGATTTTGCTATTAGGGACAAGAGTGAATGAATTCAATTTAATCTTTTGTTATATGTCAGATAATTTACATGAGAAGATCTTAACAGAAAAGATACTAACAGAAATTAAATGTGCATAGAACTATGTAAACCCAACCAGAAGTGTGTATCTGTATCCGCCAAGGAAGAAATACAAGTCTCTTGTGTTACCTTGAATGAATCAAAAATAACTCTCTTGGATGAATTAAGAATGCTTTGAGAAAAGAGTCTCCTGTAATAGTAAATGTAGGACTACATGTAGTTAAAAACACAGGTCAACAGCAAGTGTTATTTAATCTGTTCAGGCCATTTAAACAAGTAGTGCTATTAATGCAAGTGAGTATCTGTGCAAACAAAGGACCTGTTAACCTTTCCTAAACACATCTTATGCGAGGTGGTCAGCATGGTTGCATAGGTGATACCTCACCTCTCCAGAACGAACAGAGAGAGGTGTAACTGGTATCATAGGAACAGGATTAGGGGATTTAAATAGTATAGATGCTGAAGTACTCATGAAGAAACTAAGCAGAATGACAGGTGATCTAAATGGCTTAGAATACACACTGCAGTCCTCTGTTGACGTTGGGAACTACGTTTTCTCAATGGGAAAAAATAAAAGACCACAAATTGGTTGTGTGTGATTGATGTAGCTCAGATGAATGTTTCCTAGCTCTCAGTTGTGTGAAAGCTCAACTGTGGATGTGGTCTACAGTAGCACGTTGCCCAGCTCTTGCCCAAGTCCTGTGCTTGTCAACACAGTAAGCCTGGCTGTTCGCCACATATGCCCAGGAAGGCTTTGCGAATGCTTGAAGTGTTAGCAGGGATGCTTAATAAAAATAAAAGGACTGTTAAAGTGGGTCTGAAACTATCTAGAGTTACCAGTTCAGTGTACTGTTAGTAGCCAAAGTTTCTGAAGCCTTAGGCCATAAGCTGTATGCTTTCCCTTAGTGCTAAAGGCTCAGACCATTAGCAGCCTTGGAACTGGTTGTATGTATAAATGCCTTTTTATCTTCATTTGGTGTCCTCTGGAGGCACCCAATTCTAGCTGTAATCACTGCACATACACCATTGAACTTCATTTTACTTGAATTTGGCTTCAAACATCTGGAATCATTGGGAACCTGGACCCTCTTACTGTGGCCAGAGAGCCTAATTCTTTTTCCCCATAACAACACTGTTACGTTTTTGCATGTGGCTATTATCACTGAATAGACAACTTATGCAGAATGTACTTTCATTTAGCTTTATTAAAAGTCCCTGGATAGTGTTTGAGCACTTACTGAGTTTCTTCAGGGTTATTTGTATTTAGGGTATTAGTACAGTGATGTTTGTGAATAGACATGGACTGAAATCTAGTTAGTTTGAGAAAAAGAAGGGATTTTAGAAAAATGAATAAAAGCTTTATTCTGAATTGAGATGGAACACTTGATGAAAGTGATGAAGCAAAAACAAAGTCTTTTTTTTTTTTTAAAAAAAAAAAGGAGTAAAGCTAATCCAGTACAGTCATTGCAGATCTATTGCAAAGGTTGCAGTTGCAATAAACTAAAGAACTGAAATTTCATTGAAAAGTACATTCCACAGAAACACATCAAATTTCCACAAATTATCTTTTTTTTCTGGCCAAAGAAATCTGAGGAAAGATGATATTTCTTCAGTTAAATAATTCATGAATTTTCCAGTGTTACCACCTTTAAAAGTAGCAAGGAGTGTTACTTGATTACAATTTTGTGTTACATTTATGGAAGTAAATCACAAGATAAATTTCTAGGGAAGCTTTAGTATACGTGAACTGATGATAATGTGATATGATCCTTCTTTTGCTCCTTTTTGTCTTGTCTTTAGAACATAAACACATGAATAGTGACAGAATAGGCTTTCGTTTCATTTTCTGTAACATTTTTCTCTAGGAACTTCCATAGAGGCCTAAATTTGCAATTGAAAACTGCATAAAGCAATTTGGGAAGGAAAGCATGTCAAGCCAATTTAAACAATAGTATTAATTCATCACCTTGAAATGTGTAGGAATAAAATAAAACTTGAAATTATTGAAGTAAATGTTCTTATTTATCTGCTGTGATTATGCTTTTGATTTTTTATTACGCTCTGTAATGCAGTTCGTTTTGAAGGGAAGGCTATATTTGAAACATTTTCTCTTGATTCACAAAACATTAAATTTTCTTGGTCGTTCGTATTTCTTACAGAAGCAAATCTCATAGTCCTGTCTCTTGATATTTATGAGGAATCATCTATTACAGGATAGTTTCATTGTGCCTGTGAAATGCAATTGTTTTGGGAAGCCTTTATGTGAGAAGAAGAATCTGTCCTAGCAGGAGAGAGAGAGAGAGACAAAGTTTTGTAAATGAAGAAAGTGTCTTTAAAACAGCTAATGTAGGAAACATTTCTTAGGGATAACTTTAAATACAGGTGTCTGATGTTTTTTAGAATGAATGTGATTTTGGTTCTCACTTCATGTTCTACAGAATGCATATTAACTGTGCTTTTTCATTTGTTCAGTGACCTTTTTTGCTTGGATACTGAGTCAATGGTAAGCTTGCTGTCTGGAGAGGTGTAAGATTACGTAGCTCTCAGAGGAGCCCGTGGTCATGGTTTAAAGACAAACTGGCAAAACTCCAGTGTTGAACAGAATTGTAGTATTATGGGGAGATAAGTTTAATTCTGGCATTACTGATGAGAATCATCATCTTAGGATGTTGTCAGATGTGCAAAAATTAGTTAAGTATGTGTATAGGTATAGTCTGTTTTGGTTCATTATCTAGGAAAAACAGCAATCTGCATATGCAGGACATGATAATGCAATTGAAAAACCCCAAAGAGATACTACTTAGAATTAATAGTATGTATGTTAATATGCAGGAAGCTGTATCTCCACTCAGAACAGTTTTTCCTTGCAGAGAGTTTACAAAGCTGGGTGAATCATTAGACCACTTCTAGGATAGTAATCCACACATGCAGACCTAGTTCATCTTGCTCTGTAATAAAAGCATAAAATAAATAAAAGGTCAGAACAATTTTTGTTTGATGACCTTGTCAGTCACTACACTGTGGAGTGTGTGGTATGTTCTGGCTGCTGTTTATTTCCTCCAGTAAAAATAACTGATTTCTTCTGCTTTTCAATAGTTTGTAAGTACTGTTCTAGTGTTCAGGCCATAATTCCCCAGTATGCCAAAAATCTACTTTCTCCATTGTTGATTAAGTAACTTAGGAGTTTTCAGTATATGAGATGTGTATGTCTGTCTGTCTGTGCATGAATGCTGCTTGTAGGATGTTTAGTTAGCTGTTCCATATAATAAGTTTCCTATATGTTACCTATAATTTTTCTTGAATTTGTCAGATTAAGAAGCATGACGGAGTCTTTTAATGATTTCAGTTTATGTGGTGATAAACTTTTTGCATTTCTATCACAAAAGACTTTTTCCAAGATCTCTTTTCCTCCTCACTGAAATCCTATTTTAAAATACTGGCTCGCTCTTTCTTTTTATTTTAAGCTTCACAAATAAAGTGTGAATTTGTAGAGCACAAAACAATTCTTTAGATGCCCGTAGGCTGTATGATCTAAAAATACAACTTTTTTTGAGTTACAGTATGTTATGATGAGGAAACCCAAAAAGAAACTACCTATGGAAAATTCAGTTCTTGTCCATAAAGTAGATGATAACTAGTATCTACAATGACAAACTATATCTGATCCATAGCTTTGTGAGGTCTTTCCTACACAGGAGTGACTTTTCTGCAATAGTGACAAAATGAAAATTAGATAGCAGGATCCCCTTTTCGCTTGCAATTCTGTTGCTGCCAATATGGGGTCTTGGTGTAGGTTTTTTGCATCTGTAATTTGAATGTATTTTTTTATTTGAAGAAAAAACTTAGAAATGTGTATGGCRACATCTATTAATTCTAGCTATATATGACTAGTCATTTTAGTCATTACCATTTTATGTGGACTGTAGTCATTTTCACAAAGGTTCATATATGCATACTTATGATTGCAAATACCTTGTATTTAAAATAAACCATCAACACCACATGATGATAGTGACAAGGAAAGGGTAGGTGGGAATGCTGGTACTGGTATGATGGACACTTCGTGCTGGAATGAAAGGTTGGTGTCTAGGGAAGGAGACAAAATAACCGTATCTGAAATCAGTATGAAATACGATTTACTTAATGATCCATGTTATTTACTAGTCCTGTAATAAATAAATGTCACATTGACTTTTAGCTAACCTGTACTCTAATATAGCAAAACCTTGGTTTGGACTGGATCTTTACGTTCCCTGCAAAAAAAGTCAAATTGATAAGCAAAAAAGGTACCCAGGCTCCAGGTCATTTAGTCCCAAACGAGGGGATGTCTGACTGCTGAGTGCTGTAGCATTTTATCAGACAGTTAAGTAAAAGCACAATGACATAATTTAATAAACCTGAAAAAAAAGAGCTTTTGGAGCTCTATTTGAAACACTTGAAGGCAACAGGGTAGTACTACTGGATATTTGTTCTTCAGCAGATTAATCAACAGCAGTGTAAACAGGCAAGTATATAAATCAAGAGCAACTTTCTAGCATGGCCCTCTGTCATGGAAGTATTGTGACAATAGTTTAGTATTTATAAACAATGTTGAAAATGTTTTCAGACATCAAGTAGAGAGAGAAATTGGGAAGGAATTTGTATAGAAAAAGACATACGCAATTGTTTGGAAAGTTACTGCCTAAAAAGGAAACTTACCTATTAGAAAAATGCTGGGATATACAATGCTTCAACACTGTATTTCAAGGTGATGTCAACACTGCACAGATCCTTAAAAAAATGAATAAAGCAACTTTCAATAGAGTGATTGTCAGAATATGTATCCTTCAGAAGACAACCTCAGGCTATCTGCTTTTATCACTGATGGAAAGACTCTGGTCCAAAGAAGTGTTGACAGGACATTGCGAGACCTTAAGAATGTTAGCACTGTATGAAGGGGCACAGTGTCTTCTAGTTGACGTGAAATGTTTAGCAGGAGCTGAGCAGTGTGACAGATGATCTAACACACACATTCTTTTCATGAACACAGTTTATAGTCATAAGATAGAGCAGAGGAGAAAATGTCTTGCATAACCAGGAAGTCAAGTCTCATCAAAGTCTTTGCTGAACAGGAAAAAAATGAAATTACTGAAATAATTTATATGACAGTATGCTTGATAGTGTTTGTAAGCCGACTGCTTCAGGCTAACCCTAAGACCTCTGTGAGGAGAGATAACTTCTTAAATTATTTAATGAAGAACAACACAATTTCTGACAATACGTAGAAGAGTGTCATTACAACTGAAGACAGTATTTTGCCTTTGGTGAGATACGTTTCCCATCCATTTAGAAAATTGGAACATAGACCTAATGAAGATCTGAAAATGTTGATGTGGCAATTTCCTTGGACTGGTGTATGAAGAACACTGATAGCATGCCATTCAAATCTGTGTCCAGAAAAGGGAAACAAGAGAGCACAAACTGAAGTAAATTAATCATACTTCAGCACATATGAGGCTTTCACAAAACTTTTCCATATTTCGCTTGTATATTTGTAACTGTTCAATAACCATTGTCTACAAAATACCATTTTTTAAAATCTGTGCCAGAAGGTGTACCATGCACCTCAATTAGCTTTCACAAAGGAGGGCTGTTTGTTTTGTTGCTGTACTGCTGCAAAGCAGAACGGAGAAAATTCCTGAAAATTAGTACTTTAGGTGGAATATAAGAAGTGGTAGCCAGACAGCTAATGCTAAAAGGGATTTGAACATTTAACAGGGTACTGGTTCATCAGTGCCATGTCAGAAGTTATGAAATACATGTTTTCACCAAGTCTGTATGTATGTATGCATTGTTAACAGACAACACAGATGTCCTTGCAAGTTAGAAACCTCAGTAGAGAAAAGACTCATGATGAAGAGTAATATGCAAGATCACTTCATTGAACAGTAAAGGAGTAGGAGTAAAATGAGAAATCTGGTGTTTGAAAAACTCACGTGATGTCCAGTTTTTGTAGTGTAGGGTTACAAAGATGATCAGAGGGCTGGAGCATCTGCCCTCGGAGGAACAACTGCTAGAGCTGGGCCTCTTCAGCCTGGGGAAGAGAAGACTGAGGGGGGATCTTACCAATGTGTACAAGTACCTGAAGGGAGGGTGTCAAGGGGACAGAGACAGACTCTTTTCAGTTGTCCTGTGTGACAGGACAAGAGGGAATGGGCACAAACTGACCCACAGGAAGTTCTACCTGAATGTGAGGGGGAATTTCTTCACTGTGAGAGTGACAGAGCCCTGGGCCAGGTTGCCCAGAGAGGTTGTAAAGTCTCCTTCTCTGGAGATCTTCAAGGCCTGCCTGGATGCAATCCTGTCTAACATGCTCTAGGTGACCCTGCTTGATCAGGGGGTTTGGACTAGATGATCTCCAGAGGTTCCTTCCAAGCTTACTGATTCTGTGATTCTATGATTCTATGAGTTGTGGCTAGAATGCTTTCTAGAACATCTTACATTATTACTGTATTATTATATTCACCTGTTTATTTAGTTTTTTCTCTCTGTTGGATTGGTTTCTTTACTGATTAATATGTGAACTTTGCTGTTTAATGTAAAGAATGCATTTACTGGCAAAAGGGGTGTTGCTGCTCTTAATAACACCATTACAGTTACTAAATTCATCCATTACGATTTGTCTGTTGGGTAGCAATAACTGAAGTTTCTTCTGATCATGGTGGTTGGAAAAAAAATACTGAAAACTTTTATCAAAACTCCTTATAAGGCCATAGTTAGCTAGAGTAAAGACTCCCTTGAAAATACTGGAGATAGCGGAAATAAAATGTTTTGATAAGGTCTGTATTTTCAGTAGTGAAAGGGAGAAAGGGGAAAATACACAGAGAAACATAAGTTAGTAATCTTTTCAAGCTCTCATATTTTGAAATGTTACATTCTGGAATAAAAAGTTCATTTTTCAGTCATTGTGTTGATCATATTCATAAATATGCATTAAAAGGTCTTTAATATGTATTATTTAGTTCTGAAACACTATTTCAATAGATTCACAAATATTTTAATACAGAAAAAGTTATAGGCCTCCTAAAAAAGCTGAACTGATTTGTAGAACTTGGTAATTTACAGTGCTTCCTGTTACACAGTATGTAGCAGTAAGCGGTTCAGAAAAGAAGGAATCATATTAAGGTTTTTCCATGCAGAAGGGAAATACTACTTTTGACTTGGCAAGCTTTGTAGGTGTACTAATCATACTGCTGAGACATTAGTAGTGGGTCATCTGTTCGCTAGATGTGGATACTGAGATGTGAGTAGGGGATAGAGGCACTGAATCAGAAAATTTGTTTAATAAGTTATTTCAGTTTTAGGTTTTTAATAGAATACTGACACTGAAGTGAAATAAGAAATGAAAAAAGGACATTAGAGTTTCAAAAAGTTGTTTGCAGCATGTCCAAAAGCCATTTTGGAATTTGCTGTCCTTTCGATATTTCACTAAGTGATGAAGCACAGAAGGTTTAATATTAATTCACTAAAATATAAATACATCTGTATTTGATGAAGCAGCAAAAACTGCGGCTTTGTGCAAGCATAACACAAGTTCTGAAGCAAGTTAAATTTTTATCATGCTGAATCTGAACAGCTCTGCATAGACCTAGCACCTTTTAATCATGCTCCTGGAAAGAAGAGCAATGCTTCAAAATTGAAAGATGTTTTATATAAATTTTGGAAATAGGAGAAATTCTTAGGGCATCTCATAAAAAATGACAAATACAAAGATTGCAGAGGCAGTTTACCATTTACACTATGAATAATGTGGCTGTCTTGAGATACCTTTTTCCTGAGGCTAAAAGTCTTTTTTCTGGGTAGAATCTGACATAAATCTCTCTCTTTTGCCCCACAGTAGTAACCAATGAAATATTTATTCTCCTTTTGTTTTGTAGCTCTGATGTGCACTTTCTAAAAAGTTCCAGACTGCTTCACCAACTCTTTTGTGGGTTCTGCTTCATGAACTCTTCTGTGGGTCTACAAATATTTAAATCACTAGATACTAAACTATTGAGGTAAGGACTTTTTAATTCATATATGATTTAAAACACTATTTGGGTTCACATGTTTGTTGCAGCATTGCCACATGATTTATTTCATTACTCTTCATTTCTGAGGAGGCATTTATGTAAGAACAGTCTGATTTTAGGCCCTTTAGTCCATGTTATACTATAGTTTTTAAACAGTGGAACCATAAAACTAATCGTTCTCGGAGAAAAGGTATGAAGAAATCTGCCTAATTAATAAATAGTGAACAGGGCTTTTGCTCCAAATTCAGCTTCTCTTCTGAAACAGGAGCTGCTTCTGGTTTCTATACCTTGACTGTTGTCCTCATCACTTTTTGGGTTATGTACGAAGACAGACATATGGTGTCCATTGTAGCATATRAAATAATTCTTTCTTTAGAAAGATCAGAGAAAGGGAGGAAGAAAATAAGGCTTTAGAGAACAGGAATTATTTTGGCACAAACCATAGGATCAACAAGGTTTTTTCAGCCTGCAAGCCAAGTCAGAAAAGAGATTCCTGAAGGAATCAAATGTGGATGTATCTATTTCTGCAATACCTTCAGACTTCTTCTGTTCTTTTGGAGAACAGAAGCAGAAGTTTGTGCAGTAGTTTGTGCAAGACTGCAAGAGGACACCTTCATTTTCAAACGTAGTTGTGTATGGTTTCTCAGATATGGTCACAACACACTGCAGAGCACATTCCCCAGTAGCTGTTGGAGTCACTGCATCAGCTGTGTCAGTGTCTTCGACCTGGACCCTCTGACAGCAGATGCAGCTCTGCAGGTGTCAGGCTGCAGGTAGTACTTGGGACCTCTCTGTGAGAACTGGGCTAACAGTCAGCTCTCCTGCAGAAGGTGTGTTGTTGTTGATGAATCGTGTCATCAGGTTACAGGAGGAAGTCAGCAGGCTGTGTAGCATCTGTGAAGATGAGCAACAGATAGGGTATTCTCAGAGACCATATAGTTCCAGAAGTCCCAGTCTCCCACAGCAGAGGAATTACTAGAGGGGTCTGTGTCATGTGAAATGAAACATCATAACATAGCCAGAATGCTGGCAACAGGTCACTTCTCTTACTCCTCCTGAAGACTTGTAATTGAGGAACAGGTTTAGTGCACTCCAGGCTGAGGAGGAGCTGGGCATGGCTTCAAGGGAAGCAGCTGGACTGACAGACCCTGGCCTTAGCAGAACACCTGGAAGAAGCAGGAGTGATTGCTGTAGGTGACTCCCTGCTGTAGGGAACAGAAAAATGTATCTGCCAAGCTAACGTCTTATATAGAGGGGTTTGTTCCTTGCCAGGAGCTGAAATACTAGATGCCATGGAAAGACGGCCAAGACTCATCCATGTGTCAGAATATTGCCCTTTGCTACTCTTGCATGTGGGCACTAATGATACTGAAGGCAAACTGGAAACCACCCAACAGAATTTCAGAGCTCTGGGAATGGTGGACAAGGGTCCGGAAACAGAGGTCATTTTCTTCTCAACCTGCAAGTGAGGGCAAAGGATGGGAGGAGGAGTAAATAGATTTTGGTTTCTATGACCATGGGGCCCTGTGTGAAGATCAGCAAATGATGAGAGGGATGGGATCCACCTCACTAATCAAGGCACACATGTCTGCCAACAGGTGGCTAGACAGATAAGGAGGACTTTAAACTTGTAAGGATGGAGAAAGAGGAGAGTTATATAGAGACAGTAGTCAGCAAAATTCAGCTTGTGTTGGGATGCCTCCAGTGGGTGCATGCAGCTGGAGAGGTGCATAGGGGACATGACTATGGAGGATCCTCTTGTGCCCCTCCTGGGAAACCTGCATGCCTGATTACCTCTCTGAAATGCCCGTACACCAATGCAAACTGCATGTGGAATAAACAGGGAGAATTAGATATCTATGTGTGGTTTCAGGGCCATGATCTCATTGGAGTTACGGAGACATGGTGGGATAGCTTGTCATCCATGGCTACTGCTTTTTAGGAAAGACAGGCCAGGAAAACAAGGTGGTGGGGTTGTGCTTTATGTGAAAACAGTAACTGGAATGTGTCAAGCTCTGCCTGAGGGTGGATGAGAGCTTATGAGTAAAGATTAAAGGGCAGGCTAACATGGGGGACACTGTTTTGGGTGTCTACTAAAGACCACCTGATCAGGAAGAGGAAGTAGATGAGGCCTTCTACAGACAGCTGGATGATAACTTTTTCACACGGGTGGTGGAGGAAACAGCAAGAAGGGGTGTTCTGCTGGACCTTGTACTAAAAAAGAAACAAGGCTTGGTTCAAGATGTGAAGGCTGTACAGTCTTGGCTACAGTTACAATGAGATGGTTGAGTTCAGGATCCTGGATGGAGGAGGCAAGCCAATAAGTAGAATTGCAACCCTGAACTTCAGGAGAGAGGACTTTGGCCTCTTCAGAGACCTACTTGGAGGATTCTCATGGGTTAGGGCCCTAAAAGGAAGGAGAGATCCAAGAGAGCTGGCTAGTATTCAAGCATCACTTCCTCCCAGCTCAAGAGTGGTGCATCTGTTTGAGTAAGAAGTGCAACAAAGGGAGCAGGAGACCTGCATGGATGAGCGAGGAGCTCCTGGCAAAACTCAGAAGAAGAAAGCACACAGAATGTGGAAGAAGGGACAGGCCACTTGGGAGGAACATAGAAACGTTGTCAGAGTCTGCAGGGATGGGACAAAGAAGGCTGAGGCCCATTTGGAATTAAATCTGGCAAGGAATGTCAAGGACAAGAAGAGTTTTTTCAAATACACCAGTAGCAAAGGAAGACTAGGGAAAATGCGGGCCTGCTGCTGAATGGGGTGGGGTTCCTGGTGACGAAAGATACAGAGAAGGTAGAGTAATTGAATGCCACCTTTGCTCCAGTCATTACTGCTAAGGGCAGCTCTCAAGAATCCAAAGCCTGCAGATGAGAGAGAAAGTCTGGAAAAAGAAAGACTTTCCTTTGGTGAAGGAGGATTAGGTTAGAGATCACTTAGGCAAACTTTACATGAAAAAATCTGCAGGCCTTGATGGGATGCACCTGTGAGTGCTGAGGGAGCTGGCAGATGTCATTGYTAGGCCAATTTCCCACATCTTTGAAAGGTCATGGAGAACTGGAGAGGTGCCTGAGGACTGGAAGAAAGCCAGTGTCACTCCAGTTTTCRAAAGGGCGAGAAGGAGGACCCAGGAAACTCCAGGCAAGTCAGCCTCACATCCATCCCTGGAAAGGTGATGAAACAGCTCATTCTGGATGTGATTTCTAAGCACACGGATGAGAAGAAGGTGATGAGGAGTAGTCAGCATGGATTCCCCAAGGGGAAATCATGCTTAACCAATCTGATAGCCTTCTCTGGTGGAATGACAGGCTGGGTAGCTGAGGGGAGATCAGTTGGTGTTGTGTGTCTTGACTTCAGCAAGACTTTCAACACTGTCTCCCATAATATCCTCCCAGATAAGCTCACGAAATGCGGGTTAGATGAGAGGGCAGTGAGGTGGATTGAGAGCTAGCTGAAAGGCAGAGCTCAGAGGATTGTCATGGACGGCAGTATAGCTACTGGCTTGTAGCTAGCAGTGTCCCCGAAAGGGTTTTGGTAGAAGATTTTGCTGATTCAGAGTGTGTCTTGCAAATGATTTTTGACCTTGCCAACTCCTTTAAGTTAATTGGCAGATGGATGAAGTAATGTTTCTCTTACAGTCCCATCCTGTTAGTCTTACCACTTTATGGTTGTCATGTTTTCTGAGATGCGGAATTTTGGACTCAGTTTCTGGTGACTGGATGCTAAACATCTAAACATGCTACTGCAGATAACTCAGCCTTGGTGTCTGTCACAGACACTGCAAATCTATGCAACTGTGATGAAATGCATCTGTATATCATCTGTGTTTCCTGGCCTTTAATCTATTATGAATCTTAAAGGACATGAAACTCACACTTGACTGCAACCAAATGCTCCTGCAACAGACTTCAAGAAGTTCCTTAACTTCATATGCCCGTAGTATACAACATGGAAACATGGAAAAGAATAATGGAAGGTTTTTCTCTCCAATTTGTGTATTAAAACCAGCATGATTGTATGCTTTTCTTAGCGATTTCATACAATCTTTTAGATAGTGTAAAATTCTTGGGGGCAGCAGTTACCATAATAATATCCTTTAGCTTCAAAAACAATATGAATGTGTTAATTGTGCCCAAAGGTTGTTGACCTTTAGCTTATTCAAGAGAGACCTTTGCCACCTTCTTGTGTTAGGTAATGGGAAATGTGTATCTGAATTGACAGCTGCTATCTTCAGTATTTGTCTCAGTTCTTAGGAACTATCTACTCTGTGGAAGAGAAAAAATTCTCAATCAGTGAGGCAATATATGTATAAGCCTGAAAGAGAAGTCTTTCCATATACTAAAATGAGTATATGCATTTACATGTCATCATGTAAACTGGCACCTATTAGAATACATGGATGGCGTTTAACTGAGAGTAGATGTACTAGTAAACTACTCTTTAGCTGTACAATAAAAATGGATTTAGAGTGTCTAATACTCAGCCCTGCTCTGAGAAATGCTGTGTGAAAGCCTGCTTCCCACCTACCTGAAAGTTACAATGCTCCTTGAAAGTCTTGTCGGAGAGTGGGGAAAGGGAAATGAAATTTGCAGAGCTGCTTTGGGGAATAGAGCATACTCCCATGGCCCAACAGATGATTCTGCAGGTCATTCATTTTCCCTGCGCTCTTCTGAAGGACGAAGCTGCAGATAAGGCTGAGACTCTGCGAAAGTGACCTTTAGAAGGAGATAATCTGTACTCCACCTTTATACATGGTGAGCCAAGCATGCTCCAGAACCTGCCTTCCTAGAAACTAATAGTCTAATTTTATTTTTTGCAATTTTGAGAGCCAGAAAGATACCACTAAATATAAAAATCAGTGATGGATTTATTTTTCTGATAGATCTAATTTTCTGACTGCTCACTTAATGGTTTTCTTTTTTTATCGTGTAAGTAAGGACATGCTGCTGTTGTAGAGTTTGTCTTGCAGATTTTGCTGGATTGTTTATGTAGCAGCACTGAGAAAGTTTCAATGTTACTAATCTGGAACAATTATTTATAGGAATAATCACTGACACAAATGCCCAAATGTGCATGTGTTTCTTTACAATGCTAGTAAGCATTGGAGTAGTCAGGGAGATAAACCCGCCTGTTTGTTTCATAAGAGTTCAGATTAAAAGGAACTCATTAAAATGTGGTAGAGGATAATACTTGTTCAAAAATATTTTTTTGAAAATCTCAATTATATACATATAATATTTATTTTGAGATAACAGGTATGTTATTTTTAATGATTGAATTACTTTAGTACTAACTATCTTTTATGAAAACAATTATTCTATTTTATTAAAAATACTATCAGAAGATTAATTTTTGACAGAGCAATCTAAGCATGGATATGAATGATTTTTTCTAGCGATTGTTAAGCCCATACCAGGTTTATGCATGCCAGACACATTGTATGCTATAATATCCTAGTCAAAAGCATTTGAACAGCTCCACATAGCAGAAAGAATTTTGTTCCCTCTATGGGGTTAAAATGGTTCTGCTCCAATAGGTTTGTTGGCACATTGCAAATGGACATAAAAATGGTAGATTTTTTTTTTAGTTTAAATTTTACTTTTGTGTTATGTTTACAACACAAAAATATCAGGCTATTACTAATAACTAGATATATTTCCACTGCTATTATTTTTCAAACTAATAGAGGAAAGCGTTTGTATTATTTCTCATTAAAAATGAAAGATTCCATAGATGTCAAGAACAAGGTTAAAATGGTTTTCTGCAATGAGTGACAACCTGACCTTCAGTATTGCCAGAGAACCTACTTCTCTCACAATCTTTGTGTGACAGAAAGCTTCATAAGAATCTGCTTTTGTGTAAAATTATGCTAACCTAAAGCTATGTGCTGTAAATTTGCAAATATTATTCATTTACTGAGTCAACATGACCTAGATCCTTTGCTAATAGTATGATATAATTCCTCTGTCAGCTCTGC
Source organism: Rhea americana (assembly GCF_003343005.1). NCBI lineage: Eukaryota > Metazoa > Chordata > Aves > Rheiformes > Rheidae > Rhea > Rhea americana. The sequence continues at coordinate 1,081,510 of NW_028185150.1, forward strand.
AGCTTTACTATTCACAGTAACTGAAGATCTGTAACCTAGTGACTTCAGACATTTTAATTCAATCACTAGATGAGGAAGAAAACATTTTTGCCCATCTCTACTAGTTCTCAGGAGTCATAAATTGAAACTTGTATCTGACTTGTTAAGTAGCAGTTGTAGAATGGTCAACCTCTCACAGTTACAGTGCCAGTTGAACTTTGCATAGTTGTCAGCTTCTTAAGAGAACACCTCTTCTGGGATATTCTGGTTTTAATAGTTTCCTTTCTTATTGGTTTTATCTCTCTAAAACTAGGGCTTAACGCTGTAGCTCTTTTTTATCATATATGCAATGTATTATTTGTGATTTATATTACCCTTGTGTTGGCTAGGTACCCTGCTGTACTAGTGAGACAGATGTAGTTAGGTATACAGCAGTCAAGCATGGTAGCAATCTAAGCATTTTAATGCTTAGATTATTATTATTTGTTTTATTTATATACTGATGACTGTGTATGTGTGTGCCTATTGTGACCATTTATTTACTTATTTATTTGTGCATGTATATACTTGTTACAAAGTGGGAGTTTAACAAACAAAGAACCTCGCAGATATATTACAAGATTATACTTTCAGCTGTAAGAGTAAGCAGTGTAGGGAGAAAAAAAACAGGAAGGTGAAAGTTTGAAATTCTAATAAATAGCTAAGGTAGATCCTTTACCTAGATTTTCTTTGCAGGAATAATGTGAAGGGAGCTGAGCAGGGTTAGATTTTGTTTGTCAAAGTGAAAGAAGAGGATCTGAGCTGTAAGCTGATGATAGCCTCAGTGTAAGTGATGTATTAGCTGATGTATGTGTATGATGAGGAGAGTCTGTATCTTGTTATGCAATAAGAAGTGACACAGCATAAGCATAGAAAGCACAAAAAGAAGGCCGAGATATTTTCCACAAGCTGGTGACAACCTACCAACCACAGGCAAAATGGTAGTTCACAAACTGGTCAGGAGGAGCTGAAAGGGGTGTCAGTGTTAAAATTTTACAGAATGAGTTTTTCCCAGTTACAGAAAGACACATGTCTTAAAGCCATAAAGGACATCTTTCTACCCTTAACTCCTGCTGCCTTTCAGTTCAGAACACTCTGACATTAAGTTCAATGGAATTAGAATCAAGCTTTAACTGTGCATCATGTGCAAAGGGCTGGGAAGAAAGATCAATAATGGAGTGAAGAATTTTCTATTCCAAATGCTAGTGATCTGTCAGCAACTGTGGCAGCAGATTACTTCTGCATCAGGATCCTGGACTGGCACAACTGAGTACAACAGAATCAGTCAGTCACATAAATATTTCCCAGTAATGTACCATTATAACAGTAAAGTGAATGCATTCATGGCATATGATACATGGGCAGGTTGCAGTATCTGTTATCTTAATAACTATTTAATAAATGTATCTAGTATCTAATATTATAGCTGTATCTAGCTGTGTCTAATAACTGTATCTAGTACCCGTTAATAACTAATAACTGTCATAACATATCTTTCATCCGAAAACAGTCAATAGGAAAAAAAAAATCTTGATGCTCAAATTAGTGTCTGGATGGTATATACGTATCATGGAGCAGGAGCTGTGTAAGATGCACATTCTGCTTTCTTCTGCATTGCTATTAAATAATTCAGACACAGCTGTTATTATAGAAATCTAAACAACACACAATTTAAGCTTCCACGTCATTGTTGCTTGAACAACAATCTTGTTGCATTCATCATTATTTTCTTCATAAGTTTTGAAAATATACTTACGACTGATACAGCCACATCCATCAAATGGAAAGTTTTCTTCAAAGTGGGCATTCATCAGAACTGTCCTGAGACCTATAGGAAAGGACTGGTGCAGCTCTGCAGGTGACTAGCGATAGGAGAGGAGGTATAGGTCGGTGACTTCTGATGTCCACAGAGTGTCTTTCTGCACCGTCGGACCATCCTTCCCTATCACTTTATTGTGTGTCCTTTATTTGATGCTTTCATTTATCAAAAAGTTTGTTTTTTATAAAAAAATGTGTTTCTGTAACTTCTTAACTATATTGAAGTTGCAAGTATATTGATCATTGTGGAGATACGTGATTTTGGAAAATCTGTTTTGATTCTGCATGCAATTTTGCACACAGACTGTGTAGAAAGTATATGTGTGTACATTTTCCCTATTACAGTGAAAGTGTAGGTAAAGTAGTGGAAACAGATAAGAAATTCTCAGGTATATGCTATGTGTATATAAAAAAATGAGGAATTAAGAGGAAAATGTAACTTCTCATTTCCCCACAAAAAGTTACCTGAATTGAGGAAGAAGAACAAAAATCTTATTTCTTTATGTTTAAGAGTGTCTTGGGCCAACAGAGAGCAGCACTGAACCAGCTATTTACAGTTAGATCAGGCAAGAGATGTGAAACTTTATTCATAAAGAGTGGCCAGAGAGAGAAAAAATACAGCCACTGATGATCTTCATAGTCTTAATACAGGGCATAATACTCTAATGAAATTTATAGATAACTTTGTAAGGCTTTTGTTTAAAAGACTTTGGGCCCTTAGCCTTTGTCACATAGACCAGGTATGATCTAAAGCAGACATCACAATCGTAAGCCAGTTAAACCGACTGCAGATCCAGAAGTTAGCTGGTAGCTGTGCGGCAGTAATCTTGACTGCAGGACTGTGACCCGTGGATGCAAAGCTCAGTTGGGCTAAGAGTTCAGACTTCAAAGCTACTTTAAGTTCCCAGTTCCTAACATTTAGTTTTCTCTTCTGCATGTGTAGTTTAAAGCATGAGTGTTAATCAGTACATCTGTGTAATTCACTTTTTTTGTCAGAAAGCATGAGCTGAAAGAGTGAGAACTGCAGACTGCCATTGTGGTCTGTGTTCACAGAACTGCACTGGAGAGGAGGGAGTAGGATGGTGTTTTACACACAGAAGTGTCTGAAAAAGTTTCACTTTACTTTGAGATCTGAGAGTAAACTAATTCTATTTGCATATTAATCTATGCACCAAATTTAGTTGATCTGCCTGTCTTAGGGAAAATCCTTAAATTGTAGTTCAGGACTAGAGGAGGTACTGTGTCTTTAAATTCCTGGATTGTGATTTGTAAGAACTAATGTTGGCTGGGTTGACCTTAAGAGGTGTTGGCATCTTGGCAGCTGAATAACTCAGTTGATTTAATTCAGTATATTTGTTACTCCATTGATTTAGCAACTGGAGATAAAGTGAGAATTTCATTTGAAATTTGAATCAGTCTGTAGTTTTAAAGTTCTTTTATAGTAATGATTTTTTTTTCCTTAATAGCTTAAACTAAGAGTATAGGTCAGGATGATGTGCGTGTCTACAGACAGATATGTACTATTGTACCAAAAATTCAAGCTTGTATCTATTTGAAAGCTTGAAAGAGAAATTCTGGTGCTTACTCTCCTTTTGTTCCACTCAATTCTGTCAAAAGTCAGTGAATGGATAATTTTCTATTTAATTTATAAATGGATTATTAAAGCAAAAGAGGTCTATTGGCTACTATAGGATATTGCTTGTATTTACTTAGGCACAAAGACTTAGTGACTTCTTGATAATGTAACTGTAAATTGGCTAGTGAGGGGCTACATACTGTGTCTTCCGAACTTCCCAAAATCCCTTCCAGCTGCGATTATGCCACGTGTTTTCTCGTGCTGTTTTGAAGTTTTCAGTGTACCTGCAGTGATTAAATATTATTTACTGAGATTGTACGCTGTACTTATTATTGTTTGTTTCAGTGGGAGATGTGAGAAACATAAATTGTTTCTTTGAAAAAATAGCTCTTTGGAAAACATGAATGGATTGGTCTCCTTCTGTGCATTGCTTTGTTGTCCTACTTGCAAAGACTATGAAAAGGATGTCTCTAAGTACTAGGTGGCTTTATTTCAACTTTTGTCCTTAAGGCTTATCCACAGCAGTGGGTTGACAGCTCAAAAAATAAGAGAGAAAATAAAATAAGAATTAACATTAACTTTTGTTCTGCCACTTTGGACAGTCATGAGTAGGTTGCTCCTTGTCACATTAGTTCACTTCTTAGGTTTCAAACTCTTCCTTGAGTTTACTGCTACTTCTTTGTAAACTTTACATTATCTTTTCTTTGTGTATCTTCGGGACCTCTGAGCTATTCCTTCAAGATAGTCAATTGCCAATCCAGGATTTGAATTTGTAATGTCAGGCCACAGCAAACTGGATTTTTACAACAGTAATCTTCTCATCTTATCTTGCCCTTCTAGATTGTAACTGAATCTGCTGAAATCTGAGCTACTTTCATCGCATGTTCAAATACAATTTTCATCCTATATCCAGGAAATTTCAATTCATTGCTCAGCAACTCTACATATATCTATTTGGGTCCAAACTTTTACATACTGTTTAAACACCATTAAAAAAAAAAAATCATTTCTAAGTATTTGTAACTGTGGGCTGCTTTCTAAAAAAACTCTCTTTTCAAGACTTAAAACATAAATATAACACTTCGAAATATCTGCTGATATTAAAAGTTTTAAAGAACATAGATAAGTGCCAAAACTCAAATTACAGATAAAGAGTAGCAACAAGAGTTCTTTGTTGACTGCTTTATCACAATGCTTTCCAGTGCTAAAATGTTAATTGTAGAGACTTGACAGAGTATTTCAGATCTGTTTCATTCTCTTTCATCAGTTTGGTTCTTAATAAGACTGGCTGGAAAACAAGGGTTCTGTTTCATATGTGAAATGGGAAGCTTTGAAAATTTCTTTTCTACAGTGAGAATACTGAGAGGTATGTTTTCCCTGCAACAGCCTCCTCCACAGATAAGACTGATGACAACAAAATGTTAACAAGAATTTTCTGGGGTGTGGGATACTTGCTACTCTTTTTCTTCAATATGGCCAATAACCTGAGTATTTCATAGCTTTTCAGACCAAGCCTAGTCCTCCTTGATTTTGACCAACTGTTCCATGTTGGCAATGAGAACTTCCTAGAAGAGTCATTTGTATCTGAGCAGAAAAAATCTTCTTGATTTATGTAAAAGAAAAGACAAAATCTTCACTTGCTCTTATTCACTAGTATCTCCTCCATGGCTGCTTAGCCCTGTAGCTGATACAGAACARTTTTCTAGAACAATTTTCTTTAAATAGTGCTTTTATTATCGAGGATTTTAAGAGAACAAATATTTAATACAATAAAACCCACTTCCTATCATTGTTTTAAAGAAAGATTAAAACCTAGGTTTTGCTCATCTCTCTAGAATAGTTTCAGTGAGATTAGATAAATGTATATTTTTGGAGTTTGCTTTTAGAAATAGAATTAAAAATAAGATTCTACTATTTTAATCTGATTGGTTGCCTTAAGTCTTAGAGAACTCATTTGTAAATATTTTGAAGTGTTAGATTATACACTTTATGATAAGGTATATATTTTTAGACTTTATTCCAGCTCGAGCAGAAAATGCTTTACTACTTTTTCTCTGAGCTTCTTTTTGAATTTAGCAATCTACTCTGTGGTCTTTTTTTGTAATTTCTCATTTTCTTAAGTCCCATTTCTTTAAGGTTGAAACTCTTTTCCAACTTAAAGAATTTGTTTGAAAAATACTTGTATAGATACCTAGGTTTGATATTCTGTCATACTGTCCTTTGATTTGCATGATACTACCATAGAATAGATACATCTTTACTTGATTACTAAGGGCTCCAAAATATTCCTTTAAAAAATAATGTATAATACTCTTCGATTTTGTATTCTGGTCTTTCTACACTCTAGGTCACTTCCAAGGTTTTTTTTTTTTTTTTTTTTTTTTTTTTTTTTTTTTTGTTCTTAAGTATTCTACATAAACACCATCATACTTTTTATTAGGATGGATATATAATAACTAGTTTCACATTCCTTTATAAATGTTGGATGATATAATTTTGGAATTCATTCCTAACATTCATTCCACTCTAGCAATTCTAAAGCAAGGATGAATTAAAAACTTACTGTCATGATTGTCTTCAAGATGTTTATTTAACATTGGACTAATATTACCTCAATGTTAAGAAATTTGTAGTTTTAAAATAAATACATAAGTCTTGTCTTTTATTTAATGCTTTGGCACTGAAAGGGTGACCTGCAGCAAAATGAAGAAAAGGTTAAAAAACTCACTACTATGTAGGACATCCTGTTTTCTTGTTCCTTCCTTCTTTCCTTCTTTCCTTTGCTTCCATTCATCCTTCTATCCTTTCCTCCCAGGTGGAGTGAAAAGCTACTGCTACACTATAGCTTGAGAATAAGGACTTCTCTCCATCAATATGCAATTCTAGACCAGATTTCTGATGTTAAATTGCAGGATTATCCCCCTTTTTATGGACTAAGCATATACCTGTAAAGTGATCACAGGCATGCATGCCCACAATTAGGTGCTTTTTTATTGATTTTAATTTAGGGATGGGCAAGAGGATCTCATAAAAATTACAGTGAGCACAGTAATCCATCCTTGGGAATGATTATCAGGGATTGAGAGCTGCATGTTGAGAGGTGGTGCTACAGACTTACACTGCTACAGACTTACTCTCGTTTTCCAGAAGTCAGTCCTGTGGCACAACTTGATCTGACACACAGCATTACAGTAGGGTCCAGGTACTTGGCTACACATTTTCCAGAGCAAGCTTAGAAGTTCACTTTTGTGAAACAGGATTCTCCATGCATCAAGTTTGGATGTGGTAGAACAGTTTGCATATCAGCATACCTTGTTTTGAAAGTCTTTACAAGGTTAGAAATAATGGGAGGGTCCTATAGGGAGAATTGTAATTCTTTCTCAGAAAAGTTGAATACACTTTCCAGTGTCACACTTCTTTAAATTAAATGCTTTGACTAGTAGTTCTCAAGGCACAGTTCCTATTCATCTGTAGTGTTAGAAACATAGTGAGATGGTCAGTTTGCATTCTTCCTARTAAGTGCCTCAGAGAGACTTCTTGGTCCTCAGTGGAAGAGTAGTATCTTGGAGACCTAATTGTCAGCAGGGACTGGCTTCTGTGGCCATGGTTTTTGTTTTCTGGCACTCCACTGAATCAGATTTCTCTTCTGAAATGGCATTTCTTTTCCCTTGGCACACTGTACCATTCTATGTATCATCTGTGTGTGCCATGGAAACGTGCTCTATAAAATGATCTTGGTAAAGGAATGCTCGTTATTGTGTGAAATATGTTGTCTCTGAGGTCTTACTTGATAATGATACATTATTTTGAAAATGATAAAATGAGAGATTGCTTATGCTCCTGTTGCTAATAATTGCTTAGAATGTTATCTTTGTTTAATGCAGATAATAATATTCAAATTCTTCCTTCCAAACTTCAGAATCTTACTTTTGTGAACATTCTCTGTGTAGGATACCAGAGTAAGACCATTTATTTTTTGTTCCTCTATTGCATTTCCTAGACTACTGTGACATTTTTACATGCTGTACTTTTTAAATATTTAAACTCTAACCTCTACACATTTTTGGAGGGGCCTGTGATTCAGAGAGTGGAGAAGTCTTTCTATTCTATATTCTGTATTGTAGTGCAATAACTATAAACGAGGAATCTGGATGTAGTTACATTTTTTGTTAGCATTTTTCAGACAGTATTAGTAGTTTACTGTTCTTGTTTCTTTTGTTACTGTTAACATTTGAAGAGTTTTGTTTGATTAAGCTATGGTGTTAGGAAATCAGGAGATTTTACTCTCTCAAGCTTATCCACACACAACTTGAAATGTTATTACTCTAAGCCAGTGTTTTCTGTTCACAAAGGTTAGGATATTATTCATATTGGTTTTGGAAGGCTTTGTTAATGTTTAGCCATAAAGCTTTTCACATGGGATATATAACCAATTCAGAAAATACTCTGAATTCATATTTTTGAGCTGATATTTGCATCGGCATATTTGTACAGCAGATATAAGGTCCTTATTTTTTAGAGAACAATATAAGGATAATTCAGCTCATGTTTTCAGAAAATGCCAATTCTATGTACACTTTATTTCATCAATAAATATCATTGTCCTTGAAATTTACCCAGAGTAAAAAATGAGTAAGTGTAATGGAAGTTATCCTAGATTGTAAAAGACTATTGTTTAGTAACTTTGATGCTTGTATGGACTGCGTTCTCATTAGGGAACCTTGTGTCCTGACTGTCTTAAACACAAGAGTAATTACACTGTTTGCTCCTTAACTCTTCTTCAGAGGAAAAAAGCACAGCTGTCTGGGCTTTTTTAGTTCTCTGAAGTCTGTGGTTGACCTTGGTCTTTGATCAATCTCTCTTCATAGCTAATGGTTTTGGTCCAGCTCTTGGCTCATACTCTTTTTCCTTCAGTGGAAAGGAGATTGTCTGGATTTATGGTTAGAAGGTACAAGCAAGAGAACATATGTAAGCTCCTTTGTGTAGACAGCGATGAGGAAGCTTAAAGCAGTGCACCTTTTTTAAAGCTGGTAATACTGTTCTTCTGTATATATTGTTTTGTTGCTTCCATTTCCTTTGTAAGGCACATTAGTAAAAGTGAAAATAATGCTTTGTTCCCCAGAAAAAGATGTTTTTGCAAAAATGTCTTATTAAGAATGTGTTAGTTCTGAGGTAGAGGAGGTGCTCCTGTTGCACTATAAATCAAACCTTATTGCTCATTGTAGTCTCACAGGCATACAGTCATAATAAACAATGTACCAGATAACATACTAGTTGGAATTCTGCATTTGTGAATAATTAAGTGATTCTGTTGTAGAGAACAGGTCGTGGACCTCCTGGGATTGCAGTGAGCTTAACAAGTATAAACAAAGGATTAATTTTTTGTCAGAGATACAACTCTTAAGTACCAAAATACTTATTTTTTTWWAAAAAATGCTTTCTTTGTGATGTCAATAAAAAGTAGTTCCTATAAATTTTATTTGGAAGCAAAAAGGAGCTTTCAATACTTAGACTCAAATTCTTGGTATGAATGCGACCACTGTGAACTATTTTTCAATTTTGTATATGTTTTTGAACTTAACTGCATGAGAACTTGAAGAGTAGAAGTGACGTACAAGCCTTTGTGCAGTGTTTTATTTGGAACTGGTCTATTGGAGCTGTAGGACTTTGTTGTTGTTGTTGTTGTTTAACAGTATAATTGTATCAGTACCAAACCATTACAGAAATACTGATGTGATCCTGAATTACGGAGTTCTTACGAAATAAGAGTTAGTTGGACTTCTGCTTAAGTCATACCCATAAAGTAAACTAGAATTAGAGAGTAGGCATAGGAGGTTATATGACTATCTGTTTAGTGACTTTAAATTGCATTTTGTATTACAGGACTATAACTTACAGAATCTAACCTACAAGCAACCTGGTACAACTCTGAGTTTCTCTAACCCATGCTTTTGTCCAGAGGAGCTTCTTCAAGCTGGAGTTTCTATTTTAAAACTATCTTGATTGTCTGCTTATAGATCTGTCCCGTCATGGCTTGGCTGCATCTGATGGTATGGCTCCACCATTTATCGGTCAGCAATAACTCATCCTAAAAATACTTCAGATTTAGATTTTGAGATAGCTATCTATTTAGGAACAAATTAACAAGTTTTCATTTGTGCTGTTACTGAACTGTTGCTAACTACATACATATACCAAGGGATATCTCAAATGCAATACCAAAATAAACAGTGATTATTTTTCCTACTGCAAATTACATCTAGTCAGATAATGAATGCTTTGTTTTGACAATAGCATAATACTTCACAATGTGACAGTTAATCTGCAGTAGTTATAAATAGTATACTGCAGTTAGAGTGCTGCAGTCCATTTCAGTGTATCTGCGAAAACCAGTGAGGGCTTTAACAGTGTCTTCAGCTGAGAATTTTGTAGGCTTTCAGGGCTGAATATGTGAAACACTTGATTGGTCTCTGCATTTAATTGCCAAGTATCTTTCCTTCAGAAATTGAATGTTTGAAAGTGAGCATAGACTCAGACAATGTGAGTGTTTGTGTGTAATATGGAAGAGATACCACTAGATAATCAGATTGATAGCCAGTTTTGAGYAGTGGCTTGAATTTGTGTTTATTTTCATTTATCAATGTGATCTTCAGTTACATTAGAACTTTCTTAAAACTAATTCCTTTTTGTATCATTCCTCCTGACAGTCATTCTCATCCATTGTAGAAATCATTGTAGAACTAAATCATTAAATACCTATTGATAAGTTAAGAAAACATAAAGATTGAGAGAAACACATGAGGAGGGAAACAGAGCAAACCCTTGAAAAATGAAGTGCAAACAAATGTACTTCACAATAAAGCTAGCTGTGTGGTGTTTGATCGAAAAGAATGTAGGTCATAAATAGAAGCTGGCATCCTCAGTCCTATTTTGATTAAGAAGGTCAAGTAGATACTTGATCATTGTTTATAAGGATCTACCTGGAGAACAGGACCTTGATAACAGAGAGTTCATCAATTTGTTAAACAAAAATACAATTGAAATGTGAAATTATATTTTAGAAATCTTAGTAAATTCTTACACTAGAAATAATGTGCATAATGTTAAATAATATATTTACTCGTTACAAAGACTTACTGGCAGATGTGGCATATTTGCAGGAATTGGTATTGAAAGAACTTTGTCATAGAATATCCTCTAATTCAGCCCAGAGTTATAAGTTTTAGTATAAAAATTATTGGGAAATCTTCTTCCCTTTATTTCTGACCTTAGAATCTGCGAATCAGATTTGAACTCACATTTCTATTTCCTAGTAAGGACTGAGAAATATTATTTATTCTATTGGCTTAATTTCTAGCTTAGATTTTTTTTTTAAGATTGTTTCATATCATTTCACTTTCAAAGAAAAGCTGATAGTTTGAAGGAGAGAGTTTTTTTTTTTTCCATTTTTAAATTTAAAACAATATATTAGTAAAAGAAGAAAACAGCTGTGTTCTATGGCAATAATACTTTACAGAAGARAGATTCTTCTAATTACTTTGTAATTTTATTAAATTGCTATAGCTTTTTGTTTGGTGTACATTTGGGTGTATGTGTATTTAATAATTTGTGGGTGTGTGCATGTACATATATACATGCATATACATGCATTCTGTATGTATATATTTTTCTTAATCTGTCCTGGAATTGGTGAAGACATTGATTAACCCTGCTTCAGAAGGTTTATTTTTTATGTTATGGATTTCTGTATGTAACAACAATTTTCATGTATGTATTTCATATTTCATTTAGAACCGCCTGAAAACCCAAACTCCAGAGGTCTTTGTCAGGGCTGCACCTTACACTGCTTCAAACTACTGTTGTTATTCTGTAAAATCATAAAAAGGTCTAAATTGAAAGAGACTTCTGGAGATCATCTTGTGTTACTGCTATAACTGCACACCTGAACAGTTAGCAGCACAGCAGGTAACTAGGCTAGCATTATGTTCCTCCAACCTTCTGTTGAAATCGGGGCCTTAGATTAGGTTATCTGAGAACCAGATCAAGTTTGTGAAACTGCGTCAATGTCCTGAGCCAATTCTAGAATACAGATACAATCCAAAATAATATTTATATGAACTTCTTAAAAAGGAAAAAAGCCCTTTCTTTTGATTTCCTTAACATCTTCTGAGGCATCTGCAGAATAATAGCAGTAGCAAGAAACCGACGAAAAACCTAAGGCATTTTTTCTGAAAACTTTTCACAATTAGAAATAAGGAGGTGATCCTAAGCAAAAGTTAGTGACTTTAGGAAATTTTTCATTATAGTAATTCTGAAGAAGAAGAATTTCTTTGGAAACCATGCATGTATGTTTCAGATATATAAAATTCTTAGATTACCTATCAGTATTTTGGTAATCCTAAAATATAGGAGGACTCATTTTCTTTGTTTGTTTGTTTGTTTTTCATTTGCCCTCTCCCTGCCAGTATCCTCTATCTTTATTGTAGGATTTTTCCTATCACACCATCACTGTTGTTAACTACGGTCAAAAATCGCATGTGTTACTTGGAAAGTGATTTCTTTCCATTTCATTCTATGAACTTGCATGCATTTTGCTCAGCATAAGCCTATAGCTGGGCACAGACAGACCACAAAGCTGTAGCAGCCCAACTTGCAGATGTGTTTCTTTTCAGGAAATTCACCTGTATTTGGACCTTATCCTAGACAAACTTCCATTATACTAGTCACAGAAGTCACGCAGTCATAGTGTTCTAAAGAGAGTAAGATATGACATGTTAGCTAGAACTTACACAAACTTAATGTAGACCATAAATGTAGTTATATTTGAATTTTGTTCTTCTTGACATTGGAACGCATTTCTTCTAATGAGGCTGTGCTCCATTGAGGAGTATCAATAACTGCAGATTTTTCTAAGGTCTGTCTGCAATTCTTCGATTTACTTCTCTTCCAAGTTGCAGTTTTTCAAATGATTCCAAGCTGTTTGCTTGAAGAAACCATCAGGGACCATAAATTTCTATTGAGTATGTACTGGTTTTACATCTCTCAAATTTATGGAGGAGGTTCTTGAAGGAATGATTGCTTCCTTGGGGTGTAAGTATGGTTTACACACCTCTTCATGTTATGCTTCTTGCTGTCCAAATCAATTATAGTGTGATTTTCTCCATCATACAGGCGTACATAATCTTTTTACTAAGATTGTACTGCCTGTAGAAGTCATTATCCTTGTTTTATTTCCAGCTATATTTTATTAATAGAGTGTACTGTTCCTTGAAATTTRCCCCTTATTTAAAATTTCTTATAGTAGATGTAGTGCTCTAATATAAAATACATCTAAACCTTGCCTTTTTCTTATTAGAATAGCCTTCCTAGTCCTATATTGGTACAGGTCCAATATAAAAAATACCTCAGAATGTTTGTACATACAGTGTAACAGGAAAAAAAATCAGAATTGTTTTTCATACAGAGAAGTCTAGTAGAGAATAGAAATTAGTGTATAATCAGCTTATTCAATGGTTAGCACAGGGACTGGATTGCAATCTCTGATTTTGTGTGCTGTGAAAGTGAAAGAACCAAGTTAGGCGCTTTAAATAAACAAGAGTGTGTGAAGGTTAGTGAATAATTCAAAATTATGTGTTTCAAAGCACACCTTTGTCAGCGTTAAACTTCTAATCTGTAAACAGGGATTTAGGAAAGATACAGATGACTTTCTCTATATTCTCCAATTACTTTTTTGAATATTTCCAAATGGAATGAACATATTTTTTCATGTATTATTTTTCATATATTTTACAAACAAGCAATTTTCTTTCTAGGATTTCCAAAGATCTTTCTTTTTTTTTCCAAAGATCTGATGGAAGCAAATGATTCTGTTATAAAACTCATGTGATGAATACTTTATTACATTGCACTTGTTCCCTTGTACTGTATTATATCCATGCAATGTAATATTATTTAAGATACTGGTAATGGTATCATAGCTTCTTTACTGCCTCATAGAGAAACGGCAAACTAGCCAGAGCGGTAGTCAAGCAAGTAGACTTCTACGTAATCACAGATTGAAAAATAAACACAGTTGATCCAGGGAAAGATTTTTTTTTTCCCCACGAGAAAGTTTTTGAGATTGTAGAAAACTTTGCCAGTCTTGATCTGATTAGTCATTAGTAGTCTTCCAAAGGAAACAAATAACAGTACTTCAGGAAAAATAAAATGATTTTTTATCATATTTCAATTAAGATTACAATTTCAAAATAAAAATATTTAAAATAAAAATTATATTTTACTTTCTAAAGAATTGAAATTAAACTGCTTAATCCAGATATTTTTCCTACTTTTTTATTTTATTTTAAATATCTATAGGCACATTCTTTGCTGCAAAGGTTTGAGGCAAGGCATCACCACATTTTTGAGTGTCTAGCATAAGACTTACACTTGAGAGAGAAGAAAAATAATTAAAAGTATCTAAGTGGTTATATCAAAAACAGTTCTAAGGACTACTGAGATACTGCATAATAAGTAGAGGTTTACAAGTATAGAAATAGTCAATAAGCCTTTTTTTYCCCCAACAAAGTATTTGCATTTATTTTTTATTTTGGCTGATCTTACTTGTAAGTAATGATCCAAAACACATAACATTACTTGCTCAAATTAGTATATTAATCATAAAATTCTGTACTGTTAGAGAAAAGATAATTAGTGGATTACCAGGTAGAGAAACAATTCTGAACTAAAATACTCAAAAAGAATGACTTGATAATAATTTGAATTTTTTCTTAAATATTCTTTATTAATAGTTGGTATGTAATTCACACTGAGAGTCTAGGATATATGGAAAATTGTTAAAGTAATTCATAGATCTTGGCTGCTTTGATTAGTATTTTAAACACAATTCATCTTTTCTAAACTTAATAGCTTTCCTGTATGCTTTGCAAATAATATATGTGCATGTATTTCTTAATTTCTTTAATAGTTATTTTAATAGATTTTTATTCTAAATTTTTCCTCAATATGATAAAAATTAAGGATTTTAGTGTTCTATTTCATATACTAGCAACTTCAGAAGTTAGTTAGTTTTGGGATCATTTGTTTCGTTAATTCATATATAAATTTGGGATAAATAGATCAGGAGTAAAAGATTAGGAGTAAAAGAACAGGAGTGTGTCATTAACTAATCATTAGGAATCATACCAAAGTGCATTTGGGTCTTGTTAAAGTAGTCCTCCTGCTGGAGGACCACTAGTAAAGTAATTTTACTCTCTACTATTTTTTTCACATAATTTTTTGTGTAGTGATATGTTTGTTTCAAGAAGGGAAGGATGTGAATTGCCATCAGCCTGAGGCCTAAACCTCTCTCTGGGGAAAAAGAAGGGAACCTTCAGCCTTAGATTTTGGGAAAATACCCATACTTCTAGGCTATGTGAAGAAATCCTTCTTTTTGCTCCTGGAAAAAGGAATGTATTCAGTTCTGTGAAGAAATGCCATAGATGCTGAGATTATTCATTGTTGTATATATCATCTATATCTGTATCTGTATCTATATCTCAAGTCAGGGAAGACATCTCTGCATCTTAATGAAAGGCCAGTGGTAGAAGTTTAGATTCACTTTTGCACTCAGACTTTCCTGTTGATCAGGAATCTATAGATTGAATGTCCAGGCCCTGCAGTATATCCAACTTCTGCACATACTCTGTAAGGAGTCCTCATACTTGAGAAGCTTTTGACTGCTTCAGCAGAATTTGGATGCTATTTAAGCCGCTTTTGATGACCTGGCATTTTAAATATGTGCCTGATCCCCAGTTTGAATGCTTAAAATCAAAGTCATACTATTGATTTTAATATATTCTTTTCTTCTGCAGACCTAACTGCCAGATGGTGAATCCCTCTTTTTACAGTCTCTGCTTTTCGTTTGTTCAGTTTTCAGAAAGCCTCTCATTCAGATTTAAAGTTGTGCCTCTCCTCCCACAGCTTAAATAGCTTATATCAAAAGATAGCACACTTTTGGCTGTGGATATCCGATTCTAAAATCCTTTATTGGAGCTTTTCTTATCTATGTATGTTACAGGGACAGTACAGGAAATGATTATGGTTATTAATAAAAATGTACTTTCTGAGAGTCTCAGATAATTCTCAGGAAATAGTAAGGGGGATTTTTGTTGTTTTTTTTTCCATTTTGAACTACTTTTTTAATGCTAGGAGAAAGAGCTTTTCAAATTATCAATTGAAAATATCTAAAAAAGATTTAAGCAAAAAACTTGAGAATTTGACAAACAAAAACCTATTTCAGGAAACTGTATGCCCACCATGCAAAAAAATCTGTCATACTGTGAAACTAGTTGTACAAACAATATGGATTTAAGTGAATGTTCGTTTTTCCACCATTGTTTATTCTTTGTATAGTATGAATGAAATGCTCTGCATAATGTAAATGTTATTAAGTGATAAATTTTATATTTTACAAATAAGAAGATTATTCTGTAGCACTAAGTTTTTTTAAATGGATATACACGGTCATTGCTGGCCAGTCATTCAGTAATGAAATTTAATGATCCACTCATAAAAAAAAAAAGGGCCTGCAATTATGCCCTTATATTTTCATATGCAGTTACCATGGCTGCGAACAGGGTACAGTCACAATAGTGAGGAAAAAAACTTGATAAACCAGTAGTGGGACCTAGATTACGGGTGCCACTGAGTGCTGAAGTATTCTGTAATACTGTTCTACTTCTTATGGGAAAATAGGCTGTTTTCTAGTGTCTCATAGTAACTTTGAAACTGGAACATGATACAAGACATGCTTATTCAAAGGCTGTTTTAGCAATTAAATAATATATTGCAGTCATTGTTATGGAACCTGTATATAGATTAAATCTATAAATTTATTTAACACTAAATATATATAATAATAAACAAAATTGACAAAGTAGACAATTGATAAATTACAATTGATAAATTAWTTTTGGCTATTGTGAACTGGGATGATTCATTATTAAAGGACACATTTGCCCTTTAACAGGGAAGAATTTGTATATCCCAAAAATGTTTTAATTTTTTCATAGAAACATTTACTGTTGTTGATGATAGTTTTCCTGTTTTTTTTTTTTTTTTTTTTTTTTTTTTTTTTTTCCTGTGTGTTCTCCATATATGGACTATGTGGCATTAAATCATCCAACATTGCTCACTTGATGTTGCATTACATATTCCAGTTTATTATGGCACTTTCAACATTATTGTAAGTACAGGCAACTCAGTTTTTGAAGGGAATAGTGATTGCGGGAGCAGTTTTGAAAATGACTACTTAAAGAGAAGGCTACACGAGAAGATGTAGCAGTAAGTGTGAAGTTCACCATCCTTCCCATTGTAAAGAAGAAGGAGACCTGTCTGTGTTACAGGCTCATTGTCTCCCTCTGAATAAAGCAATAATTTTATCATAGAATGACTGAACATGTGACTGGGGAAATCCTGCAGCCTTTCAGACACACTGTGAACAGCTAGGGGTGGCCTTGGGGAAAGAGCCAGTCAGCCAAGCAGCTGAAGGGCTATAAGCCCTGACAAAGCACTGGCTGACAATTCAGAAATAAGGAACAAAATTATTTGTCTTCAATATGWATAAGAAGAGTTTAGAATCGCTCAGTACTGATTACAGACGGGTTGGGGGGAGCTAGTATAAATAAAATGCTGCAATATCCTTGCCAAAATAGAGTAAATCCTGGGCAGAGACCAATTCATTAATGTCACTCTGAATAATGATTTATGATGGTGTCTGTAGCAGAAGATCCCTCAGACATTGCAAGCTGTTGCCTTAGAAATTGAGCCTCCCTAATTAGCTAGCTGACATACAGGGTGGATCCTTCAAGATGGTATACCGTCTGGTCTGCCTCACATGCAAAAYAGGCATCAACAAGGATAAAACTGGCAAAGATAAATAGAAATGAAAGCCCCAAGAACAACAGTGGAGACAGCTGGTGTAGCAGGTCAGTGCAGAAAAGCTCGTGGAGATAAATTAGAGCCAGATGACCTATTACAAGCATATGGAAGATGGCAACTGAAATAGAACATGTCGCAAAGGTGATCAGTCCATGTTTCTGAAGACTAAATAAACCCCTAAGTAGAACAACTCTGCAATGAAAGATGAAACAAGCATCACAAACTGCAACACAGAGAAGGAGACCATCACTTTTTATGCAGTGACACAACATGTAGTTTTTCAGAGCAAGCATCAATGCTTTATTTTAAATAAAAAGGCACTGCTCAGATAAATCACCTCCATTATCTTACTGACGATATACAGTAGAGATGAACATTTATCCTGTAACAAACATTATAGGTACAGGAGATAAGTGAAGAGAAAAGTACATACAAATAATCTCAGTAATGAAAAACAAAGGTGTGACAAATAAGTGACCTCAGTGACACCAAACACCTGCTTTTTAAAGGACATAGGAAAAAAGATGGATTGTGTACCAAGAGCAGCATGTGATGATTAAAAACTGAAGAAACCTGATACATTATTATTTTAAAATCTCAGATTCACCTTTTCAGAAATTTTGGCAGGAGTAATAAGAAAGAGAATATTTATTAATAGTTAGTCTAATGAACAGCCTGAGTTACTAAGAGTGTTGAGTGTCTAGATAATATTTGATTACACTCATTTATCAGCTTGCATCTACTGGGATAGAATGAATTGTCAAGCTCCTGTCCGTTCCCAGCAGACAGGAGAGATTTTTATAGGAAAAAACTGCTAAAATAATGGTTGGTGGATGTCTTTCATCTCAAAACAATATCTTAATATAATTTACTTAACTATTAATCCAAACTTAACCAGAACTTGTGACAAGGTTTATGTTGGGATATTATAATGTCCCCCCCTGTTTACCCATTGGCACTAGGTAGTAGAGTTCCTTCTCCTGTCTAGGAGGTCTTTTTACTTCTGTCTGTAACGATAATTAGATTTTAGTTTTCAATAAAAATGTTCTGTGTTGATTTGTAATCCACCAGTCTACATATAAAACATCTTGAGTGCTTTGTTGTTAAAGTAAGAATCACAGAAATAGTTCTGCTCTCTTGTTTGCCTTTACCCTGCTAGCTCTAAGTACTTGTATTTGTGCCAGTTGTTCTACTTCCTAGTTCAAAGCCATTCTTGAAATCTAGCACTTTGAAAAATTTTCCTCTCTGTTGCTTGTTAGTCATCATCCTTCTGATATTTAGACTTGAAARTTTCATTCTGAGTTTTCTTTTCTTTTTCCAGTACTGGGGATGTGAACGCACCCTGACCATGTTCCAGCTAAGGCTGCACTATGGTGCTGACGTGGCCAAAAGTGGCCTTAAAGCTGGCAGGATTCAGAAAGTCCGTGAGCCAGATTCATTAAAAGGTAGATGAGCCTTCCTGAGTCTCAGTCTGGTGTCACAAGTACCCTTCCATGCTGCCTATGTTCATATCTCGCCTTTCTCTCTAGATTGCCTTGTCCTAAATGTCTCCTTCAAGATCAGAGCTGTGCAAACAGGATGGCTTTCCTGCCATTTGTAATTACTTGTAATTAATGGTGCACATAGATGTACCTTGTTTGTCTTTCAGCATCTGTGATGCCTTCAGTGATATCAGCAAACATCTGGGAGTTGTGATTGTTAATCAGCTTGATGACTACTAACTGCAGAGAGAAATACTTCTCTGTGATATGTCATAACTTAGTTTTCCTAAAATATTTTTAATTCTAATTCTTTTCTAGGAGTCAAAAAAATTGCAAAAGCACCTTAGAATTATTATAGATACAGCTCTACTTGCAAATTTTCTGTGAAATATGATCATTCACAATTACACCTGTACATATAAAGTAGACAACAGATGATAGGGATTGCTAGTATGCTAACATACTCTCTGTAAATCTATTGATAAAGGACTATCTATTGTATCTCTGGGAGTGGTGATACACACTTCAGCTGCTTCTTGAATCTCCTGCATATAAAACAAGTGCATTCATGATGGTGTCTATAGCAGAAGATCGCTCAGACACTGCAATTTGTTGCCTTAGAGATTGAACAATGTTTATTTGCAAAGTTGTAAGATGTCTTCAGAATGGGAGAAAATGTGTTTCCTATTGTAGCCCAGCTTTCCCTAACCTTGTCAGTGACCATATATTTTTCATGCTTTCTTGAGTGTATTTTCTATGCTCCAAGCATTTCTTTTGCCTTCTCTGACTACTACTCAGGCTTCTTTTTGCTAATACCTTTCTCTTGATCTATGAGAAAATGTTGTTTGCCCTCTGTAGCTGATGATACCTTGAAACCTTGCTTTCGTTTTTATTCCCCTTTTCTCAAATTCTGTGTTCAGTGGCTTTTTTGCAATATGGAAATATTGAATGGTTTCACATAATGATCATACAGAAGTATTTTATTTTTATTTTTAGTCTATTTTAATTAAAGCAACTTTGACATCTTAGTATAAGAAAGTTGTTTGGAACTGAAAACCAGAAACTTTTCTTTTTGATAAGTCAGAATGGAGCATTTACACAACAGGAAGGTTGCTTTCACAATACTATTCTAAATCTGTGATTCATCTACACTAAATCTCTTGTAAAGAATTTCAACTCTGTAAATTAGCATATTCTAATACACTTTTGCTGATTCTTCTCTATCAGCTGTCCTCTCAACCCTGTGGCTTTTTTATTTCTGCTTTGTTCTGCAACTCTGCTAATGAACTTCATTAGTTCCCTCTTCATACACGTGCAGTACAGTTATTAACCCATGCTACTATTTCTACAGGCACTAGTAGAAATAGCAGAAATATTTAGAAAATGTTGAGAAATTCTTATTGTCTGGAGTTTCTAGTTAATATTGTATTACTCTTTACTTTTTCCCCTCCATAATTGTGACCTAATAAGTTTTGAACTCACATTGTTAATTTACACAATTAAAATCAAATTTGATGCCCCTAATATATTCTTCTTTCGTATTTTTGTAACTTCTCAATGTTAGGTGAGTTCTGTTGCCTGATACGAAATACTTCCATCTTAGAATTAAATTTGAAATTTGCAGAACTGACTGGACAGAGCTGTAGCATCATTTCAGAGTTCTCCAGGGAATGAGCTTTTGCTGTAACTGATTATGCCACAGTCTGTTAATGCTTCTTGTGTAACTGCACTATCCTGAAAAGTTTCAGTGTCTGTAAGGGGGGCACTCAGAGAATGAGACATTTTCTGTAGTGCAGCAGGAAGGTGTGACAGATCCTGTGGGATGCATCTGGGAGGACTCAGAGACAGCTGGCATGGGTGCAGGCAGCTCCGAGGCTTTGTCACCCGGGGGGGCTCTTGGCTTCCTCCCTTCCTGCTTACGCGGTGGCAGAGCTGGCTAACAAGCACCGCAGTTGTTGCTCCACTTCTGACTGTAGCGGAGATGAGTGTGAAGTGGCTTCCCACTGCGTTACAGGGAAGTCTGCTCAGGGTAGAGTATTCAGAGTCAGTATGCTCTACTTTATTCTGTATAGGATAAAAATTCAGTTCTTCAATTGGCTATGAAATACTCTGAGCCTCATTTCCTCAGGAGCGGTTTACATTTTTGGCTGACTTACATTTTGCGTCTGTCAGTTCTCCTAAATATGTTTTTTTTTCTCTCTCATTTGCAGCAGTTTTGTCAGATGCAGTCTACAGCCACAGTCTCATTTTTGAGAGAAGCCCAGATGGCTTTGAATGAGTGCTTTCTTAACTTTTGAGTATATTTTTGTTTCTTTTGGAATAAACATGGCAGTATAAAAGTGCAGAAGTTCTCTGTCAGACTAGCATATTAGTTTGGTGTAAGGGCATCCTCAAAACTGATAGCAGCTTTTTTGAAAACCCTATTTCCTCTCTCCTGTCAATGTTGCAAAAATGTGAAGAGGTAAGGGAATTATAGCCATAAAAATTTCAGTAACTTCTTTACTTTGAAATTCACTGAGTTGGCTCTGGTGATACTAGTCAGAATCATTTCAGCCTCTGTAACAATACTCCTCTCAATTACAAACAGTGAGCATAAATAACTCTAGGTTTCTTTAGCACATAAAGACTAAGTCAGTATCAAACCTGTTCTTTGGTGCTTTGCATTTTGAGAAGGTTTGCATTTTTATGAATTCTCAAAGACATACAAGGATTTGGTGCTAATAAATCTGTGAAGCTGGATTTAATTTACATTCATAATTTCTTTCTGTAATTACTACTTTGAAAAGCCATGTGCAGACCTAAGTGGAAGTGCAAGCAGTCTGTATGTCCAGTTAGGAAACTATTGGGAAGATTGTACACAGACTAGCAGTTGGTACTGCCTGTAGATTTCAAAGTTTACTTTTTAATCATTGCAAACAGGAAATTTAATCTCCAGCTGAACATAAATAACAACAAAGACTGTGTGACTCAGTATAAAGCTGAAAACATAACAGGATCATAAAATATGAAATTGARAAGAGCTTATATATGAAAGGATAAACAAAACATTTGCATTCGACGCTAGTATGAACATATTGCTTAACAGTCTCAAACAATAGGAAAATATAACTTCTTCTGTGCAAGCTCTTAAAATATATTAAAAAGTACTAAAAATTATGTTCTTTTTGAATAGATAGGATTTGTCATTTGGTGAGACATTATTTTTACTTAGTTTGAAATACATTTAGATGAGTTTCATTTTTTGCTACAGAGTGGTGTTTATTTGTGTAAGTGAGTGTGTATGTGTTGTGTTGCTGTCAGCAGTCTAAAAGAAAAGTGTGTATTATTGCTTCTTGTTTGCAGGCAGTCTTGACAACTACATGAAATGGGCAGAAATAGATTCCCTCTATGAATCCTAAAAAGATTTCCCCACTAACTTAATAATGGCTTTATCTTGTAGCTTGATGTGGCGTTCTTGTACTAGATTTAACAGGATCTGTAGCTCTGTAATAACTGGAGTAGTTATTTAAAAATGTATAGCTCTATGTGTAATATTTAGATTATATATAATATTTGGATGTATATGTATTTCAAAATGGACACAATCAAAACATTGATTTCACAACCTCAAGTCCTGATTTATTCTGCTTATGTAAAACAAAGTAGTAGAAACAATGTATGTTTCACAAATATTTTTGAAATATTTTTGACATCTTACTGTAAATCCCAGTTCTAGAGATTTACTGAACTCAGGTAAAAACTAAAGAGATCAGTTTTTATCTATTAAAMTAGATAAAAAACTAGTTTAATGCCTTCAGTCAAAACTCAAAAGAGCAGCACTTTCTATAAAAATTAAAATATTTTCTCCTCTAAAAAACAACTTATGGGGAGGAACAAAAATAAATACTACCAACATAGTTGGTCTCATATCTTTTAGCAGCATCAAGTTTTATGTCTGAGATATGTCGTTAGGCTTCTCCATGCATGGATCAGGAGGGGGCCAGCGGACGGTCAGGAAGGCGCAATCTTTTTCACTCACTACAAAGCCAAAGGAAATAGTTTCTGTACTATGTATCAAGAAGGAAATGTAAATTAAGATAGGCCTAAGGAGAGAGAATGCTCTACTGCTAGATACATCTTTCAGATGAAGATAATCTCGTCCTTCCCAGTTACTTACTTTGCAGATCTTCATGTTGCCATAGAAATCCATTGAGATGGACAGTGTTTTCACATAAACCTAAAGAATGTTCTGACTCATGATACACCTGTTTTTAGATTATAGATGGAGTTTGGAATACTGCAGCTGGTTAGATAAAACAGGAGAAGCTCCCTGTATTTTCCATGTGATGATTCTTATTTAAAGTTTGATCCCTTCTGAATCTGTCATACTAATCTCAAGGGAATTTCCCATAATATTCAAACTTAGGATTAGTATTTCATTTTTGAATCCCTGCATCTGGGCTTGGGCAGAGGTGCTAATTCTTTTTACAGACTGAAAATCAGATGTCTATGCAGTTATAAGACAGGCAGAGGTCGAGTGTAAATCCCAGTGAGAAATAGATCAGTTTGCTTTAGCACCAACATGTAGTAAAAGTCTGTAGTACAAAGAGAACTCACAACAATCATTCACGTAGATAGTTTGTTATATTTGCCTGGACTCTTAAGTGGTAAAAGTCAATCATAAGTAAAACAGATGGTGTCTGCCGTCACTCAATCCACCTGACCTTTTTTTGCCATTTTATATTAAAATACCAGTAAAGCAAATTTGTAAGTAGCTGCTCTCACCTCAAGTACAATCAAATGATGTTCTTGATATGAAGAGGCATGGTCAGAGAATTATAAATACGACATAAAGCAACAGAGCACTCAGTAATTCGTGCTTATCCAGAAGAAAGTTTTATTAGCATGAAAAATCCCAATAATAATAATAATAATAATAATAATAATAACCGCATGGATGGTCACCATCTGAGAATGAATAGAATAGAATAGAATAGAATGAACAGAATATTTCACAACAGACATAAACACATACCTAGTCCTCTAATTACTTCTGGATTACTTGATGAGAGCAAGCTTCTGTAAGAAATACATCTTACTTAAAATATTGTCTGACAATATTTTATTGGATTYTTCAGTGTAAACTGTAGAGACAGGATGAATTTTAATGTGATGATCATTTCAGTTTTAATAAGTGAACTGCAGGGGGGAGGACAGTGGGAGGGGTAGTAGAGGACCGCAACCTCCCTTTCATGGGATACTAAACCTCAATTTTTCTGGTAACATAAACCCTTCTTTTCTCTGTCCTTCTCCAAAAGTAGTTGTTGTTAAAGCAATTGCAGAGCTTCTGTGCAAATTTAAGTGGGAAAGAAGTTACTTGGATAATTCTCTTGAAATTGATGGATATTGGGTGTAACGCTGTGTGTCTGAGACTGGCCCACAACAAATGCATTTCTTTCAAAATAACACCCTCAGTAAATAATCTAAGTAAAATGCAAAGGGATCCTAAAGGAGCCTGAAAGGCATAAGGAGAACTTTAGTTGACCCACTGTACACTGCTTGTTTTAGAATATGTTTTCTTAGGTTACTTCTGTTTTATTTTTTGCTTTCAGGTGCTGACACACTTATCACCTTCTTCAGTATTTCACTATTTCTGCAATTGAATTTGTCATCTGTCACTTCCAAAGATACTAGTATCTTCTAGCCTGTAGGGCTGGGAGATCTAGGGATACTCCTCAACAAATGTCTTTCATGACAGCAGTTCTTTTCGCTTTCATTATGTGCAAGACAGCAACTGCAGTCTCTGAGGAGTTGTGAAGAGCAGTAGCAGGCCCTAAGAGAATTGATACATTTTTCAAAATCTCTTCAGAGACCTAGAGGAGAGCTTTTCTTCTCTGGTGAAGAAAAAGAAAAGGTTATTGAATGATTTTAGTTCGTTAGRCAAGCTGATTCACTTTATGAAGGGGAAAGGTAATGGAACAAGGCAGAAAAAGAAAGAAGAGCTTTTGCTTTCATTTTTATAACACTATTYAATGAAGCGTTAGCTTCATTTGAAGATTTCACTTCATAGCAAAGCTAATAAGAGGATTTATTCTTTCCATTTGTTGTAAAAATGGTGTGAGTGATACTGGACTGTTTTCTTATCATTGTTTAAACTAGTAATCTTAATTCCAGTGGCTGTTACTGCTTTTAGAAGTGAAAGATAGGAACAAAACATCTGGTTTCTTGAAAAGAGTGTACATCAATAGATTATTTTCAGTTGGCATTTCTGTGTATCCTGATTCACTTTATCTCTGGCTTCTGGCCATCTGGTGTATTATAGCAAAAATACAAAAGATGATTAGAGAAAATACAAACTATTACAGTACAGGGTATACTGCACATAGAGTGATGAAATGAGAGTGATGAGAGGTTTCATCAGCAAGAACACAGTGCCCCATCAGCCCCAGTTAAGTATCTCTGTCTGTCTTGCTGTTCAAAGGCACTGATTGGCTAAAACCAACATGGCATAGCTCCCTTACTTTGAATACGAAGCATAAGTCTCACAAGCAAGTGATCATTCTTGCACAATATGAAGGTTTCTGTGACTGGCTTCTGTTTTTATTGTAACTGTCTTCCAACCCTTCTTGCTTCTTCTGCATGTGTATGCACATACAAGAAAATCAGTTATGCAAAAGCTTTATTTTTCTCTATTAAAATATTTAAGAGATACAACAGAATTTATAGAATGTTTGAAAAAAAGAGATGCTGATCCACTACTTTGAAATCACATTTGGAGAAGATCCAAAATTGGAGATGAATTTAAATTGTATCCATCAGGCCACTTCCATGTGATTTCTTCCCTCGATATGATTGACACACTGCAGTGCAGTCTTAAAAGATCTAGCATGAAACTTACCCAAGTAGTGACTGGGAACTACAAAGAGAAATGTCAGTCTCTAAGGAATATCTGAAAAATRATGTCTTTTCATCACAGCAAAAATCTCAATTTACCATCGAAGGTGATGAACATGTCATTTAAGCAAAAGACTTTCTGACAGTTTTTTTAAAAAACAATCTTTATTATGAATTTAACATAAAATTAGCTAGATTTCTGTTAGTTTCTGTGCACAATAATGCATAAAACTGAGTCTTTTCAGGAGTGATACTATTACCTGTTACATTTTGTTATCTTTCATGGTGTATTTTACTCATTTTCTTTCCTTGGTAGGGAATGCCTGGGCCTTTCTTTGATGAATAGGTCAAATATTCCCCAAAATGAGTACAGTGAAGTCTAACTGGGTAACTAATATGCCTGGTGTAGATAACAGTTCTGTTCATTGAATTCAACCAATATTTGAGATGTTTTCTAAGGTGTTTTCTATAAGGCACTCAGTAGATCTAGTATTCTATTTAGTACTCTGTATTAATAGATGATTCACTATGCACTGATCATTATGCATAATTCAGCTAGACCTCTTCTAACAGAAGGTACTATGCATGCATAGACAATTTCTTTATGATAAGTAAAAGAAACTTTATGGAGCACAATTTTGACAGAATAACATGTAACGAACTTTCATCACCATCTAGGTAAGGTGGCTCTTCCTTGATTGCTATGGTATGATTCTTTATGGGGAAAACACTAGTACAACATTAAACAGAAGCAGACATCACTAACGCCTCCAGAATGACATGCCAGTGGTAAAGACTGTTGTACTGAAGGCAATCTGTTGCCATCTCATGAGAATGCATATAGAATACAGAGGAATTCATAACAGCACAATTGGCAAAGCTGTTAATTTTATTTATATGAGAATGATAAAAGGAATTATGAATCATATTTCATCTTAGTCAAAAGCAGACTTAGTCACTCTGCTAGTTTTCATCAGTCAGAACAGAGATGAACTCACTTCACACAAGTCACTGAATCTTCCTTTTTTTTTCTTTTTTTTCCTTTTTTGTATTCCATTTTGAGATTCGTTCTGCTTCAGATACAAGTGCTTCTATCTAGCCATCCCATGCTAATGTCTCTTCTCTTAAATTTCTGGTGGTCTTGTTGAATTTACAGAATTACAAATGTAAACCAAGTGGCGGTTAGAAACAAATGAAGAGCTAGTGTCTTCCACTTAGACTTAGACTTTCTAAAGTAGTTCATGGTGCAATGGACCTGTTGGTACTCTGACTATTTCCTTATGGCATGGTACATCTTTACTCTTTTCAAGGCAAGAGAAATAATTTAGAGAGTGTGGCATTCCTGAGCACTAACCCCATCTCTCACTATCTCATTGTGCATTTTCAGACCACTCACATTAGTTCTCTCTTTCAGTGTCCAATTTTGTAACACGAGGGATGACATCTACATACTTGACAGAAGTGTTGTGAAGATTGATTTTATAATTTTTGTAAGGTATGTAATTATTAAATAAAATTACAGTTAAAGGACATTGTTTACTTGTGTTTTTGCAGCTTCTTGTGTTGATTGTAGTCAGTTGTGAAGTTTTGTGCCTTTGTATGAAACAGAAAAGACATCAGTAAATTATCTGGTATTATGAGCTGATACAACCCCCTTTCTCCTGACAACAGCATCCTATCTCTTCTACGAGACAGTTAGAACATCTAAACTACAAATTGTGTAATATGTCTCTATTTGAAGAGATGGCATGACAGTCTTTGCATTGGAAATTAGAATCATCTAATAGAAGGAGAAGTGGGAGAACATTAATACTTCAAAGCAATTACCTCTAGTATCACCTAATTTTGGGGGCTTCACAGTTTCATTGGCTTATCTGCTTTGGTTGATAATATAGGAAACTTTTTCTTGACTTATTCTTGATGACACTGAGTAATGAGTTAGATGGTTATATGTAATATAGTAGAGTAGTATGGAGTAAAGATATTTATTTATTTATCTATTTATTTATTTATTTGGGGGAAAAAAAGAACCCACAAKTCCACCCAGAGGTTAAATGTGGAAATTGTTGTAATAATAAAGATATGGGAAATTCTGAAAAGACTACCTCTTTCAGAGTTTCTTTTAATTTGCAATTTTAGACCAGGCCAGTATATTGTCCATTTTTATTAGGCATTATATCAGGCAGCAAAATTATCAATGTGAATGGAGAAAATAAATCTATTCATAGTGCTTGATAAGGAAACATATTTGTAAATTTTTGTAATAATCTGATCAGAATCAGAACTTCCTATTTAATTTACAGTCATCCACATCTTCTAGTGCTGTGTTTTTCTTTCCACTGTAAAATCTTCTGTGAGATGTAGTTTCAACAAATTGTAATTTTCCAAAAAGAAAAATATCTACCTTCTATTTTTAATGACTGAACCAAACCCTTTCTAGGTTGTGAGACAGGAGATTATAACCAAATGATACAGTAGTGTGATGCTAAGGTACTGCTTAGATACATTGCAAAGTGGTGTGGTGTATTTGCAGGAAAGAAGGGAAGCAGTTTCAGTTAAGATAAGTTGCATAAGCAAATCTCAAGTAATGAGAAACACATCAGTAACTGAGAGAAAATAAAGTATGTAACAAAAATTCCTWCTTTTCCAAATACAAATATAAAAAATACAAAAATACAGAAGAAAAAAATGAAAACTAGAAAAATAAAAATGTAAATGTTCAGGATATACATGTAACCAAAAAATCTAATCAAATGAGTTTCTGTGTCGTAAAGACGTGACTGCATCCCTGATGCAGTGCACTGGCTACTGCCTCCCTTGAATCCCAGCAGCTCTTCTGAAGAAGAGGAATGGTAACAGAGTACCAGCCAGGAAAGAAACCCCTTATCCAGTTAACACTACTGAAAACTTGTGAGCCTGGTGAGAAATATTGTAATGCAAGTCTAAGTTGGAAGCAAGAAATCCAAAATAGTTCTATCATCATAAGTTTGAGTAACAAATGTACTGTCTGTACAGATTCTTCTTTTCCTGGATTAGACATGAAAACTTAAGATAAATATTCCTTTTCTATATTGTTTTGAATAACTTTCAATTAAGTGGTTACTTTTCCTGTATACTGCACCCCAGTTATCCCCACTGGACACCTATCGGCTTAGAATACAGTTAAGTACAGTGTTTACCTTTCATTTTTTCCCCCTGAATATTCCCCTTCCATGAAATAAAATAAAAAGCAATAAAGGTAAGGTGAAAACTTTCTTATATTCACTAATTAACATGAGCAGTCCTTTGGAAATATTTATATTCTGAACTTGTCAGTGAGTGGAAGTGTCTTACTTACACTTTTTATAGAGCTTCAAAATTTCTAGTGCTCGTGTGAACCTGGTCATAGTTRTTTGTTGAAGTAACACTTTACTGCATAGAAACATCTGTCAGACCAGATATTAATTAATATACATTGTCCAAAACTTTGGAATCTCAAATAGTAACTGAAACTTGACTATGAAGAGTTTCCCCATTGCTTCTGTTGCTAAGGGAACGACTTTCTGTTACTCATGACGTTCATGTGAATCCTAATTTTTAATGGCTTTTCATGAAGAGAGGAAGAGAAGAATGCTTAACAATCAGCAGTGAAAGATGGGGAAAATACTTGAATTGTGTTTTATCTTTTAAAAATACTAGTTCTTTTGGGGGCTGGGGGTGAAAATTTTCACTTTCTCAGGCAAAGAATCTCAGCTTTAATTTTGTTTACTTAACCTTGAGTGTTGCAAAATTGAGTGAAATTAATGGAAAATTTTTCTCTTATTTTCTTGGACATTTTCATCCCTTTCTTATGCCTCATAATTACTAAAATATTCAGACATTCAAGTCCTCCTATTGCTTTTTATATCTACAAATGAGTTAAAAATTCAGGTTTAAGAGTTCCCTTCCCTCTTTGCTTTTATGGGGGGGGGATGCAAAGGTTTCAGAAAACAACTAAAATCGAATAGATACAGGTTTGATAAGTAGTCATTTTTTTATATATTATGTATTTTTTGAATTCAGTATCTAAATCTTCATTTTTTTCTATGGAACTCAAGAGACATTAAGCAAGACTATATTTTATTTGTATTCCACTAACAGCTATGTGTAGTGAAAAATGGGATATTTTCAGGAAAGACTTCCTGTAGGCCAGAGATAGAGATAGAACTTGTCAAAAATTCCTATTAAAACTGTCTTGAATAGAAACAGAGTTTTCAACATACGTGGTGTTGTATAGACTAGCTTGCTTATTGTTGCTTTTTTTTTTTTTTTTCTTTCTCCAAACATCTTTTGCTTCAAATTGGGAGTTGTGGTAATTCAAAGACACTGTTATTTGTAATAGTCTGGAGAATTTTGTGTCCGCTCGGTGACAAGCTTGCAGCTTTTTCTTTTGGATATGATTGCCTTACAGCATTGTGATCTCTGCCTAAGACCATTCTCCACATGCTACAGCCAATTAAATTCTTAATTTAAGAGATGGAAGGGAAACCGCCTTCTTCGTAAGTGGTGCTTAACGCAAGCAGCACATTACAGTACTGCTCTAGGAATTCATTTACAGTGACTTAATGGTAGGAGGTTATGGCTTGCAGTTTGTCCTTTAGATACTATTTTAAATGCTACTACTGATTGATACATAGACTTTTTACTTAACTAGCTAAACTGAACTAAGTAAACAGATTAACTAACTGAAACTGGTTATTTTAGTTACAGGGATATGATTAATGATGGGGTGCTCATGTTGGCTGTCCCATTCATGGGAACCCTTCTCTCAGTCTAACGGAGTTTACATTTCTTGTTTATTCAGTTAGACTTCTTCCATTTTTGGGGGACTGAGCTTAGCTCTGGCTGCAAAATAAAAGCCAAGCAGGAATATGACTGTTAGCTGTAAATAAATTAGGGTGTAGAGAACAGAGAGGGACGAGTTCTCTAAGGATCTAACTATCTGAGCTGATGATCAGTTTTGGCACAAGTACAAATGTGTACATTTTTTCTATACAAATTTACCTAAAAATTAAAGTGTCTGAGTGTTAGAGTCATCAGATCCTGAAGAAGTCTACCAATAGAAGAAGTCTGGGTATAAAAACATTAAAAGAAAAATGGCTTAAATGGTTTTAGTTGGAAACTTAATCAAGCTTAAGAAAAGAATGAGGAAGCACAATGCCTCAGGTAATAGGAACTAGGCTTAGTGTGTATTTGGTTATGAGTTTATTGGGCTGAGGGATAGCAAAGAATATTCAGGTACTACTACAATGTTAACTGACTTTTAAAATTAAGATTATATTGTGTTGTTATGCCGTTGTTCAGAGAAAACATTTATATTTTGTAAAATCTGTGCAAACACTGAAAAATACTATGAAGACAACACACACTAAAGACATGTGAAGCAATGAATAGATGTGGGGAAATACTTCTTCACCTTGCAACTTCCTAATCTTACTAAGAATATAAAAATCAAAGTTAGAAGGCGTATTTTACTACAGAATGATTTCACTCTTTGTGCCATTAATAATGAATTCTAGCTACCTTGTCATGCCTATGTGATACTAATATAGAAGTGTGATAGGAATGTAGAAAAATAAGATTTACTTTAAAGGATTCTTGAATGAGATAGTTTAATAAAATATGTAAGTATAACATGGAAATTTACTGTAGTGTTATGAACAATTAATTTTTGATATGCATAGCATGTGTTTTAGAAATCTGTTGTTGCTGTAGATTCTGGGCCGTATTGTAGAAGAAATCCAAGATGATACTAAATGTTTTTCCCCATCCAGTTGCTAAAGAAGTTAAGTGCCTGACTAATACCTGTACTTTTCCTAACTATTATTAAAGAAGAATGGAATTATATTATTAGAACGAATGACAGATAGTTCAGTGTGCGTGTTTGGTAGATTAAAAAAAACCATACTTCGCATTTTAGATAATGGAATAGTTAATATTTCAGGGAACCATTGTATAAACTGCCATTTTCATCATGTTAACAAAATATATTGAGCACTAGCTGAGCTACTGACAATAGAGAACTAGCGAGGAGAAAAGGAACTATGCTCATTTCTGTTCTGGGATAAGTAGTGGCTTACACTTTGGAAAATTTGGTAGATAATTACTTTTTAAAAAAAAAAAAAAAAAAATCTGTAAGTCTTAATAGTGAATAAAGAGCCAACTGCTTTAGCTCAGTAGGCCTCAAATGCCATGGAGACAATTCCTGAGAGAGAAGGTCAATAGATTACACAGGGTGTGAAATTTGAGGCAGTCTAAAATGAGGCACCAGGATGTCCTTGACAGTGGCTAATTTGAAGAACAGCAACACTTGGAAGGTAAAGATTTTTAACAGAGGAAAAGAAATAGAAAACATTGTGACTGTCATTTCTGAAACACTACTAGATGGGATAAATTTTATTTTCTATCCAAGATCAGTTTTCTTTAAAATGAACAGCTCTAAAACAAAGACTTGACTTCTGTGGCAAAATGGACTGCGTTTTTTTTTTTTTTTTTTTTCCTCCCCAAGAACAGCATAGACTTTTGAAAAGAGATGTGACAATTATATGGAAATATTTTTCATTTTTACAGAAGTTAAGGAAAACATTTGCAACATCAGTTATATTTTCTCATATTGATCTTTTTTTTCCAACATATTTTTTACAAATACTTCAAGAGATTTTTCCAAGCCAAGAAATGTTCTAATGTTTTCTTTTGTATAAGCTCAAAGTGCAAGTTTGTAGAAATAGCCAATGTTCAGCTTCAAAACTGTGGAATTTTCAAAAACATTTTATAAAATATTTAATAATTTGCTTGAAGGAAAATAAATGCATCATATTTCTCAGCTGAAAATTAGAGTACTGTTTCATAATCTATCTTCTGCCAAATGTTTTTGACTGTGAAAGTAGAAGCCATTGTTAAATTATGCAGTATACTTAAAAAATAAACACTCTTAATCACACAAAAATGATTTAATTCAGATTCATGAATTGTCTTTTTGTTGTTATACTGCTTTGATTGTTTTATTGCTTTCCTTTTTTAAATTTACCACATTCTTTTTTTACTCTGCTGCTTGATAACCTTGTAGTTGCATTTGTATAGCTTCTTGCTGCATTGTATCCTTTGAGTAGACTGCCCTGAAAAGTAGCAGGAGGCAAAGAAAGAACATTACTTAATGCCTTTGAGGACATGATATTTTTGTAAATGTCATTTTGGTGCCAGTGAATCAGCATTTTTCCAGCATTGAAATGCCATTGCTGAAACTACCACATACGTATGGATTACTTCAAACAATGGGGATCAGCACGGTGAAAGAAGATAATGCTCCCATAAGCACGCAGTGGATTCCTGCTAACACTTTGAATAAAATAATTTGTACAAAAAGGTTGGGAATCGTGTTTCTGAGGTGTYACAAGGTGAAATACGTTAGATGAAACTGGATTTTAAATAAGCCTTTAAAATTGACTTTAGTGAAAGGTGAGTGCATAGGAAGTGGGTGTCTGTGTATGAGTTTGGTAGAGAAGATCATCAGAGAACAGCAGTGATAGAGACTCTCTCTGCTGAGTTACTCTACTGTTGCTTGTTGAGGCTTGTTAAAAGTATAGGATAATTTTTATCACATTGCAAAGGTGTGTTAAGTTTTTAAATTAAAAAAAGTCACCTCTTACAAAAATGTAATTTGGAAAGGCAAAAGGCGATTTAAACACAATTTTCTGTGTAACCTCTACCTAAAAGAGGAGGATTTGAGACAAAGTATGTGTGGCAGAGATGAAAAAGGAAAAAAAAGGAGGGGGGGGTTTAAAACCTGCTAAATTTTGCAGTTCCATATTTATTCTGAAATTATAGTTGGTAAAAAAAGCAGCATATAGACTAAGTCAATTCTACTGTGCTCTTTTTTTTAAATTTTTAACAAAGCATGCCATTTCTTTAGAAGTTATGCCAGGTAACAAGTAAACGCTAAAACAAAAGATATTTTTTTTTTCTGTAAAATAAGACAGCTATTCATCCTGCTTTGGTGAAGGCAGAGTTGAAATAGTGCTGTTCTACTGTTCTTGTGTACAAGGAAACTCCTCCTTTGCCATTGAGAGTCTCTGTCCACTCACATCCCTGAATTTCTTGCACAACAAAATCTGATGTTAAGGAGACAGCAGTAAAGTTCCCTACAAACATAACAGGTCTATATAATGGGACAAGCGGCTCTTAGGTCTGTACAGTGGGACCTCCATGGAGTCAGTCATTTTGTGTGTCATACGTTGCATGTTTGTGGTTTAGACTGGAAAGGGTCTAGGTCTCTATAAATGTCTCCTGTAACAGCTACATTTCTTGAAATTCTCCCAAATATTTTGCTTGTATCTTCAAGAATTTATTTTCATGGTGTACAGTAGTATCCTGAGGTCTTAGTCTGACATATTGTACACATCTGATATTTTGAGTACAGCTGTTTCATAGGAGCAGGTCTCATAAAAACTTTGCAGGTCATTGCATATGACTTTTAATTTAAATATCTAAGTGTTTATTGCATGAGGCAGCTCTTTAAGCTTTGAAGTCAAAACATTCCCTGCTTCATTTACTGAGTTTGAAGCAAGTGTAAGAAACAGCAAAGTCATTCAGCTGTTCTGAAGATAAATATTTTTCTAGTTTGACTGTTTTATGCACTTTTATTGATTCTGTTTATTCTTAAATATGTTGACTCAGCTTTACAGTCTGATTACATTTAGATTTTTCTTGTCCAAAATTAAACCTAGTTGACTGTTCATGCACACTTGGACAATATTTATCATACTTAGAATATGTTATCAGAGTTCATGAGCACCAATTTCTGCTAAATTTGAAACAGACTCTGTCAGTTTTTACATTTCATTTACTAATGAAGCCTACTAGTAAATATAATGCAAAATACCAACATTAAGTCCCTGCAACAGGTCAGCCACTGTAAATAATAGAATGAATAGTTGGCAGCACTGTTGACAATCCTCTTGACATAGTTTATTACTAGTTCCTGACTACTTCATTATTAATTACTAACAGAGCCTATACTTAAATTCATGTTAGTGTTTTCAGTATGAATCTCTATTTTCTAGAGTTCAGACTGTTTTTCAACAGTGAACAATCTGTATCAGGCAAATGCATTAAATGAAAAATCTATATTTTCTGTGTAGGAGAAAAGTTATCACAAAGTGCAGTGTACAAAGTTTACACCATTACCCAAACTTTCTCCTTTACTACTTTTAAGATTATTCATTTTGAGATGTGAAATTTTAGGGTATTTCATAGAAAAGTAATATCTCTTTATTCTTTTAATCAAACTCTCTAGCAACATTTTTCCAGTATATAACTATTGTTACCATTGGAAAAGTTTCCTAATGTCAGACCCAAATGTTGCTTGTTATAATTCAAGGCTGACAGTGCTAATCATTCCCAACACAGAAAATTGGGAAAAAGATTGCCCTTCTTACAAGAGCCTAGCTGGTAATTAAAGATAGGGTTTTCTAAGTCATCAACCCTAATTTCTTCAGTCCTTCTTTATATGTTGTTGATTATTGTTTGTATTCTTTTCTAATGCTTCCAGTTATCTCAGATACATCCCTGAAGTATCAAAATACAAGATATAACAGAGTTTTTTGAGAGGAAACAGGGCAGAGTTTATACTTGCAATTTTTAAGTTTCTGATTATATTGTATTATTCTTTTGCTTTTTTTATATCAGCAAAATATTGTCAATTCATGGTTTGCTTGTGATCCATTCTAATTTCCAGTCTGTTCTCCAAATCCTTTTCTGAACAAATGCCATATACATAATCATTCTGATCCTATATCTCTGCAGCTGATTTTTCCTGCCTAAATGTTGTACTCAAACATACTGAATGGTGTTTGTTCCCTAGGAAAATAGAATTACATTCTATGCTGCTTTGTTATGGTTCATGTGAATTTAAACCATGGTTTCTACTGAACTGATAGTTTTCTTCAACGTGGTGCCTATAAAAATGCCATGAACTAAGTTGCTTTTGCATCCTAATAGACCCAGACAGACCATGTGGAATCCTCCTCTAAATATATTTTCTCTTTTACAATAAAACATTCACAGATTTTCTCTGATTAGGGTTTCCAGACAGCTTTGCAACTCAACCTGTTACATTTCATGTAGGCAAGCTGTCCTTGCTTAGGAGTATGTCATGTGAGACTATTTCAAAAACCTTAGAAATATTAGGATTACTTTTTTTCCCCAGTTCACAAGGCCTGTTATTCTGTTGTCATGCATTTCACTTTGAGTTTTAAATTTAAATCTTACAGGATTTTAGTTGGAAATTAAGCCTCCCCAACCACTGTGTTGGAAACAGTGGTTGCCACTGCGTTTGGTGTCAGATGAGAGTTATAATTTCTATGCATAAATCCTACTTAAGTGATACTGTGAGCAGCAAGTTATGTGTATATACACAAGATGAGGCTTATGTAAGGGTTCCTAGTCCAAAGGCAAGTAACATCGTAATTCATAATGAGTTAATGGGTTTAGTTAAACCTGTAATGAAATGCATCTCATCTAACTTCAAATAACTACAATGTACCATACAAATCTAAGCTACTGATCTGAGCTCTCTTTATAGTTTCTGTTGAGAAATAGGTACTGCAGCAGCATGATTCATGTAACCTATTTTAGATTTCTATTTTAGGATGAGATGAATTGCAACCTTTCAGAGGCTCTTTCCCTTTATTGACCATAAAAGAAGTTTGGAGAATTAACCCAAACGTGAATTTGAATAGATCAATCCCTCTACGCCTTTGGATGAAGTGTGTGTCAACTGTTCAGACTCAATGCCTTTAAGACCTTCAAAGGAGGATATCAGACATGGATTTGGTGAGAAGAAGGTCTAAACTTGGATTAATTAACATCAGGTGTGTAGGGAAAAAGGGGAGAATTGAATCTGAATGATCTACACATTATCAGCTTTAGGCATCTGTCTAAAGCTTTTACAGAGGGTGAGAGAAAACCAGGTAGAATTAAGTGATTTGTTTTCTTTGTCTTCATTTTCATGTGTGTAAACGCACAGTGCTTTATGTTATCTACTTTGATATTTTACATTTTACTTACAAATATTTATTTCTATTTAATTTTAGTCTAACCCAAACTGCAGTAAGAGTGATTTCAGGGAACTGGTGGATGAATTGTGTTTTCTCAAGAGAGCAGTCCTCAGAATTGAGGCCCGAGGACATTCTTAGGTTACCAGTGTATGTTTCCCATACATTCAGAAGGCAGTAAACTGTGTTTCCACTTAACCTGGCAAACTGGTTTGAGAGCTGATAATACTGAGGAAGAAATAGCTTTTGGTAACCAGCACTAATCAGGAAAAAATCTGTGACAAGGTATATATCACTTGTCTTAAATAGCAAGTGGAGGAAAATAAATTGTATGAAATGAGATTTACGCTTT
Source organism: Rhea americana (assembly GCF_003343005.1). Taxonomy (NCBI): domain Eukaryota; kingdom Metazoa; phylum Chordata; class Aves; order Rheiformes; family Rheidae; genus Rhea; species Rhea americana. The sequence goes on from NW_028185150.1 coordinate 1,118,617, forward strand.
GGAAAACTACAGGTTTGTGTTCATATGAGCCATCACTGTGTAAGTCTAGCTTATACTTAGTTTGAGTAACTCTTGATAATATCTGACTGCTTTGAACCAAATTATTTCCCTATGTTTTTTTCGTATAAATAGTATATTTCACTGCCTTTAATTGAAATATGTTATGGTTCTCTATAAGTGTGGAAAATACAGTTTAACAGAAGAAACAAGAAAGTACTAAATATTTTGTCTTTGTTAAAGACTTTGTTAAATTATTATTAAGAAATAGACTTATTTAAGATTAATGGTACCTACCTTTCTTGTAGATCTTACACAGTTTTTCCCACAGAATTGTATGTAAGTATCAGTTACATATCTAATATTTTATCTCCTTTCTAGTCTATATTCCCTGAATTTACTTGCATTTCTAAGTTTTTAGTTGAGGGTGTCTGGTAACACTCTTATTTTTGTGACCCATTTCTTTTTTCTTTTTTCTTTTTTTCTTTTTAATAGGGCTTGAAGTCATCAATTTTAATCACAGTTTAAACCAGCAAGAAGGTAACTTTCAGTTAAAAAAATGATTTCAGTCTTGTTTTACATTCATACATGTTAATCAATTTCTCAAGAAAAGTTGGTACTCATTAGTAACAATCTAGGGTAGGTTGACTTGCAATTAAAATAGTATTTGTCCTGCATTTGGTGCTTCTTTTTGTGTAGCTGGATAATAGGTTAAATAAATATTTTAACTGTGGCTCAGTTTTGCATTCATTAAGGAGTTTTATTTTTTTGTTTTTCATCATCCTTCTTGTGCTAGAAGTTAGTAAATGCCATTCTATGAGTCCATATATTTTTTAAAGTTATTATATAGGCTGCAAATTTTTAAATAATAATAATAAAAAAAAGAGTACAAGCATTTCAGCTCTTCTGCTCTACTTTTCTTACTTTGTTTTTCGATTAAGAAATGAATGAGATGTTGGTACTTAGCAGATTAATGAGCAAATGTAGTTAAATAAAGTGTCATACCATGAACTAGATTTATGGAAAAGGAGTTGGGGGGGGGGGGACTAGAACCTATTTGACTATCTCATCTATCTGCTGTTGCTTAATTTCGGCTGTTTGCTCTTCAAGATTTTAGAAGTAATCAATATTAGCTTTTTGCATCTAGTTTTGCATTGCAATAAAAGCAGACTTCTAGGAAAATGCAGTTTGAGAGTGGCCTCAGGAGGTCTGTAGTCATGCTTAGAGCTGGGTCAGCTGTGAGGCCAGACCAGGTTGCTCAGAGCTTTGTCCTGCTGGGGCTTGAAAATCTCCAACAATGGAGTCTGTGCTGCCTGTTCAGGTAATCTGGTCCAATGTTTGAACCTCCTTATATCTCATCTGAACCTCTTCTTTTATATTATCTGAACCTCAGTTAAAAAAAAAAAAAAAAAAAAAAAAAAAA
>NW_028185150.1:1120052-1138807 GCF_003343005.1 Rhea americana
AGTTAAAAAAAAAAAAAAAAAAAAAAAAAAAAAAACTATCAAAAGTTAGTTCTTCTCTTGCACAACCACATTTTAACTGATGGCCTACTACATTATCTGGTTTGAATTTCTTATAAACTACAGCAGTAAACTTTGAGGTGAATCAAAGTAATTATATTTGTTGTAAACAGTTCTAGTAAGGATGGGTCCATATATCATATCCTAGCTCAATTTCAGTACATTCATTTTTTTACAGAAAATAGATTTTTTTTCTTATTAAGATCACATGCATTTTAACTGCCATATTCTTTTTAAATTCCATGAATACAATTTTATAAACCCTGAGCTACGGTAATTAAAAGGTGTTGTCTCCAGCACTTAAGGGTTTTTCTTATATAAAGCACTTAAGATTAAAATTAAAAACAATTAACTGAAAAAAGACAAAAATATAGAAACCCAGTAGATAAATACATTAAATAGATGAGGCATATATTTTAAAGGAAGATAGAAGACTGAGGAGTATTTGGAGGATGAGATGGGAGGTGCAGAACAAGGCTTATATACAGAAATGAAGATAGGTTTGGTGGTTGTACTTCTTTGGGAAGTTATCTCTTAAAGGATCCATTCTTTAGGTATTGAGAAATACATAAAGTTAAAAATTACCACTTGATTTACTATAGTTGCTATACTTACTATAGATGCCGTGTAGTCATCTTCAAGAGTAGATAAATAATCAAAAGCAAAGCCATTTGCTCAACTTCACATAATAAAATTTTAAAAAAAGATTTTGCCGTCCTTTTCATACAATCTGCTCAATAAAGGAGTATTTCATGTCTTTAATAGACTGAAGTCAAATTCAGGTTCTACACATTCCTGGATAAATAAATGCCCATACCTATCTATGATAAGTAAACAGAAGAAAACAAACAATAAACAAAAAATGTCTATGCCTATACTAACATCAAACAACTATGATTTAACTGAGTAACAGTATCAGCAATCATTTCTGTTTTAAAAGTCTAGAAATGGTGAATTATTTGATTCTTCTCAAGCCCACCGCAATTTAAGAAAGTCATTTTTAAGGTCTGCTTTAGATTATATTATAAATGCCAGTTTCTTTAACTGTTGACTGGATGTTGTCCTTTTCTCAATGTCAAGAATAGCTAAGGGAAAGGTCCCTCAGAGTAGAGGATTCCTTGGGAAACAAGGTCTTTCTGTTTACCTTTGTGTCTAATAATTATTTTTCAGCAATACCAAAATGCTGGCAATTCTGTTGCCAGCACAGCCATCTTTGGTGTGAAATTAGACATGTGACTTTTCTTATTAATGCGATTAGCATGCTTATTTGTACTGAGCTGATTATTTAGCTGAATTTAAAGTTCCAGCTCAAAAAAGCCTCATGCTCTATTTGAGACACACAAAGGCCCCAGTGTGGGTGAGCCAGCTTAAGTGTGTTCTGATATTTGAAAAACAGTTCGGCATCTAGGTCTTTTAATTTTGTGTTAAACATATGTAAAATCATTCTCCTGGATAGTAATACTCATTACCTATTTCAAATCTACAGACATGCACACTCCTAAGAGTCCCTGGCCAGGCTAACACACCATGGCATGCCATTTCAAAACATACATTATTTGTCTTCAACAACTGCAGACTTTCTCTGAACTCACAGATCTTGAGCAAGACTTCTATATATTCATAAGGAAATGTGCGTTCAGCTCCTTCCCAGGGAGTTACGCTCATTTCTGATGGCTTTCTTTTATAGACCGCCTCTATAGAAAAGTGTAAGTTAATGACTGAAAAAATATAATGGTCCAAATGATGATTTGATAAGTTGTAGTTCGTAACAGCAGTTGAAAAAACGTGATGGTCAGAGAGATTATATTTGATAATAGTGGTAGACTGAGTGATGTATGATTGTGTCTGTTACTCTCAGAACGTAAAACTCTCAGATTTAAATCTAGTGAAGACTTGAATAAGTCAGATAAATTTGGTGTTGTAGACTGTATCTTGACCTCCATCTTTGTCAACTGACTATACCTAAAAAGAAAACGTTGCAAGAAAAGTAATTGAAATCAGTCTAACCTCCCCATGTGATGGAGTCAGAGCCTCCAATCCCTTGAAATAGATGTATCTGCATTATCAATATCTCATTGTGTTTAAACTGTTGCATATGGTAGTGAGATAGTTCATAAGCCACTTACTAGTCTGTGAGCAACTTCAGTACCCCCAAGAAAGAAAAGAAGAATCGGTAGAAGAAGGAGACATATGTATCAGAAGTCTCTCCTGCCAGAGATCTTGGTGGAGGTAACTTTCCCAGCACTAGATCTTCCAAGCATCTGGAACTGATGTACTTTCTTACTAATTTTAAATTGTGACTTGTGTCTAMCCCCTAGCTTAAAAACAGCTCTGAGGAAATTAGGTCTGTCCTTTCAGTGACTTACATTCTTGATGAGGAACATTATCTAAGCATAAGATGAACCTTTGTGGCAGGATTATCAGACTGTATTTTTAAGTAGGAGTAGAAATTTTTGTGAAAAAATGCATTTATATAGGGCTATAAGTAACCGTATCATTGACATTTTAATTTTCTGCAAGTCTGTCATGAAAACATGTTGAAAAGAGAAAGAAGGTAAATTTTAGTAAGTCCGTAATTGTGATAGAAAAATGTCATTTTTATTAATCACAGTTTATATTTCATTAGCAAAATTCTCTTTTAGCAGTGTTATAAATATTCTAAACTAAGTATTCATCTGACACCCATGCTCTGTTAAACTTGGGAGTTTGCTAAGGGTATAAATTTATGATTCTAAATTTATGAAGGTTGATGCAGTTAAGATGGGCAGGCCAAAGGGAAAATGCATCTAGCCAACATCTTCAAGGTGATCAGTGTCAACATTTTGATATTTAAAGCCAAGATTTGAAAATTGTGTAACATAAGTTATTAATCAAAAGAAAAAAAAAAATCTTTGTTTCCTGTTCTTTAAGGATGAATGATACTGGTATTCTATTTCTGCCATAGAACAATCTTGAAAACGAAGAAACAAGTACATGGCAAATTGTTTGAATCTGTCAGCTTCATATCTGTTGGATCTTGTTTATTTTGAAAAGGTTAGTCCTTACTAAGATGTTGTATTGATGAGCCATGCTTTTGTGTCAAAGACTCAAGTGTGTAACAGAAAGAAGAGATGAAATGCTTTAGACATTTCTGTGAATTTCTTGCTAGTGTGGCTAGAATTACCGTGGCCGTGATTTCCATGCAGTAGAAGACCACGTATCAATTTTGGCAAATGGAACCTGTAAGCACTGAAAATGGATTAATTTTATATTGAATGTAAATTAATCATTTTACCTTTTCTCAGGCTCATTATAATTTGTACTACATAACTTGATTAATTTCTCCCTTTTTGTTCTTCTGATTTAATTGTCAAGAGGATGAGTTATCATAGAATATTAATACTTCTGATATAGTTTATGAATTAAGGTAATAGAACTTTGATCTTTTCAATATTCTATGGTCTAGTTAGCTATTCCACCATGAGATGTATTACTGACTATCATTTGGGATCCATAAAGCTCAGTAAAGATTTTCCATTTCCAGAGAGCAGTTCTATCTTTTACCCTTAGGAAAGAATGTCTTAAAAATGATTAGAGCAGAAACAATAGCAGCATTGGGTGACAAATGGACTAAAATATGCTTAGTCTCTTAAGAGTAAGCTGTCTCTGCTAGCCACAGACTGTCCTAAGGAAGAGCACATTGCCTACAAGTAGACCTAAGTGAACAATTGATATTTCAGGGCAACTGTCAGACTGAAAATAAAACTGTAATGACAGTAAATAATAAAATAATGTCATTTCACACTGAACTCTCTCTCTCTCTCTTTTTTTTTTTTTTTTTTTTTCCTTTTCTTGCCTTACTCCAAACTAACCTAACTATCAGGCAAGGAAACCATCATAATTATCTGGATTTATTATTTTTTCAGTAGCCCAAAGCCATTTTCTTTACAAGCACAACTAAGTAGCTCAGGAGCTATCTGAGAATACCGAACAGTTAAAACACCTGTGTGGCAAGAAGAAATGAGGGGATGAAACCCTACAGGGAGAGTTACCTACCTGTTTATTGATTGAGTGCATTAGCTGCAAGGCTGTTGGATAAAACAGATCAAGACTTCAAATTTTGTTTATCTAGTGGCAGAAACTGCAGATTAAACTGTTATCAAATTTATATTATATGCTGATATGGTTTAGGAATAACTGAAATTATGTTTTCCCAGGGCCGAATAAAGAGAAATTATTACTTAAATTTGAATTAAATTTATTTTCAGAATTAAACTAGTTATGGGTGCAAGCTACATAATCATACATCTGTACTGAATTATTAAACTTTTGTGTAACATAATTAAATAGCGTAATTGAATAACTGCTAAATGCTCTGTATCGTCACTCTCAGCTATAGTCTCTTTGTTTCTTTAACAATAAAATTCCTACTACAAAGGTGGTTATAGGGAAAAGTTCTTCATTCAGTTTTGCCAACCTCAGTTTTCTGATGAGAGTGCAGACAAGATAAGTTACAATTTTCATGTAAAAAGTCTGCATTGCATGTATGCAGGGAAGCAAGCATTTACAGATGAGGCTTTACAGTGGCCAGACTTCCACCTTGGCACTTTCAAGCTCTAGAAACAGTAGTAGATTAAGACCAGATCACTCCTGAAAACTGATACTGTTTCCCCAATCTTCTTTGTTGTTACAGTAATGGTAAAAGGAGCTCACACTGACATGGGACTATTCCTTTGGAAATACGTCCCTTTGGGACAGTTTGGCCTTTATGTGTGGTAGCTGGGGAGTGAAAGACACCCCAGACTTCTTCTCCTGTTAAGTGTCAGATCCTTGCAATCTAGCCTGCTGATGGTTCATTAGTAAGTAGGGAATCACACTTTGCACATTGCCTTTGTATATCTGCAGATTCACCTAAGACCTAACTTAGGAGATATATATCTAAAATAAAAATACAGGAAAACAATTTTTAGAATGGGTGAAAATAATTATTCCTATGAAGGATACAAAAAGTTAGTTAAATGAGAATACAGTTTTTTACAGCTGTTTACAGCAGCAACATAATTTTCATCCCCTTAATACACCAGAGGAAGACAGACTATAGAGCTAATCCATTAGAGCACAGCAAAAATTAGAATAAAAATTGGAATACTGTGGCTTCATAATTTTGTCATTACTATTATCATTTTTAGAATTCAAGCTAGTGATGACTGCTGTATTCATATGGAACTTAAATATTCTTATATTTACCTCTTGTGAAAAAATCACTAAAAGGAACAGTGTAAATCTTCTATCTACGTTCTTCATTCTGTAATCTCATAATGTTCCCTTGGTCCTAGCTGCACCAAAATTGTTTTTCCATCGTTGCTCCATGTGGAGAATCTATTGGCTTCCAAAATAACAAATTCATATGGCAGGCATATTTCCAATTTACTCTGCTGCCTTTACGTGATTCCCCTAATTGCTGTAATACAACAAGCACCATTTTTTGGCATAAAGTTTCAGATATCACTACAGCTTTTGACAAATAGTCTACAGTCATTACTTAAAGCTACTGTCTTTACATCTCCATAGAAAGAAATATGTGTTTATTAGAATTTAATATATCTTTTCAGGGTTTGTGAATCACTTACAGATGCATAAACTTTTGCTTTCTAGATGCAAGGAACTTCCTGCTTTCCTCTTGGTTGTATGCAAAAATTGTTACTATGTCTCTCTCTGTCTGCYTCAGGGTATAAATTGACTCAAAGTTCCTTGCTAAGGAGCCTTCTCTGATATCCTTTTAAGGAATTGGAAGCAAGTTTTTTTATCCTTTACAACAGGGATTTCAAAAATGCGCCACTACTTTCTATTAAATGGTACCTTCTACTACTATGCAGTGTGCCCAGGGCTTACCAGAATTTTTTCAAGTGAAACAAATTCTCAGATCTCTCCTGTGGCAACAGAGTTTACTGGAGCAGGGGTTTGAACTTGGCTCTCCTACATTGCAGATGTGTTTTTCCTTGAAATTTTGTTTTCTTCTTGACATGCCATAAATGTTTTCTCTCTCATACTAGTGGAAATACCAGTATACTGAAATTTCAGTTTGTTGGGAGAACAGAAAAATGATGTCCTGCCCTGATCAAGTCTGGCTTTTCTAATCTTTAAAGGACTGGGATTCAGATATTTTGCACATCTTGCCTCCCCTTACTTTGAAATAGTAAACGTGAAGGATCATTATCTTCATACGGTTTGTCTGCATCTGCTGTTTCAGTTGGCTGAGATTATTCTGCGGACCTAATGAATACTTACGTGGAAGAAGGATTTTCTTTGGCAAAAGATTGCAATGAAAGTCTTATTTGACTTGCCATCTTCCCATCGCTTCCTGCTCCCTAGCTGTTTGGTAGCACAGGCCTCAGCAGTGGTGCAGTGTAAGTGGGTCCTGGCACTAATTTATCTCTGATGGATTTAGGTTATGATCTGCTGCCTAGTAGATTTATTTCTTTTATTTGTTTGTCTTACAGTTTTCTTAACTATGATGATCCGTATCTATTTCTGACTGTGGTTGGCTAGATTTGGAACAGTAATGGTTGAAGATGTCAGTTTCACTTTTTTACAGAAGTTATGTTTTTTTAATGTTTAAAAATGAATTTGTAACTTCTGATGGGGAGYTTTTTTGCATCTGGTTGACTGCTCTGTATGTGATAGTGAACAGCTGAACTGATTTAACTTGAACTGACAGTTGCAAATATGGGCTTCTTGTGGGGTTGAGAGTGAGCGGGAACCCTTCATAATTGGAATGGGCATCATGGCACAGGGCTGAAGGACTACTACATTCAATACCTAAGAGTTGGGGGACAAGGAAACATTGCTCTTAGATGTGTAACTGATAGTCTTCTACATCAGCCTTTGTGGTGTGGAAATTGCAGGCATTCCTGGAGAATATAAGGAAACCTGGGAGAACTGCTCTTTGGATAGATCTCACCTTCCTTTCCCAGCCCTGAATTCCCTAGTGTACCCCCCCACACACACCTTTAAAATGAGATAAGCTATGTTGTGTTTATAGCTGAGCATTCTGTAGATTTGTACCCTGATTTACCTGCACAATAAATTGTTAATGTAATCATACTCTGAATGACCTCAGTTTTAGTTTATGTTGCTTGGTTTCCTTATCTATGGAATTAAATCTGTATAAAGATGTGATGAATATAGTAATTTAACAAGCAGATAATTCTTTATTTTAGAGCTAAATATGCTGGCCCAAAAGATTCTAAATGCAGCAGAACAGTATGAGTTGGGGGAATGTAATGAATTCAGAAAGCTGCATGCAGGTCAGTGGCGCTGTATGCTTAAGAATGGGCCTACGTGGTCTCATTGCAGCACATAGAGAACAGATATAAGCTGAGGGTGTTCTGGGTTGTGAATGGTTACACTAATCTTATCATTACAGAAAAAGTACATAATAATTTTGGAGAGGGGGAATTTAACATCTCTCTTGTCCTCCATCAGTTTTGTTAGTATAATATAATTTGGATGAAGGCATGACCTAAGTTAACATTGCATATGGTCCAATGCTATTTTGATGTGTTGGTAGTGGTAAATCCTACTGTTTCCGTGCACAGAAGACTTGTAACTCCACACCGTTCGCAATATTTTTCAGTGTAATGGCAAACGGATTCTGTCTTTGCTGCCTATACATAAAATKCACCTGAAAACAAAAATACCCTGTGGGTGATAATACATGTACCTCTGCATTCAGCGAAAAATACTCGTATCACCGTCTGGTTGTTTGGCACTTATTATAGAACACCATTTGTCTAATTGTTCCTTTTTAATTAAATGCTACTTATACCAGCAGACTGCAAGGAGAATCTAAATTAACTAAGAGCCTTGTAGTGAAATTAAATCTGCTTATTAAACAATTGTTGAATGTTTAATTATTTCCCCCGAAATTATTTATTCATTCCAATACAGTGCTCCTCCAAAATTAATGAATTTCTGTTTTTTAATGTTTTAACTTTAATGAAATAAAGGATTTGTCTGAACTAATTATAGCTTAAGAGATTTCCTTAGTTATAAAGTTTTGAGGTCTTTTTTAACAAAATAAACTTGAAATGTTAAGATGCTGTGAGAATTCTAACATCTTTCTTACAGGAAAATTTGCRAAGTTCTGTATGGTCAGGCAAAAACCAGCATTTTCTTCTTCTTGGTGGTGTATACCATTAAAAGCTGCAAGACAGAGACATTGAAAGTGTGCTAAATGTGGTAAAGGGGGTCTTAGTCTCTCCTAAGAATGTGTATCTGTGTGTGTTTATATATTTATGTGTATATGAGTGTGGGTGTATGTATGTGTACACAATGTATGYACTACCAGGTGCCCCCCTGCATACACTGCTGTTGATCGTGGATATCAGGACTACAGCTGGCACACATTCTCAGATTAACTGGGAGCTTTGGATAAACAAAGTTTGCAAATGTATTTTCATCTGAAGTGTTTGACTAATAAGCAAGCAAGTATATAGAAAAACAAAACGTAAAGTTCTGTGCCATGTCTATATGCTGTTCTGATCCAAAGTTACTTGTGTGGAGATCAAGAAGGTTGTATGCAGTCTGTCAGGAAGCAAAACTCTGTATCCAACTGTATTTTGAAACTATTTCTAAAACTTCAGGGCTGTCTTGTCTTTTATAGGGGCTGTCGGTTATCGAATGCATCCATACATTTGAAGATCCACTTTGTATCTTCTAAATTTCTGCATGGGATTTAAGGAATAATGTCTTCASATCTGGCCATATGAGAGAATTTACAGCTTAAGAGTGCAGGTTAAAACTGCACCACTTTTAATACAACCTCTGGTAAGGCCATTCAACTTCAGAACTGATTACCCATTAACCCATCAGCCACTGCAAAATCCGTCTGTTGTGCTGACTATTATGGGAAGGAGGAGATAGACTTTTAAAGGATTTTGTGTTGAATCTCACTCACTGCCTAGCAAATCCTGTCTTCTTTATGAAGTACTAGTTTGGTGTGTTGAAGTTTATTCTATCAGCTTCCAGTGTTTAGGTTTGCCATTGTAGAATTTGGGTTGCAAATATAGGTAAAGCAGTGAATAGCACTGTAGTTATAAAGGCAAACAAAAATGTATAATGGTTTCACACAAAATTGTGGAGTAATTACTGAAGCTATATACTTAGAAAAAGTTGGCACTTAGCAAATGCAAACATTCTCTACGATTACGTAATAACAAACCCCAGTAAATTTATTGGAAATCAGTGAATATATTTTAATATACTAATAACATTTAATCTATCTGACAATAACATTTACTCTGTCTGACTCAATAATCAGTAGGCTGGTAATCAGTTTTGGAAACTTTTAACTCTAGGTTACTGGAATAAGTGGTATTAATAGTGGCTGAAAATCCTTACTATGTTAGACTATATGAATTGAGTTGCTGGATTAATCTTTATTTGAAGTGGAGTGGATTGAAACAGTACTTACCTTTGCCAGAAATTACACYTCTATTAATATTTTAGCAAAGAGCTCAGCGTTTAATGGAAATGGGAACTGCACTACCTTTTCAGTGMGAGAATGTAACATACAAATGTTGGGGTGGGCAAGGAGAACCTCGTGAGGAGGTGGGCTTGATTAAATCAGCAGAGTTGGAAAGTGGCCTTTGAGCTGAATTTTGGATGAAATAACAAAACAAATTTAGCAAGACTGAGAAAAAAGATATTTCAGAAATGTGACTCTGACAAGACATGAATCTGGACAACAGATTTTATCTGTGAGGATAGATAGTAAGAGCTATATTCTTGTGATATTTTTGTACAGAAAGATATTGGCTATGTGAGAGGATCTAGAAGATCCATGTTGAATATGATATTCAGATGATAGCAATAGGTGTCAGATAAATGATGAGATAATCCATAACAACAACAACAACAACAACAAACGAACAACCAAACACATACATAAAAAGTGAGAGATAGAAAAAGATTAAGAACTCTATTATAGCCTTGTCAAACCTGAGGTGTGGGCATGTCAAAGAGACAGATTTTATTTTGGAAAAAACCTTCTATGATGAGACATGTCTCTTAGGTTTTGCATTTGCAGAACTTAGCACAAGCAGCTAATTTTGATTTTTTTAAGCAAAATTAGGTTTTGAAAGAGTAGGTTTTGAATAAATCAGAAGATAGAATATCTAATGCTATGGTGTGATACAGAGATTTTAGAGCCCTGCGTTCAGGATGGTCACATAAGCCATGTCTGGAAAAATGAAGACTGACAGGGCAGCCTAAATAAGCTGCGCTACAACCTTTATAGCACAGCATATTAACATACTCAGTACATGCCATCCTTTTTTCACAAGGGATTTTATTCTTGTATATCTTCATAATTTTCTATGTCAATAAAGCATTTCACTATTTATTTCTTTTAATATTAATTAGATATTTTAGTAGTACTTTCCTTTGCGCTAGGAAAAATTCTAACAATCTAAATATTTTACAATATTTAGTACTCTATCAAAACCGAAAATTCTTTTAAACCAAATTTATATTTCTCGCAATGAGAGTAACTTAAACCAAGTCATAATACACTCAAGAATTAGTGTCTGTATTTATGTCAATATTTGAGTTATCCCCTTATCTGTGTCTGCATGCAATTTACATGAGATGCATAGGAATACTTTGCACTAATGTAAAGAAAGTAGAGATTTGGCCTCGGTGTTAAATCTTTGGGAATCCCTAACAACATCAACAGTGATATGACCTAATTGAACTGCAAGGCAGATAGATGTGCAGGGCTGCTACAGCAAGCATGCATTCTGGCAAATAGTACGGGTCAGATGCAGAGAAACCCTTTGCAATGGGGCTTCTGAGATCTGTATGCAAAGGCAGCATAAAGTACACTGGTGACCTCTACAGCTAGTTTATGTTGAGTTGCAATGATGACCAGTCATAAGGACAAAAGACTTGTAAAATGTGGGCACCCCTGCAAGGTTGGGAGCAGACGCAGAGAAACTGAAGCTGATCTGAAAGCTCAAGCCGTGCCAAGCAGTACATGCTGAGTTCCAGGGTGTAGGCTATAGCTCCTTGTGTTTCGGTTTACTTCTGATACTTTCAGGGTGAAAAATGACAACGTATGATCTCATAAATTGTTTTTAATTTCCATTTGTGTAATTTATACTCTCATTTGGCAAATACCGAAGTGTAAATACCTGCTTTATTATTTCAGGCATCCCATCCTTCTATTTTATATTCTCTTTCTCACGAATTTCATAATTGCAAACAAAAAGCAGAGGTCAGAAATAAGCATGAAGATGACAGAGGACACACTTACATTTTCCGAACTATCTATATATATATATGTATATGTAATCTATGTAAGAGTTTATATTCAGAAATCATGTTAGCAAAAATAAGAGGTGTTTTGCACAGCTGTGGTAATTTACCTTTCTATGATAGTCTGTGAACAAATTTTAACTAACTCAATAAATGACATTCAGAAGTCTTAGTCTTTCTATCCTGATGCATCTTTAGATAGAATTATCCATGGATAGGTTGGCACATCTGCAGCTTAAAGCACCATTTGTTTAATTGTTCCCATTTAAATGAACACTACTTATTTCAGTAGACTGTGGATTGATTTTAAATCAAACTATGATCTGGTAAAACAGGGAATTCTACAAAAGGATTACTTCTTCTCTGTTTTCTCCTAGCATGTAGCATTATTTCATTTTTCTTTAAACAAGGTAAGTATATCATTTTTGTATTTTACCTTCAAGTGATCAGGGAAGTTCAGGCAAACTTTGCATCTTGACTGCAGAACCTAGTTCTTCTTGACAAATCCATTAAGCAGTTAATAGGAGCTACACGTAGTCATTAAGGTGAAATACACACCAACCATCTTCACCTTGACAGAGAKTTAGAAGAGTAAACATCCTCACAGAAATGTTGTGTGGGGAAATTCCTTCTCAGAAAATTTCCAGGTTGTAAAGCAATATTCAAATATTTAAGGGTGTGATTTTCTTTCTGGACATCTGTTCTCAGAATTCTGAATATGTGTAATAATTTTTACTTGTTTTTTCCTAGAAAAGTAAAGTTTGCCTGTTCTTAATTTTGCAATACGAATCTCTTAGCATAGATGAACCAAGAGTTAACACAGTTTGAAATGAACTGAAACTTGAAGCTCAACTATTTTGAAGAAAATGTTTGATCCTTACAGGAAGTGAACGTGGTTCTGTTTTCATAGTCTACATCTGACACATCTATATGATGAATGAAACATTTTTAGAAAGTAAACAATCCTATTTTTTTACAGAGAGTTTTGCCATGATGTTAATTCTGTTGAAAGTACCAGTATCTTTAGGAAAAAAACAATTCTTTGTTCACTCAAGATCAGTTTTGGAAAACTGTTCTTGTAAAAATATCAAAGACTCTACCTAAAATCATCACAGACTTTATTTATCAACAGCTTTTTACTTGGGGAGGTTTGTTTCACTTCTGCTATGTGCGTTTTACCTGTGAATAGTGGAAAGAAACTATGCATATGCTGCTGTTTCTCTCATGCGCAACTATAACTTGCACTGTACATGTATCAGCAGTTTCTACATACTTACTCATGCACAGCTCTCCCATCTAGGGGACATTTTTGCTTGTATTTCAGAACATTTTTCAGAAACATGAGTCTGTCAGGTATTGATTTATGTGTGTGACTATAAAGCATTTTTGAGTGTGCGTATTTTCAAAATAAATACAACAGGTGGTATTTCATAAATGTTTCCCGCTTTGCCTTTGGGAAGGATCCATGTGTTGAGCCCGGTGGGAGAAATCCTTAGTCATAGCTAAGGAGAAAGTAATATAAAGACACCTTTGTAGTTCTGAGGCTGTTATATGTGGCTAGGCTTCTAGCACAAGCTTGCTGAGGATTACCTGTGATTTTTCAGGCTAATAAAGCAGCCAAGACTGGTTAGGTCTCTGCACTCTACAGGCAGTATTTTCTGCTTTGGTCTTTATTACGGTATTTACAGGAGCTCAATCTCTTCTCACAGAGTAGTTCCAAGAGACTTCTTATACATAAGAGAACCTCACCTGGCTATCGTGCATATTGTATACACAGTTATTRTCAAGTGGAGAAAATCCTTGATTGGTTTTTTACCTAATCATTTAATTATATCCTGTATAACATGCCTCTTGGGTTATAGGAAGTTTGTGCCCATATGTGTTACTATCTAAATGTTCTAAATTGTTTATTCTCTAATCTCGGAATCAATGCCTATTTCAATTTTTGTAATGATATTTACTTTGTTCTATGAGAGGAACATTAGAAATGAACAGTAGTAATCCACTTGTTTCAGAAATTGATAAAGCAAGCTTTAAAACATTTAGATTTTTTACATTATTATGGCTCAGAATTAAAGTTTTAGAACAGTGTGATAAGAAATAATGGAGCAATATCTGAAAAGTTACAGTAATATAGTAAATGACACTTTTTAAAAGAAATTATAGTTTACTTTGGTAATTGACAAGCTATTTATTGTGACAGTTTTCTGTTACATTTTTGCTAAAATGTGTTTGTAGCTGAGCAAATAAAGACAAACACCAATTTCTTGTAGACATTTTATTTATTACAAAACAAAACATGCCAGTATACAGAAACTGTTTATATGTTTTAGTGCATTTTTTCCCTAAATATCAATATCTACTCTAGCACCAATCAGTAAAACCAAATTATTATTGATTTCAGCTTTCATAGCTTTAACAAATAATATAAGAGAGTGATTCTGCAATATCTACTGGACTCAAATGAACTGAACATCATGTGGAGAGCCAGGATCAGAGATCAGGTTAGCTGACTGAATTTTATTTTTTGCCTTTTTTAAGGCTGAGATTGTACCAAATAAAGAATTGACCAGACATTTGGAGTGTGAAATTAACCTGTGAAATTAGACTCTGTAGCGCTCTTTATTTCACTGTTGTTTTTTGAGCAAGAAGACAATAAATTCACAAATACTGAGAATGTTTTACTTCACAAACTTCAACTGATAATGTTCTTTTCATCTTACAGCTTTTGATCAGAATATGGCTATTTTTATCCAGATATACAGATAATAGGTAAGGAGCCATAGTAAAATCCTTTTTCTGTGTATTTTATGAAGGAAAGCAATGCTTGGTTTGTGCATCTATTCTCAGCACAGAAATTAGAGAATTCTAGTGCTCTGGGATATCTTTTAGGCACATACAACAAAAGAACGTAAAGACCATACCACTGTCGTTCATGACACCAAGTGTGTGACCCCATAGTCTGGAACTATGAATAGCATCTAATTTTTTTTTTTTATTATTATTATTTTTTCCTGAAAAGAATATGCACAAGACTTAAACTTGCATCCTACTTTCACAGAATGTACCATTAAAGAAATAGATTTAGGTTGCTTTCCCTTTGTGGCCAAACTTGGGCAATGAACTTCTTAATCCATCTATAATTTTGATACATACAATCTGAAAAAGTGATATGTTGTTAGATCTTGACCTAACAATTTGATAGTATCTCATCGTAGTGTTCTGGAGCACTGTCTGTCTTATTTCATCTACCAAAGCTCTGCATTTTTTTTTTTCAGAAAAGCTCACTGATGCATTTTTTTCTGTCTATATATCTTTGTCTTGCTATGATTCCACTGCATCTTTTAAATGTGTCTCAGATTCTTAACAGGGCTTAAAGTGTTGAAAAACCTCTGTAATTACCCTCTAAAGAACCTTCATTAGGTTTACAGTGATGAATGTTTAGGGCTGAGACATCTCTTTAAGATATCCTTTAGCAAGGGTTTTCTTTTCTTAAAATCACCTTAGATGTCTACTTTGGTTTGACTTTAACACTCCGTGTATTGTAACACCCTGCTAGTCCTTTGCTCTTACATTTCGTTGTTGATGACATCCATCTGCTGGGAAAAATAGAGACAAAAGAGAGAATATGGAGGCAGAAGAGACAGAGAAACAAGCTGCTGGTAAAGCAGGAAGGTWAAAAAAAATGAGAAAGGCAAAAGACAGAGAATATGAATGAGGAACAAAGGAGAAGGGATCTGCTTATATTCAAATGCGTAATTTTTGATCAGTGCATATGATGAGGAGATTCCTGTTATGATTAGTCAGCTTATTCTTTGTCATCAGAGCATAGCTGGGATTGCTGCTTTGCATGTTTTTTTTCCCCTCTTGTGTATTCTGTTCCTGAACTTCGTCAAACTCAGAGCCACAGGCTAGTAGCCTATAATAGGTTGAAAAAAAAATCAGAAAAGAAACCTGAGCAGGCTTTGGCTCTGCCCCCTGCAGGTTTTGATTGCTTTAGAACATCAATCAAAATGCCTGGTTAATATATTTTGTATTCCCTCCTCCTCTGCTGCTGTTCCTGTTATCACTAAGGGACAGTTTATCAAAGAACACCTCCTGTAAAGAAACTAGGTGTCAGTTTTGATTGACAATCTGAGAAAACTGAGAATACAAGTGAATTGGCTTTAAGCAGTGCCCCTTACTACTTCACTAACAAAAAAAGACTTGTGGGAGACAGGGAGACTCTGGGAATATTACCTGTAGCCTTGTATCTCTTCCCAGTATACATCCGTTCAGCTGATTATCATGCTGTGGCACAAAGTTGTATGGGGAGTGAAGGCAAAAACTATGACTCAGAGATTCAGTTTTGGATAATACAAGTTTGCAAAGACACTGGAAAATACAAGCAAAGAAAATCGATGTATATAGTACATACTGTTATAACAGGAAGTTATTTATGGTCAGAAAACCATCTCTCCTCCTGCTGATTAAAAAGTCTAATTTCTGTAATGGTTTAATGGATATATTCATGTACCATTTGAATGTCCTGTATGATCTGATACATGTTTGCAGTTAGAATCAAAGTAGGCTGCTTTCAAAGGCTTCTATTCTTTCTATTGTAAATATAGTGCCAGTAAAATCTTTTTGTTCTGTTATATGATGCAGTGAAACCTAGTTCAACAGCAACAAAAATCAGTGGGGGAAGCAGTTTTTCTGTAATCAGATGTCAATTTTGATGTCAAGCAGCACAAGGTCACTAACATTGTAACACATAAGCATGTGCATATAAACCACRCTGTGACTACTAAAGGGAATACAGAAGCACTATAAATCTACCTAGAAGTCATTTCTTTGTGTTGATTCATGCCACATATCTATTCACAAGAAATCAAAATGTTGCCTTGCCTTTAATAGGAATGATGTGAAGTCAGTGCTGTTTTATCTGAAAATTTCAGTTTCAATACTGAACCTCATAACTGTTTTTGAAGAAACAGCTGGAAAAAACAAGTCTTTGGGGAACTCATCTCAGTAAGTTCTCAGGTATTAACAAATCAGGGGCTCATGTCACTAATTTTTAGGTACCTGTCTTCTAAAGGATTGTCCAGAAGCCCAAGTCTGATTTTTAACCTCTTCACACCAAATATGGAACAACCTAAGAAGTGCAAAGTATTATCTTAAAAACACTAAATAAGATTCTTTTTAATCTGAAAATATGTATTATGAATGAATTGGAATGTTCAAGAAAGATGCTTGGTATTTGTATCATTGTCTACTAGCCAGTTAGAACCTTACCTGCCTATTTTTTTTTTATTATTATTATTATTTCTTTCCCGGAGCATCAGAGTTTTAGAGAAAATCAGTTTGCAACATTTTTTAATAGTTTTGTTATTTCTTCTATGCAGTATAGTGACAGCATCACACATCCTTCATGTAATGACTCTTTYCCTAGGAGAGGGACAGCTTGGGTTCTGTTATTCCTTGCCTCATAGGGGTCCGATGTCTGTCTTCTTACTGCCCAGGCTCATGTCTTCATTACAATGCTATTTCAAAGGCAAAGAAAAAACACTCTTCACTCCCTTACTTGAAGTTGGGCCACTGCTGCAAAAGTAAAAGATTCACAGCATAGGAAAGTAAGCTCAAAGAAACCCAAGCTTAGGACTCTTACTGACAAGTGATCAATGCCTGCAGTAGAGCCTGAATTTCGCATTAAGCACTCACTGTGTAAAGTCAGAAGCAGCTGTTTCCTGGAAGGTGAGGAATATGCAGACCACATTTCTCTAGACTGGGGAAAGACTTAAACACAGGTCTCTGGCTGACCATTTCTCCCAGTACTGGGTAATCATATACAAACAGATAAATCACCATTATGGCTCCTGTTTTTTGAATACCAGTTCTTTTTCAGAAGCAGGAGGAGCACTTACTCAGACTGGGCAAATGGAATGACTGCTGTAACAGGATGAATTAGGTGCTTTCAAGGGTAGATGACTCTTGCACAAGTTCTTCGGCTTGCAGCATTGAATGTGCCCTTAAGAAGTTCACATTTGTGATTTCCCTACAATGTCAAGGAAATGCTTAAATTTGTTGGGAGTGATATTTACTGGGAATAACTTGCTGAGTCTATGAATGCGTTCTTAAGGAGGGCTACGCACATCTCAATTATAGATCAAAAGATGGCTCAGAAAACAGAAGCAACCATGTAAACATTTCTGTATTCCTACAAACAATATTTAAAACAATTCTGAAATACTTAGTCATTACACTTTCATTCAGTAGTTTTCAACTCCCTGAACCTCTGTGTCACTTACTATTTTGGTCCTTAATTAGTAGTGAAAACCTTTGATAAAATTACTCTAGGTTAAACCAGCTCAAAAAGGAAATAATGAAAATATTACAGAGAAAGCAGCTTCTTAGGAAAACAGAAATATTATCTTTAGAAAGGCAATCATAAACGAAGGCTGTTCATTTGTATAATAAATTGGAAGCTTAGTCATTCTGAAAGTGCTAAAAAGGGAAACACTACTTTATCATTAAAAAATGTCTGGCTCAATAATGTCACTCTTCTGTGATGAGGCTAATTGCACTTTGCACATTGTGCAGCCCTTGTAAGTAGGCGTTTACCTGAATAGCAAAATAAGTGCTGTGGAATTAGATATCAAGCCAAATGCTTTTATGATTAACTTGCACGTTCATATATCTTCAATATGGTTATGTTCATTCAGGTATCTTAATGCCTGTTAGGATATTATTGACATTGAAACATAAGCACTGAACAGTTGGAGAAATCTAATAATTGGGGCTGCCTTTAGATCCACTGTGGACTGTGCTGCAGGAGCTGACGCAGCACCTATTCACAGTAGTAGGTAGGCTGCCATTTTTGTGTAGAGAAATGACAGAATTAAGGGAAGTTTCCTGGCTTTGCGTTTCACAGATTTTTCTGATAGAGGAGCAGTGATATGGGAAACTTGTTTCTAGGCTTCTTAAGTGTTTCCTACTGGCCACAAAGTCTTTTGCTTTCTTTAGGACAATTTTAGCTTCTCTTTTTTTCCAGGTCTCTTCGTCTATACTACTATTTTTTTTTTCCCTTGGTCTTTAACATTCTGCTATTTGTCACAGTCACCTTTCCCTTCCCTGCTTCTCACAATATCCAGACTTCATGGGGGAACAGTCTTCACATCTGTTCATCTCTAAGATTGCTAGCTCTGTAAGCACATTATACACAATATTTGTTTTCTGTGTGACTGTGATAACTGATCTTAGAGATCAGCTGCCTTGCAACTTGTAGAGAACCAGCTAAAATAGGTGAAGCACCTACGGGCATCATAGTCTATGACTAGTTGACCATGAAGATGAAAGGAATTTCTTTTAATAAAGGTAAGACTAAACATGAGTTTTCACAATGTAAAAAAAAAAAAAAAAAA
>NW_028185150.1:1138812-1221261 GCF_003343005.1 Rhea americana
AGAGAGAGAGAGAGAGAGAGGAGTTGTCTTGCCACATTTAAATTAAAGAAAGAGAGGGAAATGGTGTGCATGTGTACATGTTTTTTTCAGACGTTTCTGTTTCATGCATATTTGTAACATTCTTCTCAGATTCTGGTAATGGATGTTTTTAGAAAAGGATCTACTAGTTACATTAGGCTTTGAACTAAAAGTATCAATTAGTTTTATACATCATTTTTGACATTTTACCACTTTTTTCTTTTTTCCTCCTTTTTTCATTCATATCCCATATAATAATTCCTTGTATGTTTTATTTTAAGATAATAAAAGATACACATATATGACATACAGAGTCTGCATGTAACTAATGCTAGTAAAATAAGTTGAATACAATATGTAATAGAAGAGAAGTTATTCTTAAATCAGGGCTGGTCCTATGTCTTGGTAATTTCTGAGGCATATTCCATTCAAACTGGTTTTCAGTTTCATTTACTCATCAGSCTTCCTCCCCCAGAAGCCTGTACGCCTCTGTTTCTACTGTAAAATATGAAAGTGTTATTTTAAAATTACATATTTAATCTCTGTTGCCAGTCATCTCCTAATTAAAGAATGGCAGGCATCTGAAGCTGAACGAGCAGTCCTGAACGCTCGCCTGTGATAGGGGAGTTCAAAGCTATGTATTTAAATTATTTAAAGTATTCTAGAAGGGGACTTAATCTAGAATGAGAAGCCATTAGGGCCACTTGCTGAAAACTCATATCTTGATTAATTTGCATACTTTATTTTTCAAAAACCTTTCTCTGTAATTATATTAGTTAAAATGTACATAAACATTTCTGCACTTAAATTTTGATTTGTGTGGTACTTGAACAAATACAAACATTTATTCTTAAAATCTGAGTATAATTTGCTAGTTCTGGGTGCACACATGCCTGGATTGAATGACCCATTTAAGGTGTAGGCAAAAACCCATTGAAACTGACTGAAGTCTTTACAGTGATACCATCTAAAGCCTGAACCAGGAGTGCTGCTGGAGATCAGTCGCACATGTGTATATTTACTTGTGGAATAAGGTAAAGTTTTCTGTGGTATGCTTAAAATTTATGCTTTTAAAAACATTCCAGGCAAAGGAAGCTGTTCTAGAAAAAGAAAAACAAAATTAGACTATAAGCATAGTGAAGTTATTAATTTATTCTTTAAATAAGGAATGAGTAAAAAAATGTCCTATTTTCCTAACTTTATGCTCTTCACAGGGTCTCAATATATATATATTTTTTCCTGGTTCTTGAGTTGCTTTTCCCTGTGATGATTCTAATGCATATTACTGTAGTATCCTTGATGTCCCATTTTGTTGAGGATAATCTTGGAATATAGAGGAAGGGTATGAATGTAATAAAGGCTAAGTAACATCCTCTTTTACTGATTGCTGTAACAAAGCAATGCAAAGATCCTGTAAATAAGGGATGGGTAAAGTGAACTGCTTTAACAAAATTGTAAAATACAGTGAGGGGCTCTTCAGAGTGTAAGCTTTCAAATGAGATTGCTCTAAGGGAGATGAATTTTAATCACATGTTACGGCCCGTAAAAATGAGGCAAATTCGTATCTGCATATTCAGGTTAGACATTTTTATTAATAGCTTCCCTAAGTTTTTACAATATAATTGTCTATAAAATAGAAAAGCAAAAGCAGATATATTTAGTTACAAAGATATAGCAGGTGCTTAGACTAATAACTGAATTACTTAATCTTTCTACTTTGGACTTTTAAAAGATTTCCATTATTGCATTGTCTGTGCATCTCACAATTAACAACATTTTCTTCCTTAAAACGGTCTGAAACATGAGGACGTGCCAGTATCTGTATTTCAAGAAAGGGTGAAAGAACTAGGACTGAAGACCCAATTCAATGATTTTATTTGTGCCTAAAAGTTAGGTGACAAAATGCCAGAGCTGAGCAAATAAGTGAGGAAAGGCTGAGCCTTGCCTTGAGAACTACTTCCCTATTCCGTGTAAATCATTCACTACCAGAATACAGAAACTGTCCTGGGAACTGTGGCGTGAATGCGGATGTGTTCCCTTGAATCCTGCAGCATCAGGCTTATTCTCTCTTTCTCACCAGAAGAGGATCTTAAACTCTTTATTTTCACAACAAAATAGCTTCAGAAACTGTGGAAAACTTCTCTCTACTGTCCAAAATCAACCTGCTAGGTAGGAGAGGGATGTACCTTCATTTCTGCAGAAGCAGATTTCTGGTGTTTCTCGCTTCTGGGGAATGTGCTCCAACCTTCAGGCTATTGTATAAAAAGAAAGGTAGATTACCACAGCATCTGCAGTTTGAAAAGGATGTTGTGGCCACTAATAAATCTAGTAGGTCATTAAATCCATTACATGTGCGTTAGACTCTGGTTATGACTGCCTTCCCAAGGATATCAGCAGAGTCAATGCTTTGATTCTGGAGCTTAGTCAGGCCTCAGAAAAAACAATTTGCTGCTTTAACATCGTAAACAGATACAGAGACAGTTTTTTTGAGTAAAGGTGATTGTAGGAATAATTAAAGACTGAATTTTGTAGCACTGCAGTTTGCGATGTGATAGCTACTCATGTCTTTCATAGCTGCCTTTTGATCTGGCCTGAAATGGCTGAGGTTAATACAGGAAAATTGTTCCAGCAGAAGTGAACCTGGTAGCCTGTATCGGAGTAGTGCCAAAATTACTGGCTTATATTTCCTTTGTAAAGGTTAATGAAATTTCCAAGTTAACTGTTTTCCAAAGGCTTGGAAAATGTGTTATATGCTCATATTTTTAGCCAATATCCAAGTGAAAATTGTTATTTTTAATTAATCCAGTGATCATAAATACAAAGAATCCATCAATTTCCTCATATCCACAATTAATAATTATTTAAATATCATATGTGGACACAGAAATCTAAATTTAGGCAGCTGTTTTGAAAATATTAGTGTAGATTTTAAAGGGTATATTTTGTAGTATCATTCTGTTTTCAATGCTTCAGCCTGTTTGAGAGAATTGCCATTGATATCTGCATAAGAAAGACTGGGACATGCAAAGCATAGACCTCTTCTCTGATAGGAAACGGATTACTTTCTATTGTTTTGATTGTGTGCAAGTTGTGTGGAGTTCTGTCATTTAAAATCATGTGAGGTGAGAATTAATACCTCATTGAAATATCAGTTAGTGGGGAATTTTGAAACCTAATCCATACAAATTTTTCACAAGTTGTCAACAGCTTTTCTGTACACCCATTAAAAGCAAAGAGAAAGAGTTACTCCTTTGGAGTTACAAAAGAGTTCATTACTTTGTCTCAGTATAAAGTCTCAGTTTTTAATTATTCCTATTTCCCACGTAGATTATATAAGAAATAAAAAACTTATCATTTGTATTCAGAAACTGCATGATGAAGTTGCATTTCAAAACAAAGCAAAGCCAGCTGAATACTTAATTTGGTTCTATTGTATTATTAAGGCATGGAAAAGCAAAAGAAAGGAATAACTATAAAAAATATTGACTGTGACATACGTGAAAATAATGTCTAATCATGTACACCATATGAATGGATAAACAAATCCACTAGTGTGTAACACTGACTACGATTTTCTTCATTCCTCTTTAAGAATTCTTTTTATTAGGGTTTCATAAAACTAAAATATACCAGCTTTTCTATTCTCTGCTTATCACATATGGAACAAGGAGTGGCTTGTGCTACAAGG
This sequence comes from Rhea americana, assembly GCF_003343005.1. Classification (NCBI taxonomy): domain Eukaryota; kingdom Metazoa; phylum Chordata; class Aves; order Rheiformes; family Rheidae; genus Rhea; species Rhea americana. The sequence continues at coordinate 1,142,519 of NW_028185150.1, forward strand.
AGTAGCCGTACATTATGTTGGTGGCAATTAAAGTCCATAAAGAGGTTTCAGGAGAAGGCAGGGAATTTCCCAGGTGAAGAAAGTGCTTATAGCCAGTTTAGATGGCTTTCACTGTGTTGCCCTCCCTTCGTGTTGCCCTCCCTAGTATAAAAACATGACAAGGATTAAAGAGATCATGAGACCTCTTTCAGTTTGCTTTAATTGAAGTAAAATTGAAGAGTTTCTACAGATTGGGATGATGGACCTATTCTGCTGGACACAGCAATCACTTCAGTGACCTAAGGCTAAATCAGGAATAACACTAAAACAGCTCTTCTGTTAATATTTCAGGAAATTCTGCCCTGAGTCTTCTCATACTCTTCCAAAATGATAAATAAGATCAAAACTTCGCCAGATTGATTTTCATGACTGTAAGATCTCTTTATAGTGCTTTCCAACATCATGTGGCACCTGTCAGTTTGTCATTTGCCTCATATCTCCATAAAATCTGCATGTTTCCTATACTTGCTTAGCTTTTAACTGCACTAGCAGTATTGCTGATATCAGCAGGAGCATGCACAGCTCAGTCAAGGTTATGTTACAGCCAAATCATTCTCTTCTGCAAGAAAAACATTGAAAAAGATCAATATTAAGCCTTGATTTGTGGAAAAGCTAGAGCATTATCTACTGTTTCAGGATGGATAAATGACAGTATGGAAGGTCTAAAGGATATAATCTTCCTTGTAATTGCATCAAGTGTGAGRGTCTGAAGGGAATCTTGATTCACAGTGCAAAGATATGCATTCGTAGCTTCTGCAGTACTCCTTAGAGACATCTGTCCCCTTAGTAATGTGGAAGACTTAGTGGCCGCTCTGCTGCTGTCTTCCTAGTTGCATTTTAGTTCTTAATTCAAGGAACATAAATGTTTGTAATCAGAAGTTAATGCTGCTTTAAGCAAACTGCAGTGAGAGCATAGCATGAGCTACCTGTGTATAGAGAAAAGGACTTCCTGGAGGATGAGGAGAAGGAAGTGTGCAGTGGGGTAGGTACTGAACGCTAGAGCAAACAAAGCAATACTGTGGGGTACTGTGTTTAAACCAGCTGGTTAATGCTTTTGTTGTTGTTTTGTTAATAGTGTGAGAAAAACCTTGATAAGAGAAAAGTGGACAGAATAATAGCTGGAAAAAGTTGCTAGACACCTTATTATTAGCATCTTGTTTATCATCCCAGGACTTTGAGATACTATGTCTCATGTGATTTCCCCAAAGATCAAACATAGAAATACATAATTCCCATGGATCTTTCATTCTCAGACAAGGGTTGGTCTGGGTTCTTGATGCAGTGTTCAGCACAAAGGGCAGCCTAAATAAGTGACTGAATTTGTCTAGCCATGCCTATAATAATAAAAAAGCACAAGAAGAATTTATTCTTTTTGGTTCCGTATAAAAAAGAAGACAATTGCTCATTTTTCATTCAGAATGACACAGTTTTTGCAAAGGCTTGATTGTTTCCTGGTATGGATGTGGAGAAGTACTCCTGTGGTTGCTGATCTTGCTGTCACTGCTCATTTCCCAAACCTCTCTCCTTCACAGGCTCTGTGTCGTACAATGAAATAAAGGCAGGCCACCTACCTCTCACATCTCTATGAAGACATTCTGCTCCTTCAAGAGATTGTTGTCCTATATAACAGCTAGCTTTCCTCTGTGGCACTGCCATATTAAGAACCACACATAATATAATGTATATACATACTGTTAAACTATAAATAATGAGCTGGCTACTTCTATGTATATAATCTCTAGTAGTAGGGCTGCAACAGAGGAGTGAGGGCATTAAGAACAAAAAGAGTAATGTGATCTTTTTATTATGCCTAGAAAAATAATATCTCAAAAAAAAAAAAAAGAGCAAGGTCATTTTTCTTTAGAGAAATGTGTATATGTCTAACAGTTAACTTACAGTATGTAGCGTCTGACCCTGGTCTGTAAAATCTTGTCTAGATCAATGAAACATTGGTTATTTGTAGCTTACCCTAAGTGCTGACAGTGCAGCTGAGACCTGCCCATTCAGTTTAGAGATATTTGTGTTTTCAAGAAAGCTGAGTCCCGTATTTGTGACCTTGTTCAACTCACCCAGGTCTATTTACTGCCTTTCTTCTTCCATATTATCTCTCTGTTACACATTGCTTCAAGAAAGCCCAGATTTGTATCCTAACACAGTCACAAGTTCTGTTGGCAAAGAACAATTTCACACAAATTAAGATAGGGAAGCCATATTACATGGCTTTTTCTCCTGACATAGAGGAAATCAAACTTGTGTAAGTTATATCTTATGTTTTACAGCAATTGAGGCCTTGTCTGTTTTCCACGGAATTGTCAGACTTTGAACATGAAACGATTATGTATAATTAAAGTCTAATGGTGTTGCCGTCTTTCTGTATAATCTAAACAAATTTTACATGAACAACTTACTCATCTTTGCCTTGATAATATTTTTACTTCAAGGAAGGTTTTATTTTGCAGAGAGAAATAAAAAATAGGCTTGTTATGATGTTTTAGTTTCTTGTCTCTGCTTTCTTGGCATTGAAATCTTGATATGCAAGGCTTGATGTACAAAGAGAGCTAGGCTGTATCTGCATAAACAGGTGCAGACAGACCTGAGCTGCATTTCTTGTACTTTGAGGAGACAGACACAAGATAGCTCCAGGGTGGATGCTTTGTAGTTTTATTTGCATCAGTCTGTGTAGACATATCCTTGGGCACAGTGAGAACATACAAATCCATATCTGGCTTTCAGGTGCCTGAAAGCTGCAGATTTTAGCCAGGTGGCTAAGCTCCCTATCTGGTGTATAGATAGTCAGTTGTGAGTGGAACTCACAGTAACCAGAGCACTCTGGACAGCTATCTGAGTTAGCCTATGTGAAACATTAAAGTAAAAGAATTATTTTAATATTCTGTTCCTGCTGAAGTCTCAAAAGGTTGATTCTGGGCTAGATACCATGCCTATATCAAACTGTCCACAGTCCAGAACCTTCTCCAAGTTTTAGTTGCCTCCTGCAGAAAATGAAGCAGGAATTTTATTGGAATTTTATTTTATGTGAAAGAATTTCTAGAATTTCTGATGTTTGAGTCATCATTTAGGGTTTGGATTTTTTATTCTGGGCTCTTTACTGTCCTTGAAGATTCAAATCCGTATTTCCAAATCTTGCACAAACAATAGCGTAAAATCAGGGAAAGAGATTCTCTGGTTCCTTTTTTTTGTTAGGCCCTTTGGCTCTCACTCCATTCCTAACATGAGAAACCTTACTTCATATTCCTGTTGTAAATACTTCTCTGATGCATCTTACAATTTTTTTTTCAATGACTCGACCGCATTAGAAGCTTACAGTCAGCTCATAGTTGGCTGATTCAACTAAGTCCTCTCCGTTCTCATTTGCTTTCAACTTAAGAACTCGTAGCTTACAGCTGCTTTTATTGTTGTTGCTATCAGCCTTAAATAACACATTGTATGAATTTTTTACCATTTCATGTTGTTTAACTATTATTCTTCAGCAATGTCGTCTTGTGTTTTGTGTATGATTTTATAGTCCTTTCTTACATAGACAATATTTTCCTAAGCATCTCCCAAATCACTAGCCTCAAAAGCCTTCCTAATATTTACACTTTTARTCATTAGCAAATATATAAAATAGGATTCAAATTTTAATGTAAAATTGACCTTGAAACTTTTTTGAGCTTCATATTACCATCTTATCCTATTCATTGCCACATATCTTTGAAAAACTCCACCTTTTTTGCCTTATCAAATATCACTATATCACACTATGTCAAATACATTCGGTGTCCAACACTACTATATTTCCTTCTTTTGGGAATGAGTTATCAAAAAAAGCTATCAAGCTAGCRTGATCTATCATTGGTAAATCCATGTCAAATTTTATGCCCTAACCATTACTTTTTGAACTCCATGTCTTTAAGCAGTTCAGTTCATGCTGAAYTTAGGAGCAAAGCTACGGAAGTAGCTTAGTATCAAGTCCTTCAGTTGTCTTGCCGCCTTTTTCTTAGACCCCTCATTTATTTTATTTGTACGATTTTTTCTATCCTCCTTGACTGTGAGACTAGTTACATAYATTTATTAGCAGATGCTTGATTTCATTCTCCAGTGCTCCCTACTGCAATTGTGACTTCCAGAGCAGGAAGCTCTGGGGCATGGAGTGTTTCCTGAATAGGGATCAGAATTCCTCACCGTGGTCTGAGATGATTCAGGGAACTAGAAAGAAATGTTTTCACCAAACCTCTGAAAAGCTGACTCCAAYAGTTTCACTACATCTTCCTGGGAAGGGAATTGGAGTGATACTACAGCAGTAGCTGATGCACTGCCACATCTTGTGCCATTCCTCAGACCCACTGTTGCAAAAGTGATCAGAGAGCCCAAACAGTGCTGTTAATAGAGTGAATTCTTACATGGATTTATTTGGTGGGTGAACTGAGCTACTTCTGTTTGCCTGAATTATGTATCATCTGAGGAAGAAATAGAATTTTCATTCCTAATGAAGATTAGGTGTAATATTTGGTAAAATGTGTTGTTCACAGACCTTTGTTTTTTCTTTTCTTTCTTTTTCTTTTCTTTTTCTTTTGTAACCAATGTAGCCTGAAGAGGAACTTGCAGCTTTGCAATCAGCAGACAAATCGTACTATTCTGCCCCTACTGGAAAAAAAAAAGCAGTGCTAAGACTAGTAGTTACACTGTCTTCATTTTTGACAAGCATTTTTTACTCTATGCTGTCCTTATGATATTTACAAAAATATGCTAGAAATCTCATATGAATATGAATTTTATTGGACCTTACATACATCTAAAAAGATACCAAACCTCATAATTAACATATCCTATATAATGAGGTAGAAAGGTGTTTTATCTGTTCACTTACTTTTAATTTCTGTTTGCTTTTGTGCATTTTTGCTCTCTGCAGTCCAACAGTTATGAGGATATTGTTCTGCAGTGTTGCTGGCAATGCTAGGAAGCAGATTTTACATACTCTTGAAACAGTCCGCTTTGCATTGAAAGATACGATTTGTTCCAGCGGCATTACATGACTAGACTGCTGTAAAGGGAAACCTGTAATACCATTAAAACTGCAGCAGGTGGCACTAGAAGGAGGTTTAACCAGGACCACCAGGAGGGGATCAGGAAAACAGAAATAAATAGGATAAAAACAACAGAAATGTTTAAAATACGTATCTTTCCTTCTATTCTCCTACAGTAACAATAAATTGATAGAGTTGTTTGGATATAGAAAATACAGGCTTGATTGAGCTGGATTAATGAAAGGTGAGATTCAGTAGGCAATGAGTGAATAGCTAATTTCTACAGATTGGCTGTTAGTTTTTGAGGAYTTCATGGGGAATGAGGAATTCCTGGGGACAATTATGGCAAGTCTTTGCAGCAAGTCAGTRTGGTTGCTGATGCCTGTGCATGCATCTGTTCTTGCATTTCACAAACAAATATTCTATTATTATTTGTTATCATCAAATAAAGTGTAGTGAATACCTGTGATATTCTGAAAACGACAGTAATTTTTCTCCTGTAACGTTGGCTTTTTGGTGGAGAATAAGAAAGTGCTGCTGCTGTGATATAGCTGACTACAGTCCTATATCTTTATCATCATTTTAAGCTGCCTTACAATTAATGAACACATTGGAGTAGTACTAGGAGTATGGTTAGCATGAATTTAAAAATACTTTCTCTTTATAGACCAAAAAAATACCACAGGGAGAATAATTTTAAAGAAGAATTATATTTCTGCTAGTTTGAGTTTGCTCAAAACAAAAAACAAAAAATAAAAGAAAAGAGAAGGGACCCTCTGTAAACGAGGGCTGGCAATATCCAAACCAAATTATTCAAGCTCTGATGYAGACAAATTTTGCTGATGATTTAACTGTGAGAATGATACTGTATAAAAAATACAGCAGTCACTATTCCAGGGCACTTGCAGTCTTTCTGAATGATACATTTACGCAGCTCACACTAGGAAAGATCTTGTATCAGACCAGTGTGGATAAAGTGAATAAGGTTTTTGGCATGCTGAAAAAATTTCAAGAACAAGCGATGAGAAAGAAAACAAAACACAGTGAAAGAAATAAAACAGGGTAATAGGAAGAGTAAATAATTGTAAATAATGTTTGCAACCACATGGGAATGGGGAAGAATTGTCCAGGTCCTATAAGGAGTGTCTCAGAAGTTAARGATAAAACCGGACACTATGTGGGAGAGAAGTGGGAAAGGAGATGCTGGAATAGAAAAGATTTGAGCAAAAACATTTCATTTATGTAGGAGGGAGATGCGCGGTGATGAAAAGGCAGAGAGGAGGTTGCAATATGCTGAGTAAATCAAACCATGCTATTTTGTATGCTTTCTTGGTACCGTAGATTAATCCTTGGATAAAGATGATGATTAACATRACATTCCAGATACATATTGTTCTATAGAGTTCTGAAAGTCTGTCTGTCTATACACAAACATACATACACATTTTGGCATATTATTTTATTATATCAATAAACTTTTTTTTTCCCCCATACATGTAAATGTAGATTATATCCATTTGTATATTTACTTGTAATTCGGCCAATGAAAAAAAAATGCTGTGACCTCTCATTGTCAGATATGCCTTTCTGGTGACTCTAAGCTATTTTATAAGACAATATTTACCCACAATGGCACTGGCAATTTTACAGAATTTGCATTACATTACCGGAATAATAATTCTTCCTAATTCAAAGCCCTAGGGTTCTTAAAGCTAATCCTAAAGCCTTGCCAAGATTTTATATGATATTTGTCCTATTTTTAAACATGAGATTTTGTCTAACTGCAGAGCTCAGGACTCTCTGATGGGTTATTCTTTGGAATTTAGAAGCAGAAGGAATATTTTCATGTTCATATTAATTTAGCCAGAAGGTCAATATTAATTCAGGGAACCAAATGACAAAGAAATCCAGCTTATAGACAGAATACTCTATGGTTGAATTAAACTCCAGAGGGAAGTGTAAATATTTAAGGGGAGGAAGAATTGTAAGACCTAGAAAGTGAGTTCATACATGCTGTTTTTAATATAGTTTTATAGTTTCTCCATACTTCTTTCATACAGATAGAAGTTGATATGGAGGTTAGGGAGGCAGGACACACGATAGATTGTTACTTTAACTTCTCATGAATCTTTTTGCATGATATGGTCATTCAGAAATAGGCCTATCTAATTTTAACGATGCTGATATGCTATTTCAAATGGAATGAACCCCAAGTTGCATTAAGCACCTTTCAGAGTATTTTCTATTGTTTAGCATTTCTGTTTTTGATATTTTGCCCAAGCTGTGTATATATTTTTGAAAAACCTACATTAGTGTGACTGAGGTGTGAAATGAAAATTCTTCTTATTCTTCCCTCTCTATTTGAATCAGAGAATCGTTCAAGGGCTTAGAAAATTGATTTAAATAAGCAACTGAAGTTCAGAAGCTTCAGGGGGTTAATCCACATTTCCTCTCTGTTCCACTGGTGTTTCCTGGCATCAAAATGTTCTACATGGCAATTTGCATTAAATTCCATCATCTCTGCAACATGCAGGAATGAAAGCCTGCACTATCCTAAATATGCTTTCTAGTGGCTGATCAATTTGGGTGGAAAGACCTGTTGGTGTTTCTAAGCTTCAGAGCTCTCTACCTGAAGGAAGAGAACAAAGCTTGGGGCACTGGGATGAACTTGCAAGTTTAAGTCTGGTGCTTACGCACCTCAGAGTGACTGTGAATGCCCTTATTCATCATTTCAATAGTTTCTGTCAAAATCTAAAGACAGACTATACAGTGGAGAGTGGAAGCTCTACAGAAACAGTAGTAATGGAAGGAGTGATGCAAATCTTCAGTGCAGCGTTAGTGTGATTCTGGTTCTCATTCATGTCAGGAGGTCCCTAATAAGAAGGGACCTTGTTTACTTGAAGGACTGTATCTTTTCTGTAGTTACCATTCACAGCAATTTAGCCCATTTTGCAAACATGCTTAATGACCTAAAATTCCTCTGAAGCTTTTTCTGAGGTGAAATGTTTGCACTTACATTGCAAACGTTAGGACAGTTTAAAGATAGCTTCTATTTGATGAAAGGATAGAAAATAAAATGTGTTCTGTGTTCATACTTGTGGGCTACAGTTTTCTGGGAAATCTTGGCACAATCATGTTTACAATATGAATGTTTTCTTTTATGGATTAAGAATGTAATTATTTTATGTTGTTACTATTAACAACAAACCTGATCAGAGAAATCATTGTGCATTTTGCTGAGGGGCAGCAGATCATTCAGTTCTATGCTCACTTTGTAAGTAAATGTACACTGTTCTTTTACTGGTAAACCTAGGATCTCTACTGCATTTATAGTCTGTTTATTAAAAAATGCAGAACTTATACTGCTTCAGCAGCAGAAAGTAGACAAAATTACCACACTCAGAAAAATACCAGAAACAGCAGCATGCCCAGCTAATTCCTCCCGTCATCTCCCCCCTCCCCGACTTAAAAGCTAATGGCAAAGAGCTGGTTGCGGCGAGCACTCAGCAAGCGCCTCAGTGCTCATGTGCTGCCTGCTCTGTCTTATTGTCTGGCTTTCATCACAGCCTCCCATTTCCTACCTGTCACCACCAGGGGTGTCCAGGACACGCTAGGAGCATGGAGCTTCAGTAAGCGGAGCCGTGCAGGCTAGGCTAGCAATTTAGCCCTGAGTGATGCTGTGAAATCAGAGGAGAGATTCTTGCTGCTGCTCTTCAGGGACTGCTGTTGTTAGGGGGAGAAGCAGACTGGGAGGTGGGCATGCATGTGTGAGAAGATGCGGAGGGCAGCTGACTGAGGTATCTGGCCTCTGGGAAACACTGCAAGGAGAGAGAGGCAGTGTGAAGAAGGGGYGAGACTAGAGGACTGAAGTGCAGAGCAGCTGTTTCCTAATACTCTGTCTCTTTTGGGTGCCTCAGTGAATGTGAACATGGATTCTGTCACTGAAATCTTCCTGAAGCTGCTGGCTCTCATAGCTGTTCATAACTGGACCACACTAGTGACAGGGAATAAATGTAAGTATTGCGTATGGTTTAAAACTCAAACCAGAGTGTTTTGAAAACTTCTGGTATTTTATCTGCCTTTAGAATAAATATAATTGAGAGAAATGCTTACAGCTTGGAAATCATAACAGTAAGTTACTAGGCTGAAAATATTCTAAAATCCCTTTATAGATTTTTGTTATTAGTCAAATAGAGTGTATTGCTTATAAAGCTTATATATATTCTAGGGCTATCTGAAAGCAACATTTTACTAGAGAATTGCATGTTTAGCCTCATTTTCATCTTTACTTTGTGTTATAAATGCTGCATTTTCCAAGGAATTATATCTTACAAGGAAATTACTGGCAGATTTCTATTATGTACTGCATCAGCTTGGTTTTTAGCAATTTGTAATTTTACAGGTTAGTATTTGCATCTCTGTATTAAGCTGGCACTCAGATAACTCTGATGAATACTATTGTGCTGTTCAAGAGCAGTACAAATGTAACAGGAAAATGTGGAGAGCAGGACTTTATGGGCTCTGCATTGATTGCTTAGGGAATAGTGTTCATGCATGACTAAAGAAGTGAATGCTATCAGTTCCAGCAGAAAGTTTTTAAAAAATGAGTAAATCATAGTTAGCCAGTAGGGTAATATGGCAAAATGAAGATGATAGTGATTACTATGTTTAAGAGAATGTGCCCTCTAGGAGGCAAATTTGATTTATACACTAAAATCTCTGGTTTCAGTGCTGAATTATATTAAGATTTTTTGTACTGGAAAAAAACTTAACAAGAAACTAATTTTCAAGGTTTTTCTTATTCAGGAATTGTTCTGAGGTATTCTTATTCCATTTCAGCTTTAGCAAACTGAAAGGATTTCATTTGGTATACACATAGTAGAATAGTTGCCTAAATGCCAGATGCTCATAACCTAAACTGAGCATCATTTTCTCCCCTTCCTGTTAAGGCACTGGCCACACATCATAGGAACAGGGAAGGCAGAAGCATTGCCTGCATGGGAAGAAAGTGAACAACAGAGCAAGTGGGAATGGTCAGAATAACCTTAGAGGCTGGCAGCTGGGGATAGCTCCTTGGAAACATTTAAGCTGTGACAGGGAAGTTTGAAGTGCTGGGTGGATCTATAGCCCAGGGATGGTTTGTAGCATAAGGATGGTTTGTAAACTAAACGTGCTCCCAGGGGCCAGCCRTTCACATTGCAGCACCAAAATGATCTTGTGCTGTCATTCAGTAATGATATCTAATTTGATACTCAAGTGCATAGAGTAGCCCTAAACATGAATACTAAGTTCCTCTTGTAAAACACCCTGCTGCAATCCAGCCTCAGCTTTAATTCTCTTCATCATTCTACATTGTGCAGTTTATGAATACATCCATTTTCACAAGACCATGATAATTGAATTGCACATTAATAGCATTTGGCACTATGCACGGAACTAAATCAGTTGCTTATAGGAAGGCATATTAAAACCGTTGCAAAAAGACTTGCAGCACACAACAAAGCAATAAAGCACTAGAGGTCACTCTTACAATTTAGGAAATAAGGTTTGAGAAAAAGAATCAAGCTTCTTCCCAATACGGAATTACGAAGGATAAAACAATTCAGTTATGAAACACAATTACCGCTGTTTTTCTCAAATACTTCTCAAAAACAAGCCAAACTTAATTACAGTATCAAATGGGTGACTTGAATTAATGGATTTCTTTTTCACATTTAAGTCAGCATTTATAAATTTAGAGTATATTTATTTATGAATGTGTTCTAACTCCCATTTCAAAACATCCATCTGAATTGCGGAAGGAAGTATCCTTCCCATGTTACGGACTAGGAAACTGATTGTGGGGACAGTAAATTAAAGGACATTTAAATGTGAGTGTTAACATCTGAACTAGATGAACTTGACTAATCTAGTATGGATTTCTCCTTTTTAATATCTGATCTAGAAAAATATTTTTAGATGGGGACGTTTGGGTGGTAGAATTAGTGTGGTTTCTAAAGTGACAATTTCCATCTCAAGTCTCAAGCTATGAATTTGGCTATACCGTTTGGTTTCATAAAATGAGCTCAGATGAAAGGGTTTGCCATAATTACTGATTACAGCAGATACATGTAGCAGCCATTATATACCCATTTTAACTTTATTTCTTTCTTCTTGAGAAGTTTACCGGGAATTGAAATACCTTCCTGCAGGTTGTCCTACTCATTAAAGGCATCAATGCATTTAGTACATCTGCAAGAACAGATAAACTTCAGTTTCCTCGTGTCTACTTTGATAGCTGGATTGTAGAGTAGGCTGTCAATCACCAAAGAAAATACAGTGATATTTTTCTTCTTTTTCTAAAGTAATACACTTTGCTTCTTCTTAATTTTATGATTCTTTTTTAGTACCAAATGCTGAAGACTACAGTTTTACTTTAGCTTTTTTCAGATGAACTCCCAGTAAGAAAACACCGAAGTAAAGACCTTTGCATCTCACCTTGAAGCATCAGTGCTAATGTTACTAACATTTCTCTAAAGAAAAGTTTCAGGATCAAAAATCGATATGTTTAGAATTAATTCTTTCTTAAAGGATCTGCAGTATTCCTCCTTTTGAGTAAAAAAGACTGAAGTTTTTAAGTTACCTGAAGATGACAAGCCCTATCACCTTGAATATGAAAGTTTATTTCTGTTTTTTTTTCCTAAAGAAAAACACTGATGTTTCCTACCAAAAAAGGTAATAATTGTTGTTGGAAACTCAAATCTTTTAAAAGTTCTGTTGTAGTGCTGCTTTATGTTAACAGTTTCTTATGCTTTCTTCCTCTCAAGGAATTACACTTCCAAAGCAACTGAAAGACATATGTAATATGTGGTCAAGAGTGAGAAAGTATATAAGGTAAATGTGAGTTTTAAAAGAAGGATCAAAGCAAGTACTCCTGTAAAGTTTTTTCATAGGGCTAGCAGAGAGTTTTATTTTATTGGGAGCTGGCTCTACCACTGTAAATTAGCAAGTCACTAAATCAGCCTTTGAGAACTTGCCAGAAATTGGCACTCTAATAGATGCAGTCCTTTTTCTGAAACTCTCTAGAATTGAAGTGTTGCACAAAACATAATTAAACCCCTACACACTTTAACTCAACTGTGACTAAAAATTATTAATGCTAATTTTGGCAGTGAATGGAAATAAAGACAGCAAATTAGGGACTTTTCATGTAAATTCTCACCTCTTTATACCTATTTCTCTTTGTAAAGCTTTCCACTTTTACAGAATCTTCTATTTTCTCAATTCAGATTTTCATATTTGTTCCACAATGATTGTAATTTCTATACACCCTGAAATGTTTATTATTATTATGTATCTCTGGGACTTATTGTTAATGCTACAGTAGAAGACCTCTTCTGAAGCTAACAGAGGATGAATGTTAATGATACTGAGACTTTTCATATAAAGGATTCAGTGATCACATACCTTGATTATATTATCAGATGCAAGATATTATACAAGTAATATCCCCAGGGAAGAGATTACTTACTATTGTAACTTCATTTAGAAAAATGTTTCAGAATTTCATTCTGATATTAATCATCAGTACAGAAGAGATTTGTAGGCTCTTTCTATTTGACAACTTCATGAATTGCATTTAGAATATAATGAAATGTTGTTTCTCGTGAACAATTTACATTAAAATGTAGTTCTTTTATTGTTAGTTTGTGGCTGATGTAAAGCATAGAAGAGAAGAAAACAGAAATGTCTTTAAATTTCCTTTATTCCCATTAATATTTATCTTATGTTTATTATTATCTATATTCCCTCTGAGGTAACAACTGAGACCCCATCAGAGATCAGGGGATCTCTGAGCACTTTTTTACATGAATAAAATACTACCGACATGTGTGGTGTGTTTTACATGTTTTTAGTACAGTAACATCAAAAGCTTGTATTAATGGCACATCAAATCAATACCTTTGGAAGCATCTGTCAAAATTTATTTCACTCTTTCAAGGTCAAGAATTCAGATGAAGGCCTTGGGTCGATTACATTGAATATAACCCACAATTTGCATCCCATTGCTCTTACTTTACAAATTCCTATAAGCATATTTGTCCCTGGGCTCAGTCAGCAGAATGGATGGAGCAGATTTGGTCATTTTGATGGATATCAAATTGATGGATAGTGACAAGCAAGTAGTAACATTCTCAAAGTCAATGTGTAAAGAAAATGCAGTAGGTTATGTATAAAGTATGTTATGCATGCTAATGATAACATTTGCATTGTATGTTAACATTTACATTGTATGTTAGGATTCACTGTGTTTTAGTTAAAGTACCGTTCGCCAGTCAAGAGTTGCAAAGCCAACACTAACTTAATCAGATCTTAATGATACTGCAGTCAGTAGCCTGACTTTTGTGATCTTTCTACTTTCTTACAGGATAAGTAGGTGTAAACGTATATCCATACAGATCAATAACAATGACAAACTTTAACCTGACTTACCCAGTTACACCTGTCTCACAAAATAATTTGTACTTTTATGACTATATGTAAAGTATAATATTTGTTYTGTATTGTTATGGTTCGGCAGTAGAAAACCCGTATAATATGACTTGCAATATATCATATATTCATACATTTTGTATAATATATCTGCCATTATCTGCCTACTAATTCATTTTCTGTAAGAACCTTAGCAGCCAAAACTTAGCAGCAGCTTCTAAAAACTTTAGTTGGGAAAAACAAGGCAAATGTCTCTCTCTTGCCTCTCCCACCCCAAACAAGCAAATTGAAGAACACCRCAATGTTGAAAATACACATCTTTCAAATTATGACTTCCGTTCCTCAAATGAGAGACCCTCTGCTTTCATTGTCGCTCACAGATTTAAAGCAGAGTACCTCACAGAACTAGATTTCTGCTCACTGGTAAGTCAGTATTGCTTCTTAGTACTTCTGTATTTGTACTCGTTGTTTTTAGTTGCTCTCAACAGCGATGGTGGTAGCAGAGGTGGGGTGAGTGAGACCAAACAGTCTTCAATTCAGAGTGCTGTGTCCTAGAATGGACTGGGCAATTTGTGGATTTACATGATAAAAGAAATACTAACATTTAAAATCTTTGGGGAAGTGCCTCCACATGTACATATTAATTTTTTTTTAAGAATTTTCTGAAGTGTAGAGTTAAATTTTCCTCTTCTTACGTCACTTCTTGGTTTTCAGTAATACTACGAAGAGGGATAGAAAACAAAACTAGTAGTGATAAAATTGTTTTTTATACTGTGTTGATAGATTAATTTGATAATTYTTTAATGTAAAATATGTTTTCCATATGTATAATTTATAACTTGTAACCTTGGCAGTTAAGGGCTGCACATGACTTCAGATTAAAGATGAAAGAGATATCCATGTGTTTCAGTATATTGCCATCCTGCCATGCCATTACGTAAGTGCCATCCTGACAAAAGCTGCTTCTCCTGAGTGGAAAATATACATGCCTAGGGGATACAATGTTCTATTGTGATGAAAGCAGTTTTGCTTTTTTTTTTTTTNNGGGGGAATGAGATAATATGAAAAAAAAATGCGAAGGTTTAACCAAACCTGATTAGTAGAAATTCTATCTCTGTAGGGGTTTTGTATGTATTTACTCATACTAATTCATATGTTATGTGTTACTGTTCTATGTATGTATACATATAGCATTATAGGCTAATTTTTTTAAAAGAAGACTGCAGTTCTCCTGCCAGTTGAAACTGGTACCACTCATGCTAATTAGTGTTCACGAAATGAAAAGGAGGCTTAGTCTGAATGTTTATTTTTTCAGAAGACAGTTTTTAGTGTTTATTAAAAATTATTGGACTATTTTTCAGTTTTAGCAAAATGTAGTGTGGACTGAGAGGTAAAATTGATACATTTTTATATTCTTGTTAATGAGTATTTTCCCTGCAATAATTTGAAAAGTGATTGAAAGTGTAGAAACTTCTGACATTTTAAGTAGATTTAAATTAGTAACAGAATTATTATTTAAATATCATACCTATTTAATAGACAACTGAAGAAAACTACCTCTAGGGTTTTAAATCACAAAGGATAAAGAAAAAATATGGTTAGGAAATCTAACCAGCTGGGTAGCAGATCTAATTACTTTTTTATTAAGTATATCTCATTAGTTGGTAGTGCTCAAGAAGAAGCTATTGCTTGTGCCTTGCTGGTAGAGTGCCTATTTCTATAACAAACTTTTAGCAAAGTAAATTGTAAATATTAACGTATTTACATGTGGTCTTGAGGGAAAATTAGATTAGAAAAAGCACATTGGGATATTTGAATTTATTCTTAATAGTATTCTTTATTTGGCCAGCTGCTGAAATAGATCTTGCTCTTTTTCAGGCTTTTATCAGTCCACCCTTAAATCCAAATGAGAAGCATTTTGCAAAAGATAAGTTCTTTCTAAAAACGGTTTCATTTGGAACTAATAGGAGCAGCAGACAATGTTCCTGAATTTTCACTGCTTCATTAATTAGCAAAGGTGCTTTACTTTTAAACTATATGATGATTGTAAGGGTTTCTATAGAGGCACAAAAGTTAAGACTCATTTGCCCAAATTTAAAAATCTGAAACTTAGATTTCTCCTTCTGACCTAATTGACTCTGTTTTTAGTCAATGAAAAGAAAAAAGCTGTTCTTGAAGGAAGAAGTAGTTTATCTCATGCAAAGTTAGTTATCTAGTATAAGTCAATCGATTTATATATAAATTTATACATATTTAGATATGTATATTTATAAAGCTGATTTTATCTATTTATGTATTTGTAAAGCTAATTTACTTTATATTCGGCACTGTTGAAGTGCCGATTTCTCATTAGTGATTAGGGCTGGAAATATAGACAGCTGACTAGGTCAGCTGTAGCTGTATAGACAGTAGACATCAAAAGTTACATAAGATGAATTCCAGTTCCATCAAAATATTCTACTGGAAATACATGTTATAAAGAAGTATCACAAGCCATTAAATACTGGTTTCCTTGTAAAGGAATACCATGTTTACGACTGATACATTGGTGCTCAGGATTGAATTTCCCARATTCTCTGTTGACTGTTCAAGCACACTCTCCTTA
This sequence comes from Rhea americana, assembly GCF_003343005.1. NCBI lineage: Eukaryota > Metazoa > Chordata > Aves > Rheiformes > Rheidae > Rhea > Rhea americana. The sequence goes on from NW_028185150.1 coordinate 1,158,659, forward strand.
ATAGCCTGAGTTCAGGCTGCTCTGCTCTTGTTCATCCTGGACAAAATATAGGGACTAAAGGGGGGAAACTGGGAATGTCCTAGCAGTGAGAGTGTCCTTTACTCATGAAAGGACAAAATATAGCATACATAATGCTGTTGCAGACAGAGTGCCATTTGGCCCACCAGAAACTTTGTCTGAGCTTTCCACCTCTATAATCCCTGTGACGTAAAGCTCTGTTTTAAACCCAAACCTGACCAAAAAAAAAAAGGCTTTTTATATCCTCTCCTCCCACAAAATACACAGTTATATTATGGCTAAGAGCCTCTAAAAACATGATCAGCTCCTACTTAGAAGTCACTTATNAAAAAAAAAAAAAAAAAAAAAAAAACTTCTAAAGACATTAAAGAGTGAAAAATGGCTGTATTATGAACACAGCAGAATGCTACAGTATTTCTTCTCATAAAGGAGTGATAAAACAGATAAGAGATATCAGATACCAGGTATGTTGGTAGTTCTGTGGATTCTTTAAAGCCTTCTCTTTGCCCAGCAGCTGATGAGCAATGATGGTTAGAGTCTGACTGTTATGCTGGATAGGGAGCCTTTTTATGCTCCAGGCTGGCAAACTTCAGCTCTCCCAGGAACTTCTTTTACTGACAAATGGCAGGATGCGTACCTATACAGCAGTCTGGTTGGCAATGTTTTGTAATCATGGTGCAACCTACTTATCATTCTTAAAAAAAAACCAAAAACAAACAAACAAAAAAACACTTTGATGACTTTTTTTTTTTTTTTTTTTTAATCAATGAAAAACACCACTGGAACTCAATGTCTTTATTCAGTCAAAGCTCCTAGGGAAATCAATGGGAGCTTTGCCTAAGTAAATATTGAATAAGAGCTTTAGAAAGAATGAACTGAATATTCATGCAGTGGTGATATGTTGCATAGTTTGAATATAACTGGTCTCTTTATTTCCTTTCTATGTACAAGTCTTTTCATTTTGCCGTGTTTGGAGGACTCAGATATAGAATTGTATAACAAACAAGAATTACTCATTTGTCCTAGTTGATAAAAAATAAATATGAGACGAAAAATACATTTACAATTTCAGCTAGTTCCTGTGGTTAGGGAATTTCTATGCCTGCAGTGAAAAACTACTGCTCTATTTTTCAGAGCCAAGGGTAATATTTTTGAGGATAGCTGATGTTAGTTTGCAAAAGTAAAGTATCCCCTTAAATCTTAAGACTTTCAGGAGTATCTGGAAATGTAGTGGAGCACAAGTGAGCTCTTGCCCTCTGTGTGGCTGTGTATGGGGTACATTCAGTGTCTTTTAATCTTCTTAGCATGAATCTGGAATCTGTAGAGCTGTTTTTCAGTAGCTAATGTGGTCAGTAGGTTTACTGTACACCCTAGTCATCCTATTCTAGGTTGAAGCAGTCAGTCCCAGTGTGTCTGTAGTGTAGGACGGAGAAATGATCTCTCAGAGATGGAGAAATGATCTCTCAAAGAAATGAGAGATCATCATAAAACCTTTCTGCAAGTATTGACCTATGATTTGAGCTTGTTTGCTCTCATGTGAAATGTATGTGTAAACATAAATCAGTGATTATGCTTCTTTCAGTGTGGAGCAGGAGAAATGGAGCCAGGGTTGAGGGTGGTCATGTTTCTTCAAGTGCTATTGGAAGATCTGTATGACAGTGATAAGCCTGGCACAAGAAAATGAATATGATAGAGTTTTGCTCATGACGCAGTGCTGTAAAAAAGTCCTGACTTAACTGAAACATACTGTTGTAATAAAAGGAAGTAAATAAGTAAAAGGAAGTACAGAAGCAATTAAATGATAGATAAATCAACTATTAAATCTCTCTTTGGAGCTAACAAAGCACAACTGTGACTGTAAGATGCAAGCAATGTTCTTTTGTCAACTGGAAAAAGCATAAGATGGATATAATGCTAAACAGGTGTAAAAACCTCATATGTCCTGGCCACAGATGCCAGGTTAAAGGTGCCATAACACTGGCCTGAAGGAGCCTTTTGGAATATGTTAGAAAATATCTAAGTTTCTTTTATAGATAATCACTTTTTACCATCTGGTCTTCATCCATTTTTAATGTATTTTGAGGTATGATGACTTCTTTTTCTTTTTTCTCTCCTTTCCCTCCTTAAGGACTCAAAAAACCTCACCTATGCTCAATATGTAAATTTGTTTTGATTTTCATGAGCCTTATCTTATAGATCATTCTTATTCTGTACAGCTGTGCTTTACCGAATCCTGATTCATTCTGCTTGGGCAGGAAAAGAATTTAAGAGATACAGACTGGGGAAAAAGTGATTGATGTTCAAATCACTTGATGTACATTTTGGTGCTACCTACAATATAGAGCTCATTATCTTTGAACCTTTTGTAAAATACTTGCATCTGTTTGCTTGCTTTCTATGTCCCAGAAATGGTAAATATCCAATCAGACTGCTCTAAATTTTGAGCTCTGGATAAGAGATGGATTCATATTTATATTGTACTTGAGCTCTGCTATACTTAAGATACTGTAATAGAAAGCAAGCTTTCGCTCTCTCTCTCTCTTTTTTTTTTTTAACCTTCCTGTGTTATATTTGAAGAAAAACTTGTACTCTGACAAGGACTGTATTCTCGTTCTTCTAGCTCTGTGTTTATTACTAATAATTTAGGCATTAGTTTGTTTCTTTGAAAGGGTGGTGTTGTATTCTCTGTAGGTCTTCTAGATAGGGATAGATTGAGAAAATCTAACACAGATCAGATTCCCTGATCTGGCTCTAGTACGGTGCATATGTGTGATGGAGGTATTGAAGGGAGTAGTTTTTGTTTTGATGTTTCTAATATACTTTGGAAAGTCTCAGTGCATGTATTTCTAATGTACTGTCTCAGGTGCTGAAATGTATATTGAGTGGAATCAAATTATGTCAACGTTTCATGGCATGTTTGTGCATACTTGAATATTAGTAATTGAAAGCCATGATTCAAAGATCTACCAGTAAACTAGTGTCAGCAAGTTTGTAGCATGACAAATTATAGTAGCTCATTTAAGAAATATTGAATATGAAGTTCACATTTACATGTTTTCTTTCATAGTTATTCCTAACCATGTCTTGCCAAATGCTTTTAAACTTTATCAAAAGATTTTCTCTCTCTCTCTTCTTCTTTTTTTTTTTTTTTTTTTTCAATGTGACAGTCATCTTTCATACCTGGACTGTTATTTGACAGGAGGAAAGGTGTTAGGACACTATGTCATAAGAATATTGGGATGTTGCTTTGACACTTATATTTCTACCATACCATTTGTGAGGGGAGAACCGTGTGTGGGAGAAAGGGGCAGGGAAGAAAGATTTCCTCTAACCCCACTGCAGAAACTACATTAAAAAATATTTCTATATTTTAATGGAAAGCTTCAATCAGAATATCAGATATTATGTAGTGTAAAATCCTTTTTCAAAATGTAATACAGTAAGATATTGTACATTTCTTCAGCTGTAATCTCTCATAAAACATGATTTGGTAAATAGGTCCTCCCAAGAAGTACTGAGTATGTTGCCCACTTGGGGTATAAACAGTGGTCTATTTTGTAGTGTCCTTTGTGTCTGCATAAATATGATTGAAAGGAGTATCATAATTCACTTTAATTTCTTCAAATTTAAATATTCATTGTAAATTTCTCTTACAATTAATCTTCGTCATCACTGAGAAAAGAAGTCTTATGTCAGCTTGGAGAGTGTGATACATATTATAGAACATGGACATTGACATGGAGGAGAAGTTTCTTCAGGTCAAATAAAGATTTTATTTTCAAAACCTAGCTGCAAAACTCAGACGAAAATCAAACATTCTTTAGTAGAGTAAGTGATATTCTTCTGTTGGTTAAATCACTTTGAACTTGTGTAGCTTTTTAGGTTTATTTGTTTATTTATTTATTTTTAACTATACCTGCTAAGTCTGATTTTCTGGTTATGTTAAAATAGAATTTCCAACAAATTGACATACAATATAGTTGTTGACAGGCTAGAATGTGAACATGGAAAAAGGAAGATGTCCAACAGTTACTCTATTAAATTTTATAAAGAAATTTAAAAGTGAAGAATATTGACCTGCCCAAATTTTAGAAGGACTTATAAATTCATTCATTTACTAAGAAATATGTACATTTTCTAAATGTACAGGTAGTTCATATCAAACTTTATGCTGATTTTTTTTTCTATTGCCTCAGTTTTCATTTATTTTTATCAAGGGCAAACTTTCCTGTAGTATGAAATGTTACCTGATTAATTAAAACCAAGATTTGCAGAGCCTGTGCTGTCTCATTGAGGCAGTATTTTATAAAATCCCTCTATTCCTTTTCACAGAGGTCAGAAATCCAAATGCCAGATTGTGTCTTTTTACTGTGGCCTCATTTTTTTTTTTTTTTTCCCTGGCAAGTTCTTCAACAGTTTGAATTATCTCTATTTCTGACATGTGGTTTGGCTGCCAAGAACTGAGCTGGCTGCTCTGCTCTTTATCAGTTGGTATTGTTCCCAAGAAATGCAGGGTTTTCACAGTGATACGTGTGGATGGAGATAGATCCTTCCAGCCAGGAATTCTTACATGTACTTGATATTTGAAGCAACAACTCAGTTGAAAGAGAGAGAAAAAAATAAATAAAAAAGAGTAACGGTCAGTTAAAATGCATACAGCTAGTTGACAGTCTATCCTTTATGCATCATCTTATGTGCTGGCAAATAGAGTTGCTCTCAAAAGCTGTTTGTGCATGTCACCACTCTTGGCACATACTGCATTGTCAGCTCTTGTAGCTTTTACAGTCTTTTGATACTGTCTACTTTCTGTTAAACTCCAGCATTCAAACAATTGTACTAAAATGAAAGCTTTAAAAAGACTTTTTTTTTTTTTTTTTTTTTTTTTTTTTTTTTTNTTTTTTTTGGAAGTCTAACCTTTGTAGGTGTGGAGCAGAGAATGAAAACATATAATGCATACACAACCTTCATGCAGCTCATGGGGATTTCAAGTGTAGTTCTCATTCTGGGGTCCTTTTCCTGGCTGTGGAAGGAAGAAAGCAGAGACCTGACTCAGTTCAGCCTCCAAAAAAGCATCAGGACACTGTAAACATATTCCTAGATATTTCCTCTGCCTTCTGTCTCCAGGAGCTTGTGCATTTAGCTATTCATGATGTTTTATATGAGAATTAATTATAATACCAGGCATATTTTGTCCTTATGGCTCAAAACGTGAAAGAACAAAAAAGAATGAACTTATTATCATTTAACTCTCACAAATTAAACCTCATAATATTTTTATACATATTGTCAATGATTGAATTCTTTGGGCTGGCAAGATTGCACATGTAATGCTTGCCACTCTAGTGTAAAAAATGACCTTGCATAGGGTTTTTTTGATATTTCTAGATAATAAATCATTTTAAAAATTTATTTGAAAAGAATTATTTAGCATGTTTGCATCTCTTTAATGTGCTTCTCACTGCAAAGCTCTCTTTGACCTCTATTTTGTGCTCAGTTTCTACATGGTTTTCCTGTTGATGTCCATGGGTAGTTGTATATGTGGATTTAATACAGGATATATGTAATACAGTTTAGTTGCAGATATCAACACAGAATAAGGAAAAGATTTATTGTTGCTATGAGTTAGTTTCAGAAATAATTTTGATATATTCAGAGCAAAGATACAAATATGGAACGTGCAGAACCTATTGCATAAACATCTTTTTTATTTTGCTTCCTCATCCACAGCTACCGTGTTGTGCTCACACCCATAAAAGTGATACTTTTCCAAATGACATAGAGCTTGTTTAGAATATTTTTTCTCCCCACAATAGCAGTTATGACCATTTTTGATGTTTTTATGTAATGCCATTGTGATAGCTTTTTTTTTTCTTTGGTCAAATTACTGTTTTGTTTCAACAGAGGATCTATCACTCAAGGAAGACRAGTTACGAAATGATTGATTTTTGTTAAGAGTAGTAGGGGGAATTGATACTCTCTCTTACCAGATTGGGAATTCCATTTTACAATGTCCAGCAGGACTACAGATGGAGAGGATTCCTGATTGCTTACTACAGGATTTTGTGAGCAAGGCAGATTTTTGGGCATGATGGCACTGCTTGCCCTCTGACTGCAATCTGTCACCTGTAGGTACAGCACAGGACTAGCAAAGCTGCACAAACAGCCAAACACTGAAGAAGTTTGTTGATAAGATTAGGATGATCATGAGTTACTGAGAAAGGAAGTTGTAGCCACTGATCTGTATTTCCTGGTGATATGAAATACCTCCTTCTAATTATGTGTACTAGTTCTACTTACTATTTACTTCACAAGATATATAGCATTTCTGTCGTTCAAGAAGAAAACCGGCATCCTGTCTGTTCTTTCCAGTTTAATTATATTTTATCCTAGTTATAACAGAAACAGACACTATAGAGTTAATATCTTTAGACTRTGTCTTGTTTTAAGCTTGGTTTTGCATTAACAGTGAACTACCAAGAAGCCAGGCTAACTCTATTTTCATATCTTTTATCAGGTCTGTATACATGTTTTAGAGCAAATGCTTGGAAAAGTCTGATTATGCAAGTGCTATGAGACACATGCAGTGTATTTTTTTCCCCTTCCTTTACACATTTGCCGTGTCCTTGCCTCAGCAGAGAAATCCTTGTGAAGTTGTCTTACGTAGATTACATACAGCAGTATGTGGGGCAGTTCTTTGCAGCAGCTGCTTTTGATCATGTGGAGAACCTTTCATAGTTCATTTGTTTAAAAACCTCATCGCGAGTCCRTATTTTTGGTAGTACTTTATTCAGAGTCAATGAAACAGAACACATCTGTCTCCCTCACTACCCCGTCTACCCCCTCCCGTCAGTCTAAGTTACCGATTTAATAGTAAGAAATACTAGTCTGTTACTAAAGTTAGGTAAAAAAATAGTTTCTGTTTTGAAGAGAAAATGAGTAAAACAAGAGCATTCATGCGAATGACAAGATGGGCTTTATTTTAATACCAGCTAAATTCATTAAGCAACAGTGAAATGCAGCTTTTTTAAAACACCATGCTGTATTAAAAATCCTTTGTTTTCTTTAGAGAAAAATCATGTATTTTTTTTTAAGTAAGCCAATAACATAAGGCATACAGCAGAGCAAAAACCTTTCGCTATTGCGATGATACGTACAACTCTGCAGGGAAAGGTGAGAAGACCGCACTCAATAGAACAACGTCCAGCAAGGGATTTCCTCTCCATCAGCATGGAAAGAGTGATCACACTGAGACTGTAGAGTTCAGGGCCAAAAGTAGAATGAATGAATTCAGTCAGCCAATCCATCCTTTTTAGACAAAAGAGTGCACATTTATGCTATGTACTGTACTGTATCTTTGAGGTTTCAGTGTTTGCACAGAGATTAAGATTTTATCTTCTTTAGCCTAAAATGATTATTCTGTTTATGGCTTGGGTAAACAAAACATTAGAAACTCATGGAAAATTCTTATTCTACTGAAAATTGACATGCTGATAAGAGGTGTGGTAATTTACCAGTCTTCACAAAGTCGGAGCTGAGACAGTTGGTCTCATAACTACTAAGGCAAATTTCTCCCAAATTCAAATCTTTTTTATTGAAAAAAAACAGTTATTGAACTGCAAGGCTTACTCTTCAAGTAAATTGAAAAAGAAATTATGCCTCAAACATCTTATTATTTTTTTAAAACAATGTAGTGATGCAAGGCTTTGTGAAGATTCTTTTAGGGTATTATTGTTGTGTAGTATTTCTGGTCTATTACAGCATGTGGGAACTGTAACAAAATCTTTTTTTTTTCTTTTTCACTTTTCTACTTTGGGTAGATTTCATCATAGTATTTGAATTCTGTGCTCCAGGCATAAATGGAAAAGGTAGGATTCTTGTGTGTTCCCCATTTTTCAGTGTTGTGGATAATCAGCCTGAATAGTTCTTGTGTTATTGATATTTTATCTCTAAAGATGTATCTGAAATGTTTCTAAACTAACAGTGCTAACAGTCTAAATAAAGCAGGAACTATTCAGGATGATTATCCATATGTCCATCCAATGGACCAATATTCAGCTCACTGCACAGTTGACTATGATTCTAATGCATTTGCAAAATTTAAATAATGATTAGATGTAAGCCATTGGTTTTCATTAAAAGATTCATTTTTAAAACTTTGGGTTTACTGTTTTGTATGATGAAATTTGACTTCATCAGCATATGCTTTATTATGTACTTATTAGTTCAATAGAGTTGTAATATTCATCAGAGTGAAATGTCAGTAATGCTGAATTGTTTTCTATCCCATTGCTTTGATTTTCTTTGTGACTCTACCATGCAAAATATGAAAATGATCCATGAAAAAGGAACTTTTCCCTTCTTGAAAGTCTCCTAATTCCTACTCTAAAAAGTCATGATCTGTCTTCTGTTCTCTTTCCTTCTTCTCTATCGAAATGGTTGAGGATTGTAGGAGATATGTTATCACCCGCTGGTAGCCTACAGTCAATTGGTTAAGTCCGTGTCACAGTTGTTCATATTACCAAGTAATTTTATGTCATCTTATGACTAACTAATCCACCTCACTCATATCTAACGAGCCTCTGACTCAAAATGAAATTCTTGTTATTTCCCTGCAGGTATAAGAACTTGTGTTTTCCACTGCTACATTTAATTCTACTTCTGTTACTCTGTCATCATTTGCTTCTTTCTTATGATATCTCAACTCCGCCCTATATGAATGATGCCTCCTAATTTTACGAGGAGCAAAATTCATAGACTCACCTCTATTTTTGGAGCCACAGTCTCAATGAAGATAAGAAGCACCTAGATTCCAAACTGTTCTTTGAAGAATTTCTATGTTAACTTTCTGTGGCTTGATTCTTCCCCCCTCTATAACTCCCATTGCCATATTCTCGAAAGAGCAATTTCCTTATCCAGGTTATAGTTTCTTTCTTCCACCTATGCTAGAATGACTAGCAATTTCCTATGCAACAAGAGATGAAATCAGCCACTGCTCTTCCGTCTAAAAATTACCTGTCAAAGAAAACCATAGATTACTTTGACACAATCTACATTAGATAACCTTTGTTCCGTTTTATCTAGTTTTCCATTTACCTCCATTTCCTTCAATATTATTTCCTTTCAAAATTGTTGTAAAGTCTCACATATTGTTGAAGGCAGATTTACACAGGTTTAGTTGCTGGCATTGATCCCCTTCTGCCTTTCCTGCCTGCTCTCTGCTGTCCAGTCATCCACTACCACTTCTCTGTGATAGAGTAGTCTACAGAGTTTATTTCTGGATTTGTGATGTCTTGAATCAAGTTTTTCAGAATTCAAGGATACAGATTTTATTCTTAACAGAGTTAAGTTGTTACATTGTACTCCTGTTAATTTGCTTTCTTTGGTTCACATCATTCACCCTTCCTTTATCCCTTTCCTCATCAACAACATATCTAAAATATTTTGAGAGAGATTATTATGTATGCTTTATAGTTGAAATTATATTTGAAGAGAAGGAAGGAAATTTCACATTTAATTTTCTTCATAATCTAAGAAATGAAATTCTTGTTACAAAAAGTAGAATATCTCATCAATAAATATAGCCACCAAAAAAAAAAAAAAAAAAAAAACATTTAAAAAAAAAAAAAAAAAAAAAAAAAAAAAAAAAAAAAAAAAAAAAAAAAAAAAAAAAAAAAAAAAAAAGTTAAAACTCTAACCTTCTGAGTCATGGATATAAGGAAATAAACATGTACTCAGAATTCATTCTTAAATTACTTCATAAAATATGTACAATAAAGGCTTGTAAGTGTTTAAATAATGTGAACTTTGGAAATATTTTTAGAATTGCTGTTTGGAAAAAAGTACTCTGTATATACTGAATTTTATGTTTGTGTTTTACTATATTATGAGAGAACAATTCCATTTTATTTTATAATGTTAGTTTTTCTTTTACTTCTTTTCTGCAGCTAGTTAAATCATATAATGTACGTATGCTGCTGTGAATCAGTAAGTGTTTTGATTTTGCTAAAAATACCTAATCAAAATAAAGACTGTCATCACATAAAAACAAATCCAACTCAACAGTGAGCTGACTTATTTATAAATGAGTTGTGCCTATTCTCTAGTAGCCACAGTGTGCCACAATTGTATAGTATATTTTCATAAACATTTTTTAAGTAGTTAAAAATATTTCTCTTGAGTTCTTGAGTAGACTTTTTTTGGAATAGATGTGTAAAATATTCAGTTGTAGTACTTAGCCAATTCTTTTTAAAATGTTACATGAAATCTCACTAGGTATATGATTTGTTGTCAATATGTATATATTTAGATATGTATAAATTAATAAAGATGAAGTTACAATAGTGGCATAAAGGCATTTTTATATATGAAACCTAGGAAAATATGCTGTTTCTCCAGAGCAATCCAATGTCAAAACCCTATTGGGGTGTACATGTGTGTGTGTGCGTGTGTGTGTGTATATATGTATATATAAACTTAAAAAAATGATTAAATTGTACAGTGTGCTACCAGTAATGGCCCATCATTTTGAATATATACAAGCAGTTAAATGTAATGATTGTTATATGGAAATTACTTTGGCTCATTCCCAATTTTTAGGGTACTTTTATTATGTAAATCTAAATAACTTTTAGCTAACAATTACATTAAGCAACAATGTGAGCACTATAATAGAACCTCATTGAATTAAACTGAAGAAGAATTACCAGTGCATTATATTAAAATGTGTTTTTTCTTTGACATTTGGTCCCATAAGGTAACTGTCCTGAAATACTGTTTCTCACCACTGCATGTAGACAGGTTGCCTCTTTCTCTAGCTGACTTAGTGTTTTTGTTGTTTTTTGTTTTACATCAGGAAGAAGATTAATGTTACATAATTATTCAATGTCAACCCTGAAAAAGGAAAGTAAGAAAGAAAATAAACCTCATGGTACTATATAGTTTATCTGAATTTTTTAAAGATTTTCAGACTGTAAGTATTTTGAGGATTTTTTGAGGAAAAAAACTACAATCTGATATGTACTATCTGAAAATACTAAAACGAAAATAGTTTTGTCTGACTGTAGATTCAGTAGAGAAGACTAAGTACTGATTATTATTATAAAAGGGTTAACTATGCATCTCTCGTGTATATCTCCAAAGTCTGTTTTTCAGTCCCCCACACAGCAGGCTCACCATGAACCCTCCTGCTAAAGGCCAAGGTTCTTCAGCCTCTGTGAAATGAAGAGCATAAAACTTATTTATAGGCAGTTTAAACTTCAGCACTTCTGAAAGCTGTCAATCTTGATACAGCCCTTCTCCAACCTTGGGATTTTCCCATTAATGTTGAAAACATCGTCGGTGTTTTCCTTCAGGCTCCCCATGTGCTGGTTTTATGTGTGTGCGTGCGTGCGCAGATGCTATTCTGTCATTATGGGAAAGAATTCTATTTTCTCTCTACATTTTTCCCTCATTTCTCTCTCATTTAAAAACAAAACTTAGAAGGAAAATGAATAAGAGTAAAAAAGCCTAGTATCTGTCATTATCATAATTAAATGATCAGTGCTTATGGATGAGGTTCTCTGTGAGGTGAGAAGCTTGGGAAGAGCTGTCTAAATTAACCAACAACTGTGAACGTGGGCATGCAGCTGTAAGTTGTACTTGGGTTTGATCCTGTTTGTATATGGATATATGCATTTGATATTCATGGATAGAGTGGGAATAGGAGCTAGTAGGTGGAACTGAGCTGCCACTTTCCATCAGATGTGAAATATGCCATATGAACTCATTCATTTGTTTCTGACAGAGAAGGAGAAAAAAGCAGAGAGTAGGAGTGCTAAAGAAGCCTACTTTACTGTGGCTTTACATCTCACCATATAAGATTGATTGTATGAATATTGATATAAGAAATTTTGAGCTGCAATATAAAAATCTACGTGGGTTTATGATATTATTTACAGTAGGTTGTGTGCATTCTTTAGCATCTTATAAAATAAAAGCCTGCCAGCTGCTTGCAGGCAGGATACAATTGAAGTCCCTTTCCCACATATTCACAAAGTTTTTATAAACTTAATTATCTATGGAACATTTACCGAATGTAAACTTTGGTGGAAATACAGAAATAAAATCAGAAGTTGAAAGACAGAATGAGGAAGAGACAAAAATAGACAAATAGCATAATTTTATTGCCTCCTTTCTTAAGGAAATCAGGTCAAACTGAATGTATGATTAAGGTATTACTTACTTGCATACATCTTTTAAGTTCTTGGATATACTGAGAGAAAATAGTTGTCCGGTTATCTATACCTTCTGGAATGCTGTCATGGATGGCTACGTGCTTTTTAAGGAAGACAAGCTAGAGAAGCAAGGTGGTGGGGTTGTTGTTTATCCAAGAGAGTAACTGGAATATGCTGAGCTCTGCCTGTGAATAGATGAAGAGTGAGTTGAGAGTTTGTGGGTAAGGATTAAAGGGCAGGCTAGGTAACACTGTTGTGAGTGCTTACTACAGGTCATTTGATCATGAAGAGGAAGAGGAAGCTGATGAGGCCTTCTGCAGACAACTGGAAGTAGGCTGAGGATCACTGAGTCTCAACAGGGGATTTCAAGGATTCTCAAGGGGGATTTCAGTCACCCTGATGTCTACTGGAAAGCCAACACAGCTAGACAAAAACAGTCCAGGAGGCTCCTGCAGAGCATTGATCATAACTTTTTGACACAGGTCGTGGAGGAAACCGTGAAGAGGGGTGTGCTATTGGACCTTGTACTGAAAAACAAAGAGGGACTAGTTTGAGATTTGAAAGTTGGGGGCAGCCTTGGCTACAGTGACCGGGAGATGRTAGAGTTCAAAGATCCTGTGTGGAGGAAACAGGGCAATAAGTAGGATTTCAACTCTGGACTTCAGGAGAGCAGACTTCGGCCTCCTCAGGGAACTACTTGGAGGAATCCTGTGGGTTAGGGCCATAGAAGGAAGGGGATCCAGGTGAGCTGGCTGGTGGAAGCATCACTTCCTGCAAGCTCAAGAGAGGTGCATTCCTATGAGTAAGAAGTGCAGCAAAGGGGGCAGGAGACCTGAAAGGGTGAGCAAGGAGCTCCTGGGAAAACTCAAATGGAATGTGAAAGAAAGGACAGGCCACTTGGGAGGAATATAGGAATGTTGTCAGAGTTTTCAGGAATGGGAAGAGGAAAACTAAAGTGTATTTGGAATTAAATCTGCAAGAGATGTCAAGGACAACAAGGAGGGCTTCCTCAAATACATCAGTAGCAAAAAAAAAGATTAGGAAAATCTTGAGCCTGCTGCCGAATGGAGTGGGGGTCCTGCTGATGAAAGATACAAGGAATGTAGAGTTACTCAATTCCTGAATGCCATGCTGAGGGCAGCCCTCAGGAATCCCAGAGCCTGGAGACAAGAGAGAAAGTCAGGAGAAAGGAGGACTTTCCCTTGGTGGAAGAGGATTGTGTTAGAGATAATGTAGGCAGTTCTGACACCCACAAATCCATGGTCCCTGATGGGATGCACCCATGAGTGCTGAGGGAGCTGGCAGATGTCATTGCTGTGCTGCTCTCCGTCATCTTTGAAAGATGGAGAACTGGAGAGGTGCCTGAAGACTGGAAGAAATTCAATGCCACTCCAATCATAAAAATACAGGAAGGAGGACCCAGAAAACTCCAGGCCAGTCAGCCTCACCTCCATCCCTGGAGAAGTGATGGAAGAAACCTGAAGGCATGACCACCTTTTTGAAATGCATGTATACCAATGCAGCCAGCATGGGGAACAAACAGGAGGAGCTGAAGATCTGTGTGTGATCACAGGGCCATGATCTCATTCCAGTCATGGAGACACGGTGGGATAGCTCACATGACTGGAACAGTGTCATGGATGGCTATGTGCTTTTTAGGAAAGACAGGCCAGGAAAGCGAGGTGGTGGAGTTGCTCTTTTTGTGAGAGAGCAACTGGAGTGTATCGAGCTCTGCCTGGGGGTGGAGGAGGAGGAGACAGTCAAGAGCTTATGGGTGAAGATCAAAGGGGAGGCTAACGTGGGGAACGCAGTTGTGGGTGTCTACTACAGGCCACCTGACCAGGAAGAAGAACTTGATGAGGCCTTTTACAGAGAGCTGGAAGTAGCCTCACGATCACAGGTCCTCATGGGGGACTTCAACCACCCTGACATCTGCTGGAAGGACAGCACAGCAGGACACAAACAGTCCAGGAGGTTCCTGCAGTGCATCGATGATAACTTCTTGACACAGGTGGTGGAGGAGCCTACAAGGAAGGGTGTCCTGCTGGAGCTTGTCATTACCAACAGAGAGGGACTTGTGAGAGATGTGAAGGTTGGGGGCAGCCTTGGCTGCAGTGACCATGAGATGCTGGAGTTCAGGATCCTGCAGGAAAGAAGTAAGGCAACAAGCAGGATTGCAACCCTGGACCTCAGGAGAGCAGACTTTGGACTCTTCAGAGACCTAATTGGTGGAGTCTCATGGGTTAAGGCCCTAGAAAGAAGCAGGGTCCAGGAGAGCTGGCTCTTATTCAAACATCACTTCCTCCAAGTTCAAGAGCAGTACATCCRTATGAGTAAGAAGTGCAGCAAAAGGGGCAGGAGACCTGCATGGYTGAGCAAGGAGCTCCTAGTGAAATTCAACAGAAGAAGAAAATACACAGGCTGTGGAAGAGGAGACAGGTTACTTGGGAGAATTATAGGAATGCAGTCAGAGTATGTAGAGATGTGGTGAGGAAGGCTAAGGCCCAGCTGGAATTGAGTCTTGCAAGGAATGTCAAGGACAATAGGAAGGGCTTCTTCAGATACATCAGCAGCAAGAGGAGGACTGGGGAAAATGTGGACCTGCTACCAAATGGGGTGGAGGCCCTGGTGACAAGGGATACAGAGAAGGCAGAATTACCAATGCCTTCTTTGCTTCCATCCTCACTGTTAATGGCAGCCGTCATGAATCCTGCAGCCTGGACATGAAGAAGAAAGTCTGGAGAAGGGAAGACTTTCCTTTGGTTGAGGAGGATAGGACTAGAGACCTTGTGGGCAGGCTAGACATCCACAAATCCATGGGCCCTGATGGGATGCACACAGAGGTACTGAGGGAGCTGGTGGATGTTGTTGCCACGCTGCTCTCCATCATCTTTGATAGGTCCTGGAGAACTGGAGARGTGCCTGAGAACTGGAAGAAAGCCAATGCCACTCCAGTCTTCAGACAAGAAGGAAGACCCAGGCAGCTATAGGCTGGTCGACCTCACCTCCATCCCTGGAAAGGGGATGGAACAGCTCATTCTGGATGTCATCTCCAGGCATATGGAGGAAAAGAAGGTGATGAGGAGTAGCCAGCATGGATTCATCAAGAGGGGATCCTGCTTAACTAGTCTGATAGCTTTCTCTGATGGAAGGACTGGCTGGATAGATGAGGGGAGAGCAGTGGATGTTGTGTACCATGACTTCAGCAAGGCTTTTGACACTGTCTCCCATAACGTCCTTCTAGATAAGCTCACTGAATGGACAGTGAGGTGGATTGGGAACTGGCTGAAAGGAAGAGCTCAAAGGGTCATCATCAGGGGCATGGAGTCTAGCTGGAGGCCCGTGGGTAGTGGAGTCCCCTAGGGCTCAGTACTGCGTCCCATCSTGGTCAACTTCTTCATCAATGAAGGGGATGGATGAGGGGACTGAGTGCCTCCTCAGCGAGTTTGCTGATGCTGCCAAACTGGAAGGAGTGGCTGATACACCTGAGGGCTGTGCTGCCATTCAGAGAGACCTGGACAGGCTGGAGAGCTGGGCAGAGAGGAAATTTTATGAAGTTCAGCAAGGGCAAGTGCAGAGTCCTACATCTAGGAGAGAAACAACTGCATGCACCAGTATAGTCTGGGAGCTGACCTACTGGAAAGGAGCTATGCAGAGAAGGACCTGGGAATGCTGGTGGATGACAAGTTGACCATGAGCCAGCAGTATGCCTTTGTAGCCTGGAAGGCCAATGGTCTCTTGGGGTGCATTAGGAAGAGTGTTGCCAGCAGGTGGAGGGAGGTGATCCTGTCCCTCTCCTCAGCCCTGGGGAGGCCTCATCTCGAGTACTGCATCCAGTTGTGGGCTCCTCAGTGCAAGAGAGCTTATGGCACTACTGGAGAGACTCCAGCATACGGCTACAAAGATGATCAAGAGGGCTGGGGCACCTGCCGTATGAGGAATGGCTGYGAGAGCTGGGACTGTTTAACCTGAAGAAGAGCAGACTGAGAGGGGATCTTATTAATGTCTAGAACATCGTAAGGGAGGGTGGCAGGAGAGTGGGGCTGGACTCTTTTCAGTGGTGCCAAACGACAGAACAAGAGGCAGTGGGCAGAAACTGAAACACAACAAGTTCTGTCTGAACATGAGGAAAGCTTCTTTACTGTGAGAGTGACAGAGCACTGGACCAGGTTGCCCAGAGTCGTTGTGGAGTCTCCTTCTCTGGAGATATTCAAAACCTACCTGGATGCAATCATCTGCGATGTGCTCTAGGTGACCGTGCTTGAACAGGGGGATTGGACCAAATCTCTTCCACCCTCAGCCATTCTGTGATTCTGTGACTTGGGAGATAGCTACTAAGCCTTCAGTTACAACATCTGGTATCTCTTAGGCATTTTCTGAAGATAAGAAGGTCCTTGATTAAATAAATACCATAAAGATACACTCCCATAGTGTAGTAATGGGTGCAGTGAACTAGTGTAGGATAGGTATGTTCTGCTTTCAGGTGTAAGCATGTGTGCTGTACCATTTTTTAAGGAACAGCATGGAGAGGGCAAGCTTCCGATGCAAGCTGAAGTACAGGAAAGAACCATCCGGCCTTTGGAATTTTAATTATGTCCTTCTGGGGCAAACATCATGCAAAGTGTGTTGAACAAGGAAATAGTAAGAAATCTTGCTGGCTACTGTGACTTCTGCTTCAAACTAGTGACTAAAATTAAGTCTGAGTTTTCTTTGTTATTTGCTTTTCCTATAAGGAGTATGGTGTTACTCTGAAGGAGAACCTTAGAAGTATCCTAGAATCACTATTGTAATTTAAAATCTAGTTGAGCTGAATGAGAGGTTTCATCTACAGAACTGCAGTCCCCATGAACAAGAGCAGAACTTGGTGAGCTGTCTTCAGTGGCCGATAGGCTGGTAGTTGTAACCAGTCCTCCTGACTCATGTTACAGGTAAAATTGAAGGTCTCCAATCATGGGAATTTATTTGTAATCTATAGGAATAAAATAATGTCATTGCTCTGAATATTACTTTGTTTTAATAGATCCACCTTAGAGCTAATTGGGAATTTTATTTCTCACTTCACTGAAAATTGACTTTTATTGTCTTTAAAAAAAAATATGTTGGGAATGTTTAAGTTAAATATTTTACTTTTGGATCAGTTCAGCTTGAATCAAAATTCCCATTTACTGCTGGAACAAGATATTTTAATCACGTGGCTTAAGCTGTTTTAATGTCCCTTGACACTCTAAGCTACATTAGGGCTATATAGTCTTCCCCTCCTCCCTCCCTCCTTTGGCTGAAACCTACTTTGTGTAAGGCACTTTTTCCTCATTGGGAGTTTTACAAGAAATACAATGTAGCAAGAAAATCAAGCTTATAGAAAAAAAATGTGGTTACTCAACCTACTGCTCCTGGAAGAAGTCGTTTTGTTTTTGGACCTACTAGAAATTAAATATTTTAGATTCTTATTTCACCAAGATGGTGAGTTATGGTTTTTGTCATTTCATATTTATCTCTTTCAAAGTGAAAAAAATTTCAGTGTGTCTAGGGAAAGAATCATTCAAATTTTTTTCTTTATTCATTTTGTTAATCTCATGAAACTTTCTCGCAATACAATTCAGTTAAAATTTTCAGAGGTGTAAGACTGAATAGGATTTAGAAGAATACTTGATAAATAAGTATTATCAAATATTTTGATCATATTTTGTTGTATAAGTTAATTGGAGTACCATAAAAAGTCCAGCTAGTGGAATGAAGAATTCTGTGCTTTGTCTACACCTGCAACAGTATTGGAGAGCATTTGGGCAGCAGAATTCTAAAAATTGTCAGGATAGTCTTACACAATTTTTTGGTCTGTTTTTATTCCCCCTATTTGTTCCCAGGTATACTGCATGAGTTACCATGTACCAGAAGTTTGGCTATGGCGATGCCATCTGGATTGTTAGAAAAGTTTGATAATGTGAACATAAGACTTTCATTGCTTGTTGACCTAAATGCCAGAGAAAATGACAGGCATGCTTCTTTTATTCTTATAAATGTAACATTTGTAAACTAATTATTCTACTTTCCAGTTTATATTGGAAGGTACAAGTAATTCCTTCATACCTTAGTCTCCTGAAGTTTTGGAATATTATTGCTCTAAAGGCAAGCCATATCCAAAACAGAGAGATTCCAAGGAGAGTATGAATTTTAAGAGTGGTAGTATGGCATGATTTGACTTCAAGATCTTAACTCGGTAAGTTTTTCTCATGTGTCCTTTAACTGATGAAGTAATTCTACATAAACTCCTTTGGAAAATGAAGAACAACTTCCTGCTCCATTGGTAGCATATAATGTTTTATCAGTTCAAAACAAATCTCTGATGTTATTAAATCATGTATGGTTGAATAATCTTCTAATAAATCTTAAGGAAAAACTAGTAATAATAAAAATCCCCTTTAAACTTTTATTAAACTATTGCTATTTATTGATGAAGTTAACAAATTAAACTGAATATAGGAAACATTTTAGGTGACATCTTAACTAACAGGTTGGTCAAAAGCAAGAGGTATGAGTTTATTGAATGAAACCTGAACTAAGAGGGAGGTGACCCAATGACTAAATTTTTCATCATTAATTAATTGTATTGGTTATGTTTCTTGACGATAAAAAGTTAGCAGTAGATCAGCAGAAGTACTTCAGCTGCTGAACTTAATTTTTATCTTGTAACTTTTTATCTTTTATCTCAGCTTTATAGATATTTAATAGAAAAATTATCTGAAATAAAGGTTTACCTACATATTGTAGAAACACTTTTTTTGTTGTTGTTAATAATTCAATTATATCCTTTCCAGAGTATATTACTGTGGATCTAATTAAATGATATAAGAAATAATTATTTTCCATTCATTTAAAAACTATACAAGTTTTCTGTCATTTTCTTCTTTCCATAGCCACTCTTAGATTCTTTCTGGTTTTCAATAAACTTGTTCTCATAGAGACAGTGCTTCAGCTTTGGATAGTTTTGTTTTAGAAATGATAATCACTCTTTATTCACATGTTTGATATCTTACAGTCTGTTCAGGACTTTAGAACTGCTAAGATCATGTTTTATTTTGAAATGCAGCATTTTTCAGTACTAAGAGAACAAAAGAGGTCTCAAA
The DNA here is from genome assembly GCF_003343005.1 of Rhea americana. NCBI lineage: Eukaryota > Metazoa > Chordata > Aves > Rheiformes > Rheidae > Rhea > Rhea americana. The sequence continues at coordinate 1,178,010 of NW_028185150.1, forward strand.
TTTGAATTAAACTGGAAGGCAACATAGGAAGTCTAGATGACATAAGCCATGTGCCAACATCAAGTTTATTTTGTGTCCTAAAGTATAAAATTTGTCAAAATGAAGCATGTTTACATTTTAATCCTTCAGAAGAAGGGAAATATTTGCAATGTACACATAGAAATATTAAAAAACAAGTCTTTTGTGAGGAGTTTAGACAGAACTCAATAGTTAGAGGGGAAATTGGGCTTTTCAACTAGGAGAGTATCTCCACCAGCACTTGGCTTTCTACTGGATATTTTTTAATAGTTCTGAATTTACTGTATTCACTTATTTTGTGCATGTATAAATCATAAGCAACTGTGTTAYGTCCCATATTTATTTAAATATATTAAGTTGAACCAAGCTTTCCATTAAGCTACTAAACAAGTATAATTATTTAAAGGAATAATATTGTGTCCCTCAAAGGGATTTTATCAGCACATACTATGTTTTGAAATCTAAATGAAAGTGCTCATATGTTTTGAAAGTACTGTATCGGATCACACAGTTGTTTTTAAAGTGTAATCTTGAGGAAGAGTAATTACTATCCAATCAATAAAGTCAGTCTTCCCTCATGTAATTCTACTTAATGCATCCAAAATTCTTTAGACAGTCTTGTATGTTAATGTAATTACCTATGAAAGCTTATTAACTTTGAGTATTACAAGATCTCAGCTTAATTTTATGAAATTAAAGAACTTTTCTAGTGTTTTATTTTAGTTACGATGCTGAGTGCTGTTCAAGAAAATTATTTAAATGTATTCATATTGAGAGTAAGCTAGCACTTCATTAAATGAATACAAGGCCTTTCAAATGGAAAATACATTTAGARATATCACTGTAATAGGACAAATAATGATTGAAACGAAGATCTGATTTATTCTTAACAGAAGTCAGTGGAGTTTTAATGATTTTTTCCGCTCTTATTCCTACTGACAGAAAACGGTAAACACTGTAATGCTTCAGACCAGCTCACTCTTCTTGCTTTTACAGAAAGCAGTCCGGAAGTCACTGGGTTTGATCACTTGAGGATGCACCCTGCTTAGGTGAATCTTCAGGATTCACCTTAGAAAGTTTACATGACATTGAGCTGCTGCACGTGGTCCTGAACCCTGTCAGCTCCAGCCCTGCAGTGCCTGGCCTGAAGGCTGATGGAAAGGGGACTCTGCCCAGCCCATGGGCTCACTGGCAGCAAGGATGCTTGCAGGCGCAGTAAAACAATCAGAAGTAGCAATACCATTGGACTACTCTTATCTTTAATCAACACAGGTCTAAATATGTATCTCTACTATTTGGAGGTATCTGTTTCAGGTTACCTCATTGTCTGACTGAGAAATAACTTTGAAAATGGCATATTACAAAGAATATCATTCTACCAATGCCATATCATGCCAGGGAAAAGCAGCAAATAGCAAACTCACTGAAAATTAATAATCATGCCAGGCAAAAGCAGCAAATAGCAAACTCACTGAAAATTAATAATCTGAGATGTAGATTATCAGCTCAAATCAGGTAGACTGCTCAAAACATAGTCATACAGATTTTCACTGGTTTCAGTTCAGTTTCCTTGAATTTAGTGATGAGGCTGAAGTTAGAATTCAAACAGTAAAGGTTTGACATAGTCAGAATCCTATGATCATCTGTTTCTAAGATGAAGATGGTACAGAGGATGTGTTGTGTTCATTTCAGGTCATAAAAGGATGAATAAAATATTTTCAAAACAGAATCCTGAAATTTGATTCTATTCAACATGACATCTCTGTGCTGTTTGTTAATGATATTACTTAAACGTGTAGTTGAAAAATAATAATAATGAGCTCTGTTTTGTGCATTGTAGACTTGTTATTTCAAGGAAAACATTCCAGTGGTTGAAATGCTTTTAGCAATTTTAACAAGCTTGGCTGGGAATAAATTTGCAAAAATCTCCAAAATATATGCTTTATAATTTAATACAACAGAGTTGTGCTTGAGGGGGGAGCACAGCTGTGTGAGGGGGGTGGGGTAGGAGAAAGAGGACGTATTCCTCTAGTCTCTGTGAGTGACTTAGGAATATATAAAATGAACAACATAGGAGCAATGAGACAGTAATATTCCCTCTTGGTTTTTATTATTTTTTACTCTGTGTCCGATAGTACATCATCTTGATAGATTAACTTTTAAATTAAAGGTATGCCTCCACAACATAAAATATATTTGCAGAATTTTGTTTTAGAATGTCTCACCGTTTAAATCCATGTGTTCTGATGATCAGAGTAATTTAGTGTGTTGAATATATACTGAGATGCTTTCTTATTCCTTGCCATTTATTCTGTTAGAGCAGCCCTGTGGCAGATTTAAAGCATTGGTTAAAAATCTTTTTTCTCTTCAAGACTAGCCTGGCTTAGCATGATGCCATCATGCTGCTTAGGCTAAAGTTTGGATGCAGTGCCTGACACACAGGCGTCATCAGTTAAACCAAAGGAAGTCCATTTTGTAAGGAAAATCTTGTCTGAGCTACTGTTAAAGTCATAGCACAAACTGGTCACTGTGTAAAACAGACTTTGGTCCACTATTTTTCTTCTCTGCATTCTCTCTGAAGTTCTCTGTTGCAAGGTATTTTACATTGGGAAAGAATACCGCTGGTTTCCCAAGAAATTAAAGAGTTCTGATCACTATATGAAGATCTAATCAAATATCTTAGAAGTCATTTTGTCTCCAGGTTTCAGTCAGTACTKTATTATTATTATTGTTATTTATTTTCTGGATATTCAACTAGAGCAATGCTGAATTTCGTTTTAAGAGAGAAAATCATATTCAGGGATTTGCAGTTAATTTTCTGAGAAACATGCCAGTGAAATATAGCATACAGTGAAACTCTCACTGCTTGGCACAGGGCTGATTTGACTGAACTTATAAGCTTAGTAGGTTATGGAAGAGAACATACCTTTCTTTGGCCTTCTTCCTGGGACACAGTTATACTCTTATCCAGGGATGGTAATTTGCCAGCTAGTGATTTTCCAATCTTTTCTACTCTTTCATGTTCTCAGATTTTATCAATGCCTGTTGGCCTCCACACCAAATATTGGCTTGTTTTATCCTACTGTGTAAATGACTGTTGAGGTATATGTTAGAAAAGTATTTTAATTTAGTAGCAACTTCTCTTGCACAATTTCTAGTAAAATTCAGTCCTAAGTGGAGTGCTATACAGTACTTAAGCTGTTAATAAGGTGTTAAATGCTGTGTGGATAAACAAAAGGATGAAAGCAAGTTTGTTAGATCTTTATGCACAGCTGAAATTGCTGGGGTCCATCCCTGTGAATGCTATGATAAAAAGCTGTCTTCTGTGGAATCCACTGTGGTATGTTATCATTAGTTATATGGATGTGACATATTTTCTCTTGGAAAAGATACCACTGGCTAGAAGGAGGTGCACGTATTTCAACACATCAGAGAACTCTCAGTTGTCTGTATTTACTGGATGGTCGAAGTGTGTAAGATAGTTTGCAGTGTATCTACAATGTAGGAATAGAGTAAGCCACCAAATTTGCTTGTACCCCCAAATAATTAAGTGGATTATCACATTTAGGCATTTGTATGTTTCTTAATGCACTGGTAGATACTGAATATGCAGTCCAATGTAAGAGACATATACACTAACACACTCCAGTGTGTTGCCAAAAGATTGGAGGTTTTATCTCTTGTTGGGGCAAGAAGTTGTTTGTTAGCTAGTAAAATGGAGGAGATAGCAACTAGTTTAGCAAAGAAACATTTGAATATTCAAGGAAGTGAAACAATAAGTATTTCAGTTAAGAACAACAGTCAGCTAAAGGAGGGAATAAACTAAGGATGTATCCCTAGAAGTCTCTGAAGATGAGTTTGGCTGTAAGCTCTAATGAAGCTATTAGAGACAGAGGCATTTGGAGAGAGGCACAGCCAGTTCCCCAACAGCGGAGTCCTTTTGAGCTGGTGTTTTCTGTGATAAGCAATCCCAACCAAACAGGAAGGCATTCAAGATAGGCACGAAGACTGAAACAGGAACTATGCTTTTGGTGAACAGCAAGCAAACTGAGTACACAAAGTGAACAAGGAAGAGAATTCCTTCTAATGAATATTAATAAAAGTAGAACGTGCAATTTTGTGGGTTTTCACTTTTTCAAATGAAGAACATTTGACAATTTTTTCTTTGGGGGGGGTTCTGAACTTAATGAAAATGATTTAAACACATTTTAAAGTAATTGAATAAGAACAAGATACTCTTCATCAGTGCATTTAGGCTGGAACACTCAGAGTAATTCTTAGCTTCCAAAATGCCTCTTCCAAAGCATGCAAAAGGTAATAGTGTGTGACTCCATTTTAACTAAATGGCCAGGTGGAGAAATGGCATCAAAAGGGAGGGAGAAGTATGTTCTGGTCACCCATAGTAACTGAGAAGGCACTGTAGCATGCAACAACATGCAATGAAGGATGCAGGCTTGAATTTTAAGATTTGTAAGGAATGTGTAATGTTCCTATTATGAGTGTTTGAACAGACAGGGGAGTATCCTAGGAAGTACTGACCTAAGAAATGTTTAAAGAGTCATTGTGGGAAACTTTCTCAAAATGAGCACTAGSTGCTTACGGGCAAAATTTTGTTGAAGCTTCTCATTACATCAAAATAATGAAACAGAGGAAATAAGAACTAGGAAATCAATTTGATTTCTTTACAAAGCACTCAACTCTGCTATTGGTTTTTCTTCCAGTAACTTCTGTTCAAAAAAGATACACAAATCCCAGAGAAATTTCAAAATGATGCAGCAGTTGGAAAATGATTTTCACTGAATAAGACCAAAGGAATTTGTCTTATTAAAGAAGTGGAAAGGTGATTTGATCACCATCTTTATAAACTTACACTTGAAAAAATATTACTGATAGTGAAGACAGGAGACTTTTCTTTCATTTGAAGAAAAGATAACAAGATCCAAAGGCTTACTAGTGAAGTTAGACTTAAGATCTTATCTTTGAAATCTTATATTTGAAATAAGTTGTTATTTCCTAGCATTAATAATATTTAAACTTATGGAGTTACCAAGAAAAAGATGGATTTACAACACTGTAAAATACATTTAGACTGTGTGTATGCATGAATAGTGTACTTCCTATTCTGTTTCTGGGACAAATTTTGTAGCTTCTTTGTATATGGAATCAATTTTGTATTGATCCTATTAGTGTTGAAATTGGTAAGTGTATATATTCTCTTGTTATCTCTTTTCTTATATAGTTTGGATTTTAATGGTATGGCCAATGGTATGCTGAGACCTCTTGAGTTTCACTGCTTGTGCCAGTTGCTTTCTGACAGAGCTAACTCTACGCTGCGGGCAGCGGGCAGGGGCCAGAGTACAAGTTGCCCTCCTGTCTTTGACAATGCTGACTTTTTCCCTTGATCCAGATTAACTGCCCCTAAATTATATCTCTGTGTTATGATCCAGAAGGATTTTGCTKTTACTGTTCATTTCTCTAAGGCCTCAGCTTCTGGAAATGGAAGGCAAATGCTTGTAAAGATAACCTTATTTGTTAAAGTCTTGTTAAATAGCTGCAAGTGATATTGCGAGAGATGGTTTAAAAATTATCTTCCTTTAGCTGAGACAAAAAGACTGCCAATGAATGTATTGACTCCCATGTGATGCAGAGTGGCCCAACTGCCCTGCTTTCTTATTCAAAAATTGTGTTTCAGGTGCTTGTGCTTGATGTATGGGAGGTTTTGCAAACCATTACAGTTGTCCTGCAAAGAAATACTTGATTAAGCTTCAAAAATAAACCAATAACTAATTTGAGAACAACTAGTCTTAGAATTTCCTATCAGGCTGAGAGAGACCTTGCTGGAATCCTCTGGAGATTTCTCACGGGACTGTTTATCACTGAGATTTTAGAAGTGCTGGCATTTCAGTTTCTGCTCTTTTCCACCACTGGCATTTTGACTACTGCAATTTATCCAATTAAATTGCTGTATTTGATATGACCTCTGAGAGACAAGAGATCAGACTAGCATCTTTTGGTCAAAAATTCTTGGAAAAATTTAACAAGAATTCTACTAAAGTAAAAGTAATTATTGGCAAAGATAGTAGAACTATGATACTTTTACAGCTTACTCATTCTTACCTGTATTCGTTTTCTCCTAAGCACTATTCCCTCTTCTCCTCTTCCCACATTTAACAGCAAGTAAAGGTGTGCCCCACAACTGTATTCTCTATTAAGATATAATGAGATTTATATATGAGAAAGAGCATTAATAATGTCTTTCCACTGAGTGGTTTGTTAATCTAGTTTTACAGTGGCTTAATATATGATATATTTTTTTTTATATTAGTAAGAACCAACCTGAAAATCAGTGGAGGTTCATAGCTGTAAAGCTGTAATGGAAAAGTGAAATCAAGAGGATTTATTGTTGTGGCATTTTATACCTAGTGGAATCTTGCCAATTTCAGACAAATGTTACCAATTTGTAAAGGTCTGTGCTAGATGATCCCCTCAAAGAGACTGTGTAAAATGATTAACAGACAGGAAAAGCAGGTTCCTTTCTGTAAAGCTTTGGTTCTAAGATGTATTTACAAATGTAATTTCCATTGACCTGAAAGAACATTAGTGAAAGAACTTAAAAATACATTTCGTTTTGTAAAATATTTGTGTTTTACTCTGTATATTCATATTATTTCTGTAGTGGGTACACACAGATTAAGTGTGATTTCTTTAAGTTTGCTGAATGAAAGATGTTTATAAAAATGGGCAATATTTTCTACAAACAACTTGTTCCCAGTTGATAGGATTTAATTGAAAATGCCTTTTCCTCAGTTAATTTTATTACTAGAGTCCTAGATTATATTATTTTTTGAGATRCTGAATTTAATTATTTGTTTCTCTCAGAAACATTTTGATGTATATTTTACCTAGAATTAAAAAAAAAAAAAAAGTTTTCTTTCCTTTCCTAACTTTCATATACACAAAATTTACTTGACAAGTGGAAAACCTCTACCTTTGAGCAGTTTGATTTTAAGAAATGCAAAGTTAAAATTTTTAATAGAAACAAGCAAAACAACCCCTGCCTCCTTCTTTGTGTATTTCATCTCAATCTGTTAGTTTAGGAAAAAGAAAAAGGATTTCTACATTCTTCTAATAATAAAGCATTTGAAATACTCTTTTTTTTTTTTTGCAGAGATACTGTATTAATCACAAAAGTATTACTAACCTCTGTTTGTWATCCTAGCTGAAAAATAAATGAAATATATGATCATTCTGAATTTTAAAACATAATAAGTTAGCACAAAAACAGTGAAAATTTAATAATCACAGCAGAAAAGTGTCAGATATATTTCATGGGAAATGACATTCTATACAGTTATAAAATTAGTTTTCAGATACCACACAGCTACATGGGAAACAGTTAATACTGATTTTAAAAAATTATCTATTTTGTATTGGTGCTAAAATAATATTTTACTTTCAAATTACAATTTCATTTTTTGAGTTCTATTATAATAAATTCTTTGTTCTCTCTCAAAATCTTGCCATTTTACTACCCCATATTTTTAAAACATTTTCTGCTTATATTATGAATTGTGTTATTTTCATCGCTTTTCACAGAATGAAGCAACTGTATATACTGAATTAAAATTTCTACTTATAAGCTTATTCTTGTTAACACTATTGAAACACTGATAAACAGCTAAGGTAAATAACACGTAATACTTTATAATGCTAAAAAGCTTTATTGAGCTATATTCTGAGTTGCCAAGATCCCCATCGAAACTGAAGAACAACAAAAAATACAACAAATGAGCTCTTAATAATAAAAATAATAAATAAACAATATCTATTTCAGTGGGAAAGAATAGGCATAGTCCCAGAAGATCCCATAGTGTTAGATTCTGTTGATGTTTTTGGATAGCACCTTTTAAGTAGAGAAGCAGCTTGCATATCTGTGGTGTGCCCTTCTACTTTCTTGTTTTTACTTTAGGATACCTCTTGAACAAACTGATGTAAAAGTGTTACTGCAGTATATTTGGTTAATTAATATATTTTGCTATATGTCTTTAAAGTGAATAAGTAGTACCTAATAGAAAATGATGCATTTCTCCCATCGGATCTCAGTTCTAATTTGTCCTACTCTAATGTTTTATTGAATCAAATCTTTCACCACTGAATTCAGACACATAAAATGTAATTAGAGTCTATAAAAAATACGACCTCAATCCAGCAACCATTGAACTTAATGTAAGAACTTATTTTGATTTCAAAGGGCATTAGCAATTAGGAGCTAAGTCATAGTGTCAGGTCTCTACTTGCAGTGGAACATAGACTGAAAGTTTCCATAAAAGACCAAGAGAATCAGGGTTTGTTAAATAAGTTACCGATATATCTACCATCCGTTAAGACAAGCTGTTTGGTGTTGGTAGATCTCTGGATACTGGGAACAGGGAAATCCTTTATTTCAATTTGTTAAAATTAGTTAGAAGATTGTCCCCATGGTGGTCAGGCTCCTATTTCTAAACTATGAGACAAAGGTGATTCATGAATTCAGGTGAAAAAAAGGAAAGGTAAGTAAAGATGAAAACAAAAAAAAATCTGAGCAAAATATAATTCTCAGTGGTTACAACCATGTCAATTATTGAAGATTTATTGCAGTGTGTCTTTTGTCTTTAAAAATGACTGTTTGGGGAAACAGAACATTTTTAAATTTCATCAAGTTCTTTTTTGCTTCATCCTGATCTATCTCACTGAATTTCTTGTTCCAGTCTATCTTCCCTCCTCTGGTCTGGCTTTTAACCCAGTCACAAAGTATGCTCCTGGGCATCAGTAGGGTAGCCACTGAGCCTAGAAGACAGATGGCTGCTTCTTCGCACTTCCAGTACTTGGTCTTTTCTCGGCAAAAAAACAGTGAAGTCTGGATTACTCTTTGGAAGGACGGAACTCTTAACATTGCATGTTTGCATTAAGGTGGTTGTCACATGCCTAATGACAGCTGGCTATTAGGGAAATTTAACACTAAATCAAAGAATTGTGTCCTGAATTTGTGTGATCTCTAGTCTTCAAAAGCTAATAACTTTAGCAGAAAACGGAAGAATTTCTCACATACAACGAAAGAGTCAGCCCTGCTGTGAATGTTGTCTCCTTGCTAAGTTGATAATCATTCTTTCCATTGTCAAGAAAACTAACAAAAAATCCTAAGACACTTTTTCTTTTCTTTTCTTTTCTTTTCTTTTCTTTTCTTTTCTTTTCTTGGGCAATCAAACCCCACTTTTCAAAAAAAGAGAAAAAAAGAAAAAAAAAAAAAAAGGTGAACACGCCATTTAAAATGAAAATTCATGTTCAAAGAGAAAGATTAGCCTGGGGCAGTCAGTTACCAGAAAAATTTTACCTTGAAGGGTTAACTTCAAAGTTGTGAGCAACTGAAAATGGCTAGAAAACCTCAGCAAAGGAAGTACTGTGAGCTTTGATGACTCATGTATGCAACTCAAAAGGGATATGTAGAAATGTCTAAAAAATCTTCCACAGGCTGAACTAAGAATGGAAAAGGGAAACACTACTGACTAAGAACTACTTCAAGAAACCCTGTGCATTACAGGGTGCAGCTTTTCTTGTGACCTGTTTTTAAACTCTTAGCTACCAACGGGCAGCAAGGAGCACAAGATGACAAGGTGCATAGGGCTCTTTGAAGAAAACGTCTCCCTCATTAGCAGGGGAATGCAAGGTGAAGCCAGTAGCAGCAGCAGCAGCAACCACAGACCAGCTTACATGTTAAGTAGCCTTGCATATTGTGTAGCTAAAAGGCCTGAACTGGCCTGGTCTAATTGTCTGCAAATTAATCAGCTTGACTTCTCCTCATTATTCTCATCCTTATTGATGAAAAGTTCATCACAGCAAGGATCAACTTTATGGTCAATACCTCTCAGCTAAAGAAAGAGTGGGGCACGTCTCTTATGTGTGTCACAAGAATCCGATTAAATACACTGAATCTTTTGAAACTAGTTATAAACCTGCACCTAGGCCTAAGGCTAAAATACTATAGTTAACCTATTTGAAAATTCTTTTAAGGAAAGTGGGATATATGCTTACTCCTAGAGAAAAGTACATATTATCAACTTGAAAATATGAGATAGTATCAAGGGCATTTGGACCTTTAGGTAATAGGAAGAACACTTTGAAGTATCCATGGTTGAATCTTGTTGGAGGATATGTTTTGTGGCACCTTTTTTTAAAGTTTCAGCAAGTACCACTACTGTCAGTACAATATGACATTCTTTTTATTACTTTCTTATCCTCTTAAAGCTGCAGTTTAAGAGCCTTATTTTTAAGTTAGTAATCAGAGTATTCATTTATTTAAATCTGAATGTATTGATAGCAGCAAATTAAACTCCTCCTAAGTATTTCAGCTTCACCTACACAAGAGAGATGAACATTAATCAACTTTCAGAGACTCTTAGGCTTATTATTTTCCCCATTTTATTCTGTTAAAGTTGCCTTTCCAATTGTCCCTTGCTAGCCTACTTATCTATTGATAGCATTTTTAATTTTCCTATATTGAGGAAACATTAGCAAACTTTCTTTCATTTTGTCATTTAATTTTAATTTTTTTATGTAGTTTTGGACATAGTTCGCTGTTTTTTAGTTACACTTAAAATGTTCATTACTTACTCATTAAGCACACCATGTTTTCTTTGGATCCTTGATAAGGCCAGGGAACATAACAGCTTAGGAAGTCAGCTACTGTAGCTTTTTCCACCTTTGCTACCTATTTAATGTGTCTTGCTTTAACAGAAGTTGGTAGTTCTTGTTTGCTGATAAAGTTTTGAGTAAACTAAGTTTAAGCAAAGTGTATACAACAATATAATACCTAGAATTAATTTCATTAAATCACTGAAATTGTAGTATATTAAGTGAATGATGTGTTGAGACAAAAATTCCGACATGAAGAATTCCTTTATGCTGTTGTCTTGAGTTGTTTTAGTTCAAAGGAAGTTAAGGCTTCACTAAGGTGAGTTTCTCTTGATGTAATACAGCATCAACTACTACTTAGACAATTTGAACAGCATCTTCATTGCATTGATTGGGCTTTACTGTTTGCTTATTCAGAGTAAATTTGCACTCAAATACATCCAAAATTTGTGAAACTATATTAGGATTTAAATTGAAAATTTTGATGGCATATAGGAACCTGACTGTTAGCTTCACAGTAAAATCAATTCTATATATTCTTGATGTTAGAGGAAAGAGACTTAATGTCTATAAATGACATTATAGACACTATTAATCTTTTTTTTTTTTTCTCTCTGCATGGAAACTGGTTTGTATCAATGTATCCAGGCTGTCCTAGTATTCTGTAACTATCATCATCATCATCATCATCATCATCATCATCATCATCATTTTAGCAAGATACTACTCAGGTCAAAGAAATAAAATTTATTTTATCAACCACAGTATGATAAAAATGACTATGATAATTGCTTTACTATGTGATATCCTATTTGAACTCCCATCTGTTGTAGCTCATATGGCGTGCTCTATGTAAACTATGATAGCACTGTATGAATGATCTCTTAGTTTACTTGGAATTTGCATAACAAGATAGTATTTAAGGCTAGAAGAGAAATGATAGGCATCTTTTATACATGCAACAGATACTGTTTTAATCCTTTAAAAAACCTCAGTTGCCTCACAGTATCACAAAGTAGTTGAGGTTGGAAGACACTTCTGCAGATCATTTGTTCCAGCCCCCTGATCAAGCAGGGCCAGCTAGAGGAGATTGCCCAGAATGATGTACAGCTGGGTTTTGAGCATCTCCAGGATGAATAATTTACAACCACTCTGGGCAACCTGTTCTAGTGCTCTATCACTCTCACAAGAAAGAAGCTTTTTCTTATGTTCAGTTTTAATTTCCTGTGTTTCAGCTTGTGCCCTTTTCTCTTGTCCTGTCACTAGGCACCCCTGAGAAGAGTCTGGCCCCATCTTCTTCATATGTTTCCCTCAGATATTTACACATACTGACAAGAATGCCCTTGAGCCTTCTCTTCTCTGTCCTGAAGAGCCCCAGCTCTTTCAGCCTCTCATGTGAGAGATATTTCAGTCCCTTAATCATCTTTATGGTCATTCGCTGGACTCGCTCCAGTATGTGCTTGTCTGTCTTGGACTGGGGAGCCTGGAACTGAATGCAGTACTCCAGGTGTGGCCTCACGGTGCTGAATAGCGAGGAAGGATTACATCCCTTGAACTATTGGAGATGCTTTTTCCCCAGGAAGCTGTTGGTCATCTTTGCTATGAGGATGCATTGCTGGACCATGGTCAACTTGTCTACCAGGACTCTTAGGTCCTTCTCTGCATAGCTGTTTTCCAGTCAGTTTGGTTCTAGCCTGTCCTGGTGCATACAGTCTTTCCCATCCAGATGCAAGGTTTCGCATTTCCCATTGTTGAAATTCATGAGGTTCCTTTTTGCATATTTCTCTGGCCTCCTTGAGGTCATTCTACATGTCAGCACAACCGTGTGGTGTATCAGCTGTTCCTTCCAGTTTTGTATCATCTGCAAACTTGTCGAGAGTGCACTAGGTCCCCAGGTGACTAGTGAAGAGTGTAAAGGGTATTTGTCCCAATATTAACCCTCGGGAGATACCACAGGTGACTAGCCTTCAGCTGGACTTTGTGCCACTGATCACAGCCCTCTGAGCCTGGCACTTCAGAACAGTTTTCAGTGCACCTCACTTACCACTTACCTACCCTATATCTTGTCAGCTTAGTAAATTTGATTAAATCAGCACTGAAGTTATGGTATACTGAAGGATATGGTTTATATGATTTGAATAACTTTGTCTGGCGAGGAAACAAGTAACATTTGCTTGTTTATGTATTCCCCTTCTGTATTTGCACAGTCTTCCTTTGTTTTTTGTCAGTTGTACTTCAGCTTTTCTCCTCTTATTCCCAGAATAATTCCCATCTGCCCTACTGAATTCTACTCATTATCAGACATGTTGTTTCTTAAATAGCAACTGTTGCAACTCACATCAAAGTATGGCACTAGCTGATTCCAGCAGTGCCTATTTCACAATTATCCTCCTCACAGTAGTGACTATAAATCATTTCACAGGCCCGAGCTGCAGTTTGCTTGCATAAAACTCAGGTATGTTTATGCTTTCAATATTCTAGGCTATTGTTTGTTGTTTAAAAATAAGATCTATCACAAAAATTTAATGTGAGATGCTTTAATGTGTATTGCTTTTAAATAAAATTTTGTTTTTAAAACTCATATGTTCACTGAGCCTGGAGAGCTATGTGAGACTCTCTAGAAAGCACTAGATGACCGGTCCGACACGGTCAGGTCTGTTATGTCATACGGATAAAAGGTGTTCAAGAGAACTGTCCAGTAGAATATGGGTGGATTCAGTTTGAATCAGTGGATTCAGACTGTTCCATTGCACAGTATTTCTTTCAGTAAAGTGAAACAAGGTAGAATTGTCATCATGTACAGATTAGGTTTTTGTTTGCTTTTATTAAATTCAAGAATCAAGTCAATACTGACCATCTGGTTCCTGCCACCTTCTACAAAGTGTTTTGTATTTAATTTTGGAATTCTTACTAAATTTTGAGATAAATTGAACATCATATCTTGGAACAAGAATTTTAGGAATGATAAGCAATGGAGAATAAGTTGGTATCAGATTCCTTTCCTGAAATAAAGTACAGCAGCTGGGGTAAAATAAATGTGTAAGTATCCAAAGAGTAAATCTGTCTTTGATACATGACTCACTTCCCTTGAATCAGTATTTGGTGAAACAAAAAAAGAAATTGATTTGCACTGTTGGTTTTTGGCTAGCACATAGTATGTATTCAACTCTTTATGTGTTTCTAATATAAATTAAACTTGACATAGATGGCTATGCAATCAATTATATTTAGGTGCTTAATGATTTAGTCTAGGAATATCTCAATGCAATATGAGTCTCACAGTAATGTGAGTATTAGAGCTTCTAGGCAGAATAATACAATGCTGTTCAATGCTTCCTAATGCCTACATACGAAAGGAAGAAGGTGGGAAGTACTGTCAGCACATGAACAACAGAAAGACAGTTCACTCATCCCTCTTTTTTTTTTAAAAAAAAAAAAAAAAAAAAAACTTCTGAATAAAAAAGCTGTTTCTAAGGCATGAGGACTCAGACTAAGCCAAGAAAGTTGTAAAAATAGTATATTCAGCTGTTGTGTATCTGCTGTCACATATATGTATTGATCACATGTTGTTATTCTCAGTGATTCATTTCATAATAAGTCACTCACTAAAACGAACAACCTGAAAATATGAAGCATATGAAAGATTACATACACAGATATTGGGGAAAATACCTTTCCTGTCTCTCAGTTTTCGTTCTGCTATTCAGACTTACAATGTAGGTTTTGACAGCAGAATAAAGATCAGTGCCCCTTGAAGTGCTCCCTTGCATCCCCAGTATAAATAGCTTTCTGATGGAAACACAAAACAACAGCTACAAAGTCTTTTCTTTCTGGAGTATTTTATGAATAAAAAGTTCTCTTCTTTTTCTGGACTGTAAAGAAACCTTTCACTGATTAGATTCTAAGGCTTACCAGTACAATACATTTGAGATAAAATCTTATTTTCCTTAATTATTATTCCTTCTTTCATGCTTACTTGTTGAACTATAATTTATTCCAAACATCATAGTTTATTTCACTTTTCCTTCACAATTTCTTTCATAAGTATGATCTGTGGATAGTGATATAAAAAATGAGCTTGTGATCAAAAACAATAGAAAGTAGTTATATGATTTTGCAGTCTGTATTGTAGAAGGCCAGTAAAAAATTAATGTGTTTATTCCTTTCACATGAACAAAGTACTCTGAATTTGGTAGTAGTGTGGTACATGTGAGAATGTAGGACCAAGAAATGTGACCCCTTGCTTAATAGTGACTAGATGTTCTACTGGAAAGTTTATTTTTCCTTCACTGTAAATGCAGGATGTAGACCTGTAGGATGATGGATATCTGTGATTTGAGAGAAATCCTAACTGAGGCTGGTCATAGTCAGCATTAGACTTTCTCTTCAGGATGTATATTGCTTAAGTAACTCAATTTTTTGTGGGGGAAGATGAAGAATAAAGCCCTTGAGACATTTATAGAGTGCATGTAAATGTGTTGCTGCTAATTAGACATATCTGTATTTATTCAGCAGAAACAGTTAATTATCTTTGAGTCAGGAAAAGGCTTTTCTTATTAATTAATATTCATGATTCTGTAGTAGAGATTTGTAGATGAACAGAAGGGTTAGAAGACAGAGTCATCTGTGGGTTTTCATTTACCAGTTGCATTCAGAGAACATGCTTATCCACAAAAAGGCAATTTCATAAAGACTAATAGTTTACATAATTCCCCTCTTTTTCTAAACTCCAGATGCCAGCATAGTATAGCCAGGAAAAGACTTGCTTACACTTCTTCTGGTGTTTTAAGTTAGTCTTCTTTCAGCTAAAACTAGAAGAGATATTGATTCTCAATTTATATTTTGCAAATGTAAAAGGAGAATGAATGCATGCCCTGTATAGTAATTGAGCTGAAGAGGCATTTAACATCCAAAGTATTGATTAGGATTTGCTTGCTTATGCACCATTGATTGTGAACTGCAGTTAAGTCCTCTTCTGAAAAGCTCAGGTTTCATTCTGTTGGGCATCTAGTGTTGCATGCTAATACTGCAATTTTATGCTGCTGTGTCAAAACCACGTGACACTGGCAAAGCAAAAAAAAAAAAAAAAAATTCCATTTCGTCATTCTTGCAGTTCTTAAAATGGATGAGAGGATTTTTGTTTTGTTTTGTTTTTGGAAGATGTAATTGAATTTAATGTGGTTGAACTTCTGGCATTAGGAAAGCAAAGAGCATGTATTGTGGTTCACGCTACTCAAGACAAGATTGGAAGATATCAGTTCCTATTCATATAAATAGTGCTGAGCGAGCTGTGCACCATTTCTCAGTACAGGCTCAGAAATCAGGTTGTAGCTGGGCAAGGACAACAAGTTGATGAAAGTAAGTTATAGTAGACTGGTAGTCTGATGAAATATTGATAAACAAGAAGTGCTATCTCAGTACTGACAGGCTTACATCTAATGCAGCGATTTTGAGATACAGGGTTTTCTTATCAGATACAGGGTTAATTCAAATATTTTTCTAGTGTTCTCTTTGGTTGCAGTTCCAATAAGTTGTGTTCATTGTAATAACCTGAACATGATATTTTTCACTGGCAGATAATTGTGACGATCAACTGGTGTCTGCTTTGCCTCAGTCGTCGTTCAGCAGTTCATCAGAGCTGTCTAGCAGTCACAGCCCCGGATTTGCAAGGCTTAATCGAAGAGATGGTGAGTGGATTTTATTGGTTGATTGATGCTAAATTTTCTCAAGTTTTCTGAAGCATTTTCTAATCTGCACAGAATCTTGAAATGATACATAATGAGCATCTCCTGGGTTATTGGGGCTGAGGAGAGTTATATTTGTTGTTTTAAGGAGAATGAGAAGGTAAAAAAATTTCATCTCAGATAATTGCCACATACACTTTACCACATACACTAGGAGTTTCTCTTAGTAAAATTATATGTCCAAATTCTGTGAAGGTTGTACTAATTTTATTGTGATAGATGCATCCTGATTGAAACTGAAATCTTCATGTGATATTGCAGCATAAAATGTAGACAATTTTTGACATATATCTCTAGCTACACCAAAAAAATCTCCTTAAATTAATTTTATTTCTTAGCAAGTCAAAACACACAAACATTGTCTTTCCTTGTAAAGGACAAATAGAGGGAGTGAAAGTGTGTGAGTTTAAGTGTATATCATTCTGTAAGAAAATAGGGGTAAATGCAGATTCCAGATTGAAAGACAGGACCAGATACTCAGAAAGTGTTTTTGATGAACTGTTTTCTCTTTCTTCCTGGAAACTCAGAATCTTGATTGTTTTATTTTTGTTTTTTTCACTAAGCCTATTATTTTATTAAGCTTATTCACTGAGATTGTGGCAAACTACAAATTGGCATATGGTTCAATTTTTATTAAAGGAAAGGTACAACCCTGTCTAACATGCTCTAGGTGACCCTGCTGAGCAGGGAGGTTGGACTAGATGATCTCCAGAGGTCCCTTCCAACCTTACTGATTCTGTGATTCTGTGATTCTATGAAAGTTGACTAGCAGGTCATAATTTGTATTAAACACCTGTATTAGACTACTAATGGCTCTGGGTCACTTCTAATATTTATTTATTTATTTATTAAACATGAATTTTCAGTCACTGGTCAGTACACATTATGCAATACTTTCTTATTTTGTTAAATTTTATTAAAATTTTATAGAATTGTTATTTGCAACTTTCCTGACTTACGGATAAAAAATTTAAATACTTAAGCACTGAAGATCTGGAGGTTACTAAATTCAACTGAAGTTTAATAATAAATAGTGTTTTATATTTTGTCAAGGAGTTCATTTGCATGAAAATGATGAATGTCCTTTAATTGCTGTAAATATGTTTTCAGTTCTTAATGACAAAAATCTATTATACTTTCTATGCGAAGGACATCTATTCTTAAACTTTTTGACTGTATCATCTGTTAGATGGTATAAAATCTGTCAAAAAATGAATTTAAATCATCAAAGACATCACATTAGACTGTGCTGTGTTGGTGGCATGCTTGTAGTAAGTAATTACATTCAAAAGTCATGTTAGAAAAATAAATGTAAGTACATAGAACGTTAAAACGATTAAAATTGACTTTGAAACACTGAGAAATTTCAGTCATTAGCCTTATTAGGCAAGTATCAAGGAGCTAAGTCATTCCCATCAATAACATACTAAAAGAAGTTCTTATTTTCTTTTTTCTTTTTTTAATTTTCCTTTTTTTTTTTTTTTTTTTTTTTTCCATACCGGCAAGGTTTTTGATCTTACCATCAAAGTGCTAATGCTAAGGAGGAACAAATATCTTTAGGAAGGTTTTCAAGCAGTGCTGTGTTAAAATGTTGTCACATGGTACCTGGGATAAACAAAAGCCCAGTTAAGTTTAGTTACCTAAAAATAATATATAAAAACAATAAATTTATGTTAAAACAAATGAAGTCCTGAATTAAATGAAATTCAAGGAAAACGTGAAGCTCAGCTTCCCAGCCATTGGTATGCTGGTGCTACGAGCAAGCAGTGAGTGGGACTGTTACAAGAGCTGGTGGAAGAACAATTGCTGTGGGCACTGGCTTCTCTCTTATTATTAACCATGAGGAAATAGGGAAGAAACTTGTTCAAAGGTGCAGTTTTGGGAGAGCTTGCTGAAGTGTTGTGTATTAGCTCATAATCTAGTCTTAATAATACAGCATTAATACAGACCTTGGGAATCGTACTAGTTATATAGAGCTATTCAAACACATCTGATCCCCTCATATATTTAACTATTATATTTTAAAACCTTGTGCATATGCGATAAGTATTTGAATTAAATCATAACTGTACTTTGCACTGCTAAAAGCACTTCCATTCTTGGGCTGCTGTGATTTCCTGGAACTTCTGCTATATACTGATAGGAACTCTAAACTGAGGAGAAATATCCAAAATTACTGTGTTATGCCAATATATAAATTACAAATTTAATTGTTAGTTGTGATACTAAAAAAAATTACTATRTTTCAAGAGGACTTACAGTCTTACCTGGCATCTCAATTCTAATAAAATGTAATAGTTGTCTTACTAAAATGTACATTTAAATGTTGTTTTCATTTGGCTCTTTTCATGTACTATGAAATTGTCTGTACTGTGTTAGCATGCATTTTTTTTAGAATTATCTTTTCCTTCCCATTGCTCTCTAACATGTTCATACATTGCAAACRATCATAGCTTTACCTCTGGCATCTTTCCATTTCATGTAGATACAAAGCAGTAGGTTGTCTAATTAGAAGATTGCTAACTCTCTACTTTCTCATTCTGTATATTTCAGTGTCATGGTACCCAGCAGGATACAGATTTGAATGTCTTATTCATTTAGTTTGTTCATTTTATTGGTTTAATAGTTTATGACCAGACCATTTGATTAGGTAACTTGTACTTCAGTTAGACATAATTCTGTAGAATTAGGTAGATGAGGGTGCGGAGAAAAATCTTTTCAGTCTTCAGTAAATTAGTCTTAAATAAATTAGATAAATTAGTCCTAGCTTTCTTTTTCTTCCTTCTTTCTTTTTTTTTTTTTTTTTTTTTTAATACTTGACCTCCAACAGGGAATATCTTTTCTGTACTCACTTTCAACACAGTTGAAATATCAATATTTAATTATTTTCTGTGAATAGTCAGACAAATCTGACTATTTTTGTAGGTGAATATGTATGAAAGTTTTATTTGTGTGAAACAAAGTAAAATGTTATACATACGTATACATTTATAAACAAAGTCACAAGAAATGTTTGTTAAATATCTATAGACTGGAAAAAATGCTTTTACGAGAATATGACTTAGATTGATGAGCTGTCAGTGATGTCATAGAAGCAATAGCATGTCATTACAATTTCAAAAAATATTCATTGATCATTTAGTTGTAGATGAAGTTGCATTTAATGCAAGTCTCTACTTTGAAGAAAAACAATTAATTAATTAAGCTGAAGTTAGTGTTTGTTGGAGAGTGATAGTGACCTCCTAACATTAAATTTGTACAAAAGAATATGATTCTAGCGCAGTAACAGGACATTAAACCACCAACATTAGGGAAAATTGAGCACAATTTGTACAGGAAAAAATACAATGTTTTTAGAGAGGTTATTTAAGAGTCAGATTGTCATCATTTATCAGTAAAAAAATAAAACCAATTTGCATATAAACCTACACTGTTTCAGCTGGCAAATAAAAGATAGAAATTAACAGGAACTTTGTCAAGAAAAGAATATAGGAAGTTGTATTGACAAGAAAAATAACTCTTTAACCATGTACCTTTGACTAAATACAGAAGATTAATAGGAGAAGTTAAATGCCAAAGGGCTGGGAACAGAGAGCTATAGATTTCAACAAAAGTGTAGTATAGAGTTTAAGTGAAGACCGTAAAATGTGATAACTTAATCTTTATTAGACAGAGTGGTAAACTAGCTAACTATGATGCTGAAAGAAAAAAAGTGCTTGATAAATATTTCCACTTTGTTCACAAAGGAAGACGATGATGTGCTGGAACTACATGTGGATAGAAAAAGTTTTTTTCAGTTGTTAGCAACCACAGAGAGTGATAATATCTAGGAATAACTTGTTAAATATCCTGCATATTTTAATTAATAGTGCAACAATTTCCTGAAGCTATGCAAATATTTCAATTTCAAGTGGAAACAATGAAATAAGCCTGCTCTGTAACTGCTAAAATAGTTACTCTGACATTAGTCCTGCTCAGAAAACAACTAATATCAGTCAAATATTCTATTTAAAGGAAAAGTAAATCTAAAAAAATCATCTTTGATTTTATTATTTGAGGTGGTAATAACTTTGGTTAGTAAAGGTAAATGCAGGGATTTAATATATGTGGATTTTTATAGACTTTTCACCTAATGTTGTATGACTGTCCAAATTTTAAAAACAGCAGAATATCAGTATGATCCAAATTAAATAGATTAAGATGTAGCTAGCTGACAGATCTAAATAGGTGTTTATTATCACTATATAAAGATGTTGTAGAAATTCTGAGAAAACTGTAGGGCTGACTATTCAATATTTCTGTTGATTGTAAGTAAGTAAATACAAATATATTATGATAAAATGTGTAGATGACATGAAGATTCGTGAAGCAGCAAATAATACTGTCATGGTGATTATGCAGAGTGATCTAAACAAGGCAAATGACTGACCTATTCAAATAAGCATTTTAAAAAAGTCTAAAATAAAATATTTAGTGGTCATATCTATTATCATATAAGAGCACTATCCTACAAAGAACTGACTCTGAACTGAATCTGAGAACTGAGCTGAACTGGTAATTCAGCTTTCTTAAACCTGTGCTCTCACAAGAAGAGCTAATGAAACTTTTGTATATAGAAACAAAAGAAAGGAATTTTTGTTCTCTACACAGCCATTAAGTTGCCAATGAACTGTGTTGTAAAATTCTGGATCTTTAAAGGGCTGTTGAAAAATCAGAAAAAGATTTTTTTTTTTTTTTTGGTACAGGAGAAAATACTTTGCATTGAGAAACTTAAGGAGCTCGACATTAAGAGGATAGATAGRTGACTTGACTATAATATACTTTTAAGAATACAAGTTTTGTAGACTTTTCATGACTATTCAGTCTTTTAAGTTGCTGTAAACYAACAATATGTAAATTCACATTGTGAACAGGAAACTATATTTTAATGCTGAAGCTATTAACCGTTAGAACAAATGATAGATACTCTTAGCTTCAAAAACAACCTTGATACTTACGCAGAATATAGGTTTAAGAAAGCTGAGGTTTTCTGCAGAGTATCTTAGAAGAGTCTAACTCTTTCGTATTTAATATTCTATAAATCTCAATTAAAACTGCTGTACTTAATTAGTAAAAGAAACGCTTAAACAAACCCTATAAAAATTACCAGTATCATCATTTAGCTTTTGACTGCAGAAATTATTTATCTTAAAATATTTTTTAATGCCACCCTTACAAGAAATTGCGTATTGAAAGCTATACTTACCTGAGTGCTGAATCTATTACAAAGCTTCCTCGGACAATTGTAAGTGATAGACCTTCAATGTGAGACCTAAGATGACTAAGAATACAGCTGTTTAAATTTTATATTTGGTTAATTCTGGATCGGATACTCTGCCCCTGCCTTGTATTTCCACACTGTTCAAAATGTATGTTTCTTTGTAAAGAAGAGAAGCATCTCTGTCCTGGCTATATTGCTCAGTTTCATGCCTGTCTCTGCCTATGCTTGATGGAGATGCATAAACTAGGCCATTTTTCCACTCCAGTCCCCTCTCTGTGACTAGCCAGCAAAATGGCCATCACTCAGAGCATGCAGTGAACTTTATCCTGTGATAGTACCGTGAGTACCAGCATCAAACTTGGGCCATAACGGATGGGCCTTTGTCCACTTAGTTTGCCAATAATTTCCATGAGGTGTATCGAGCTGAGGTTTGTCACTGCAGATGGTTTGTATACAGCCCTAAAGAAAATTGCTTCTTCTGCAAATACAGAAAGTATCTTGAGCTAATATTTTGCAGACATGATCTGTAGAAGAACCCTCTGCCAGGCGTGGAGAAGGTGGTGGTGGTGTTAAGATCAGGGCACTTCTGCTTTTGACTGCAGTGGGGTCAGTCGTTCACACTGATAGTGCATCCGTGATGTCCTCCCATCCACTATTCCAACCCCACTGGACAAAGTCTTATTTATGGGGCTGCGAACCATTACACCCAGGGATGTGTGCCTTTATTTGAATTAATGAACTGTTGCAGTGGTGCAGGTACAAAATCCAGAAGACAGTAGTTCTGCAAGCATACGTATACCCGTGGAAGGGCCTTCACATATGGGCAGCTAAATGAGCTGGACAGAGATTTGGCTGTTATTTCCAGGCCCCATATTAGCACACGATTACTTGATTAGAATGTGACAGAAGAAAATTGAATATAGAAGCAGTTAAGTAGCCAAAAAATCTGGCTTATGGCTTTCTATTTCCCTAAAGTAGGAAGAAACCCGTGTATTTTAATTATACTGTCAGCTTACATTGCCAGACATTCAGAAGTGGTCTGGAAATTTGAATGTGTTAACAGTTACTGGATGTGTGTTTTCTCTAGGGTATATATGGAGTTTCTTTCTCTTTTCATTAATGTTCATCCTACCTATCATTTTCACTGAAAATCTAAGTCATTTTGTAGCACTTTTTAATGCAAAGAGCATGTAAAGGATAGTTCATTCAATATGGTACTATAACCTATCCAACCTAAGTCTTTTCTGTCATTATAATCAGATATTATAAGTTAGACAATTTTAGAGAGCTTGTACCAAATAAGTTAAAATAGAAAAATTAAATCTACTCATCAGGAGTTAAAAATAGAGGGAAAAAAAAAAAAAAACATTTCTCAGAGAATTAGAAGACAAGTCTATTTTTAGCAGATAATTTTTTTTAATAGATAGTTTAACTTATATAATCTGATACCAAAAATTAAAACAAAAAGACAAATTGAAAAAACTACTAGCAGCTGGATTTGTTAATCMCTAAAAGATAAAAATACCTTATACTCTCGTTAATAAGCAAAAAAAAATTCATTAAGATTGATGTTTTGGTTTAGTACAAACAATAAGAAAATGAAGCCAGAATGAAAATGATCCAATCTGATGGTAATTATTGTACTTTTTTATAAATTAACAGCAGATCTAAGTTGATCCAACTAACATCAGGGCTTAGATTGATATAACTTACCTTACTTGAATAAATGTATACAAAAACAAACTAGAGTGGCAATTTAAATAATTTATTTTTAAACAAAATAAAATGATTGCTGCAGTGACTAATGGATAAAAGAAAGGCCAGATGGTGCATACTGATGTATTGACATTGAAAGTCTTGGACCATTTAGTTTTTGAGGTAGAAATTGTTATTTTTTTCTCTCTAACCATTGGCATGGCCAGGTCTTTCAGTGAGGATGTTGTCTTTGGTTTATCAAAACTCCAGTTATTTGTTTTAATATCATCGTATATTTTCAATTTTGGTAGAGAAAATATTTTAACAACTTAAATATAACATGAAAAGCTGTATATAAAATTGTAGGTGCAAGTCAAGGGTTTTAAAAAATGAAGTTCACATCAATTTAAGTGAAGACAGGATTTGACTAACAGCATTTCATTAGTGTCTGTGGTTAAATTTATACTGTTTCATTCTATTTTGCTTCTGATAATGCAAAAGGTGTATGGGAGAAAAAAAAGGAAGTAGTAAATACTCGTAAGTAGAGTGAGTAAATAGTATAAAATATTTACAAATATTTAAAATATTTACAGAGCAGTGTGTTTTCATGAACATTTATGAGGAGTTAGAAATATTCATACAGATATTCCAGAAAATGAATTCCATCTTTGTAGTCAAAATTCTTTCAAGCATAACAAAGCATAATAAAGGTTTCAGACAGCACTGACTATTTCATATGTGTGAACATCAGTGGAATAGGAAGTTTAAATGACAGTGAAAGCATAGGAGAAGCAGGGAAATGATCATAAGATTATTTTATTGTTGAAACTATTTGGAATTATTTTCCTAATTGAAATATATCTACAGAGGGAATAGGAAGGTAAGAAAAATTGTATGCATACCGCTAGAGTATTCAAATACTTCTAAGAATGTAGAATGTGCTGTGAACAAGATCAAATAATAATAAAAAAAAACTTTAAAAAATGTAATTTGATACAACTCATTTATACCATAACTTTAGTTATAATCTAATGTAATAAAAATAGAGATTTTGTGTTGCATATTTTTAAAAAACGTATTTTTGAAACCTTAAAAAAAAAGGTTATATGACTTATGTGAATTAATGTTGAATGTCTTTTAGAGAGCTATAACAGAGTTTGACTCCCAAGGCTGTTTTACTAGAGTAAATAATTTAAGATCAGACCTCCTTTAATTTTCTGAGGGAGGTAAAAATAGATTGTAAGTGTTGGTGCCTCTGATTTTCCTCATATATTTTGGGGAAAATTTTATTGCTGATAAATGCATTCAAAAGTGTTCACCTGTTGTTAGATGGACAAGATTAGAGATTTTGGATGATTGCTTGAATTAAGGAAGTAGGAAATTTTCCATCAGATGTAATCTTTGCTAACTTCAATTTCGTTGCAAAATCAATTTTTAAAATTTTAATCTCTTAAAAATTCTTACATCCTTCATTTCTWAAGGCAAGTGATAAAACATTAACTTTTAAATTTTAAACATTCTTCCTGCCACACCCCCACAAAATATTTGTACTTTAAGAATCAGGAATGAAAAGTTAAAGGATATCTTCCTTGCCATCCTCCTAAAATTATTTTTTCTTACCTTTAATTAGTGCTTGATTTGCTGACATGTGAGATATTTTTTTCCCATACTGCAAGTTGTACTCATGCAGCCACCCCATGGGGATGGACAGTATGGGCAAACCAGTTCTTCTGTCAGGAGAACTCACAATTCCCAGGCAATAATTGTCTTAAAGGTCTACCAAATGGTGATATTGTCATATGTATTTTTG
The DNA here is from genome assembly GCF_003343005.1 of Rhea americana. Lineage (NCBI taxonomy): Eukaryota > Metazoa > Chordata > Aves > Rheiformes > Rheidae > Rhea > Rhea americana. The sequence goes on from NW_028185150.1 coordinate 1,203,205, forward strand.
TGGTTAATTCCTACAGAAAGTCAGTGCTATAATTCAACTAAATACTTTCATAATATTTTTGGTTTTATTTGGACACCTCAAAGATGCAAAAATCCTTTACTAAGACGTTTTGGAAAATAGCACAAAACAGTTCAGAGTAAGCTGGAAACTCCTGAAAAATGCATCTTCGGAAAATAACAGATTTTACCTGTTAAATTGGCTCATATTTAAAATATGACTAACTTGTAGGTTACACCGACTACACTCTGGATATGTGTATATGTATGTGTGTGTATGTGTATGTATATCTGCTATCATTTTTTTTTATCTATATCTCTTCAGTCTTACTTTCAGGCACTTTACAATTAAGCAATACTATTTTAAAGTCAGAGTAAAGTTTTTTGATTCATCTACCTGTGCTGGACAAACTTTGAAGATTCTTATAAAACTCTGAAAACCTGCTGCCATTTTCAATTTTTAGTCTTCTGTACTATTTCATTTTTTCTACTTCATTACTTAATGTAAATACAAATTCTGGCRTAAGTGTAGCAATCTAAAGTTCAACATTACGTCTTTTTAATTATTGAGATCATTTAAGAATCAATAAATTGTAATAAATCTTAATATTCATGTACATATAATTTGCAGAATACAAAATGCAGAGTTATATTTTTTAGTTGTTTTCTATGGTTAATAGTTTATGAATGTGTGGGTGCTTCACAAAGCCTTTACCTGAGTGTTGTCTTTGTTGTTTCTCACCCCAGGAATGAAGTATGAAAAAATTCCAAAGTTTGCATAAACCAATGGCAAATCACCTGTTTCATATAACTTAAGTAATTTTTACTATCCTTCAGTTTTAACTATTAGGGATCCAGTGGAACTAAGAAATGTCATGTCATAATGTTGCTAAAATTAAATATTTTATTTGATATGCCTTAGGTTGTTTGTCTGGAACAAAGAAAATGTTACCAATGTTACCAATGTATCATATTTGTACTTGGTATCAGTTAGTATCAGATCTTGGCTGGCCTTTGCCACATATATTGTATTGTAYAACTAATGAACCATGAAAAGAAAGGTAAAAGTTCATCAGTAAATTAGGCTGCCCAGTCTTCAATAGCTCGGAGTAAAAATACCCTAGCATTTTACAGTATATGAATTTATCTAGACTACCAGCACTATTACTTCTCAATAATTATTCGTATTACTAATTTTTCTTTTCTTTTTTTTTTTGGGNTTTACAAAAAAAAAAAAAAAAAGTGTTGTTCTTCATTTTATATGTTTTTTTATTCTCCATTACCCTGCTTTTCATTCTGCTTTAGACAAGTAAATACAATTGTGCATGCAGCTCAGCATGACTGTTTGTGGAAAGTAGATAAAGGCTGCACTATTCATATTTATGCACAGGTCCCAGTTCAGCCTTTTTGTAAGCCTATTCTTATAGTGTTTTAAATGTGAGAACATTGCAGGAATGGAGTGATAGCTATTGCGAAAACTTTGCAAACATCTTGAGCTCCCTGAATGAGTGTTCATAGCAAATTTATCATCTCTTCTGCCTGGRTTGAGTTGCATATATAGTCCCTAAACCTTTAGCAGAGGATTATCCTGAAAGGAGGTTAGTGCTGCTCGTACCAGAGATACCTGGGGAGATTTAGGACATTGCCTGAGGTTGCAGTTAGCCTGAGGCATGAGTTGATATTGCTAGATAGCTCATTCCCAGACTAAAATGGGGAAGTATCCATGAGCTGCTACCCGGCACTATTTGCATGATGGCATGAAGAAAGCGTTGCTGAATGAGACTGATACTCAATTTGGGAGAAGAATGGCTGATCACTGCTGAGATAGGTAGGTAGCAGATAATTTCTAATTTCAGTCATTTTCAGTGCCCAGTTGATCTAATGCAAAGGAACAGGGAAAATTATGTTTAAGATTCATAGTAATCCTACTTTGTTGCAAACAAATTTCACAGAAATATTACAAAAAAAAAAGATAATGTAAATTGTTTTGGGACAGAACATAAACACAGAAGTGTGTAACCCTAATTAATCCTATTTGAGGAAATAGGTGTAAATTAAAATGCAAAATGAAAATCCAAATTATAGTAATTACTATTACAGCAACAAATCTGTCTCAGGAAAGGTTATATTTTAAATTCAAATCTAATTAGTCATCCTCAGTATAACGTGATGATCCTGAAAGCTTCAGCTGGAATCTTCAATACTTCTTAGAGCTTGAAATACAAATCAGAATTTTGAGCCTATAACCCAGTAATTTAGGGGAAAATTAAAGAAACATCCACCAGAAATTAGACTTCCTAGGAAAGATGAGAAGGACTTAATTAAGCCAGTTTACATCCTGGCTAAATAAATGTTTTTACTAGGCAACTTAATCTTTGAAAGAGGACTCTGAAGACTGAAAAAAATGTACTCAAKAGTGGCCAAGAATGCATGCATACTGTAATAAAAGATCTATCTTTATCCACTTCTTTGACATGCCTTATTGGTTAGGTTGGCCAGCCTGGTAAAGAGAGCTTTAAACTAGGTAGGAAGAGGGAAAAGGAGAGTTATAKAGGGAGGGTAGATAATAAAATACAACTTGGGTTGGGGGCCTCCAACGAGTGCATGCAGCCGTGGATGTGYGTGTGTTACATGGCTATGGGGGACACCCCTGCACTCTTCCTGGGAAACCTGCAGGCATGACCATATCTTTGAGATGCCTGTACACCAATGCAGGCAGCATGGGGAACAAACAGGAGGAGCTGGAGATCTGYGTGTGATCACAGGGCCATGATCTCWTTGCAGTCATGGAGACATGGTGGGATAGCTCMCATGRCTGGAACAGTGTCATGGATGGCTATGTGCTTTTTAGGAAAGACAGGCCAGGAAGGCGAGGTGGTGGAGTTGCTCTTTATGTGAGAGAGCAACTGGARTGYATCGAGYTCTGCCTGGGGGTGGAGGAGGAGGAGRCAGTCAAGAGCTTATGGGTGAAGATCAAAGGGGAGGCTAACGTGGGGAACGCASTTGTGGGTGTCTACTACAGGCCACCTGACCAGGAAGAAGAACTTGATGAGGCCTTTTACAGAGAGCTGGAAGTAGCCTCACGATCACAGGTCCTCATGGGGGACTTCAACCACCCTGACATCTGCTGGAAGGACAGCACAGCAGGACACAAACAGTCCAGGAGGTTCCTGCAGTGCATCGATGATAACTTCTTGACACAGGTGGTGGAGGAGCCTACAAGGAAGGGTGTCCTGCTGGAGCTTGTCATTACCAACAGAGAGGGACTTGTGAGAGATGTGAAGGTTGGGGGCAGCCTTGGCTGCAGTGACCMTGAGATGSTGRAGTTCAGGAGTGGCTGATGCACCTGAGGGCTGTGCTGCCATTCAGAGAGACCCAGACAGGCTGGAGAGTTCGGTGGAGAGGAACCTCATGAGAAGAAACAACCCTATGCAGCAGTACAAGCTGGGGGCTGACTCCCTGGAGAGCAGCTCTGCAGAGAAGGACCTGGGAGTGCTGGTGGATGACAAGTTGACCATGAGCCAGCAATGTGCCCTTGTGGCCAAGAAGGCCAATGGTCTCCTGGGGTGCATTAGGAAGAGTGTTGCCAGCAGGTGGAGGGAGGTGATCCTGCCCCTCTGCTCAGCCCTTCTGAGGCCTCATCTCGAGTACTGCATCCAGTTCTGGGCTCCCCAGTACAAGAGAGACATGGAGCTACTGGAGAAAGTCCAGGGTAGAGCTACAAAGATGACCAGAGGGCTGGAGCATCTGCCCTSTGAGGAACGGCTGCGAGAGCTGGGCCTGTTCAGCCTGGGGAAGAGAAGACTGAGGGGGGATCTTATCAATGTGTACAAGTACCTGAAGGGAGGGTGTCAAGGGGACAGGGACAAACTCTTTTCAGTTGTCCCATGTGACAGGACAAGAGGCAGTGGGCAGAAACTGAACCACAGGCAGTTCCACCTGAACATGAGGTGGAATTTCTTCATTGTGAGAGTGACAGAGCACTGGACCAGTTTGCCCAGAGAGGTTGTGGAGTCTCCTTCTCTGGAGATCTTCAAGGCCTGCCTGGATGCAACCCTTTCTGACATTCTCTAGGTGACCCTGCTGAGCAGGGAGGTTGGACTGGATGATCTCCAGAGGTCCCTTCCAACCTTACTGATTCTGTGATTCTGTGATTCCGTTAGATAAGTTAAAATGATCTCTGTTTTTGAAATTTCTCAGATGTAACAAAATACATGCAGTAATGAATACAAGTATTTTTTTTATTATTATTTTCATAGCTAATAAAATTTTGAAGTACAGGCCAAAATTTAAGTAAATAATTGGTGGCATTGGTCAGATTGAATTCTAATTTAACATTGATTTAAAGATGCCCATAACTGAGATCTCCAGTGTTGGCAGCTACAAGGAGAAAGAGAGAGGACTGGGAATTCTAACACATGCACAATCCACAGCCCCTTGATGTGAATAGAGTTTGTAACATTACTTGTTTCTGATGATAGTAGTTTAATTTCAATAAGACTAGGAATTTCCAATGATAATTCTGAATTTTAAAAGTGGGAATGTTAAAAAAAATCGTAATAATTTCAGAGAAATAAATGAATGTATAAAATATAGTTCATTACATTTATCAGTGTTATAGTTTACATTTTTATTTGTKTTGTTTTGTGACTGATTAGTAAATATTGGGCTTATTATTTTTAGAAATAAAGCAGTTGAAGTCTATCTTTGAGATTAAATTCTGGAGCTATAGTGAGATGGGTATCATTTTGAGGGAAAATCAAGTGCTTCTAYTGATTTTAAAGTGTAAATTGTCAAAAACAGTCTAGCAGGACTCACTGATAAATCAGTTTTTAGACAGCTCTTGACATTACAACTTCTAACATTTTAAGTGTGGTTAAGCTGCCTTATTCCAAAGTATACCTGATTTCTATCTATAGAATGAAGGCATGAAATGTGATCTCCACTCTTGCTGTGTTTAAGAGGGATGAGTAGTTTTACAGCTGGCAAGCACAATCTTTAGTTTGAGGTTATTACAGGCCTACACTTCTATAGGATAGGTGAAATTTAAAAGAAATTATAAATCATTATTAGAATTTTGAATTAAAATCAAAATCAAAAAAAGGTGGTAAATACTGCTAAACACAATAAAATCTTAAAAGTCAKTTAAATCAAACCAAAATCATGCCTAACTAGGAATGAAAAAGAACTGGAAAATTCATCACTTATCCCTGGAAAGTGATAAGTGATCTTATCTACATTCTATTCCAGCTCTTTTCCACAAGTGATGTTTTGTAAGAGATTCAGTGGAGCATTTGCACTTCATTCAATGTATCTTTACAATACTTTGTGTCTAAAAGCTTCAGTATGGCTCAAAGACATGCACTGGTTAATGAGCCATGAGAGTTTAAATAGGTATTTTAGCCTCATTAATCATAATGCTTYTGGACAAGGTATGCAGTGTTGTTTTGTTTAGTCCTTTGTTGAAACACTGATCTAGGTGTCAAGATCGTCAGTGTCGTCCCACAAATGACCAACTTACTTACCTTATTAGCTGCAGAATATCCCTTTGATTTTTTTTTTTTTTTTTGCTAATATATTTTGAATGCATTACTAGTAAGAGTACTGCATTCTCTTTCTACAGAGCCAGTAGTTGGCAAAAAATACAACTCTTCCTCTTGAGAAGATAATTATTACTGAAAGAAACTGATATGAGAATAAATCTTCCACTTCCTTAAACCTTGATACCCATTCAGTTAGACTTCTGTTTTTTCAAATTATAGTTATTGTAGGAGAACTATATTGAATTACTAAAATAAAGTGTTCTGAGTCATGTTTACAGAATGTAGCAAATCCACAGCCATACACCTATAAGCATTTCCATTTTGCAAATATTCAGCAGAATGATCAGCAAAAGAACTTTTAGCATTAATTATGTGTGCCTCACACATAATCTAAAATACAACAAACTAAAACAGGTTTTGGTTTAATGCTATTGATTTTTAATGATGAATCAAACCTCTTGTATTTTAAAGTGATAATTCAAMAGCTATGTTTTCTACTTTCTGAACTTACCTTCTAGTTCTATAGCAGTATTTATATATGAGGTCTTTTTCCTAAATTGAAAATTATTTGAATGATTAGCCTTGACTACTTTTGTAAATTGTCTTTTTATTCCCCTCATAGCAGTAAGAGTTTTAAAATACATTTTGTAGGGAAATCAAAGCCCCTAATGTGTATTTTCTGTATATACTCATAGGACTAGCAGGAGGCCAGCTGTCTGCATTTAATACGAAGTTGACCTTGAAATTGTTAAGCTTACAAGAATACTCATGAAAGAGCAGCTCAGGCAAGAGTGAAATGGCCCATTAAAAYCATAGATTTCACAACTCATTGCGTTGCTGACTATGTTTCCTCAAGGGATTGTTTCACCTGTTGGAGAACTAAAAAGTCTTGATTATTTTTCAAGACTGTAAAAATATGGAAAAATTTCCATCATTTAGTATTTCACCAGATGGAAATGCTAGAGATATAAATATAAAAAAAATATAATTTCAGCTTTATTTATTTCCTGATGAAAAAAACAGCTCACTTGGGATTTGAAACTGCAGCAAAAGTTCTCCTATTTATTGCTGCTATTCTTGTATTTGTCTCTAGTTTTATTCCAGTTATGTATCTTTAATTTTGTTATTCTTGTACACATGGATTATAAAATCAATTATGTGGTCATAATTGTTACCTTCAAATTTGCTAATATGTGTACCTGGTAATACAGAATGTGTATACATTTATATTCCTAATTAGATTATTATGACTAGCAATGCTTGTGGGACTAAAAACATCCATTGGATTTTTCACATTCAAAAGAAAGGTGTAATTGCTAAAATCACTGTGGCTTTATTCCCATTCCTTTAGAGCATATCAGATACTTTTTTTATCACAAATGCGGAAAAGTTTTCTCTGTCCATCTCTCCCAAGACTCTAAAGAACTTCTTTCCAGATACATCTACTTAATTGTTCCATATGTTTCACTAATCTCAAAGATAATGTTTTCCATAAGAGGGAGACTTTGTGAGCTGCTGTTAAGCAGTTTTCCCTGAAGTATTATTGTAAAAGGTGGTATTTAAAAGAAAACAGGAGGATTTTGGTGAAGTTAGGATTGAACTGGGATTTCTGGCATATAAAGTTATGGGAATTCCAGTATGAATACCTCTGGGACTGTTTGACCCAGTGCCAGGTTCTGAAGAAGCTGAATCCTCCTTCTGCTTTGGGAGAATGCATATAGYGCATAAACAGACAAGAAGAATTTTTCTAAGTATCAGAATTTTGCTTAACAGTTGAGGCAGTTTTGGCTGACATGAAGATACAGATGTCCTTCTGGCCTTTGATCCAGCGTCCAGACTGCCTGAACTTAATTTCACAGTTGAACTGCCAGACACTCAAACCAGACCTGAAGTCATTGCACCTGGTTGAGTGTCACACACAAGAACTGTCCCAGCAGGTACAGGGTACAGGGTATCCTAACATGAAAGTAAGTCTCTGAAAAAAATATTACATCCCACAGTTTTGCTAAAGAAATGGACTATCACCTGAAGCTAGTTCAGGGCTTTGTGTTGAACTTTTGACTCCCTGTTGAACTGAAAGCAGACAGTATCTCTATCCATCTGATAAAAGTCATCTACTGGCAATACCTCCATTTGTGCAAAAGTGTTGATTTGCAACAGTGCAATCTTTTTTTACCTTCCAGGATCAGTGTTTATGAAGAAAATCTGACCTATCCTATCCTGCAGAGAACATGCTCTTTTCTAAGACCACCACTTATTCCCTCTGAGAGTCATTCATTATAATTCTGTCTTTTCAACTCACTTGAAGACATTCTTCATACATTATTTCCCTAGTATTTGTGACTAATGTGATGCACTTGTGTTAAATCTGTTTAACTGAGGTCCAGTTCCAGTCTAGTTCTTTCTCCCCATCTACACTTCTTGTCTGTGATCCAGATCCTGTCTGTCCATACTGAATCTTCTGGCTTCCCATCAGCTGAACAAAACAGACAAAGAGAACGAAATWGAGCTGGGAATTTCTGTTCTGGTACCAGGCATTTACCTATTGATCTCAGCAGCACTAGTGCTCTACTAGATCCATGCAGGCAGGCTCTTCAGAGTGATTGCTGAAAAAGCTTATAGTAAATATTAATCATTTGCTTGCAAATATTTATAAGTCAGCTAAATGTGATAGCTGGTAAGGGAAGGGAAAAAAAAACATACCATTGACATATATTTGTCATCCAATAACTAGCAAATTCCTGGTCCAGATCTTAGAAGTGCTAAGGATATTAGTTAGATTGAAAAAGGAAATAGAAAAATAAACCTGGAAGAACTAAAAATTTCAGCCTGGCTATAAGTCTGAGAGAATTCTATATACTTGGAAACAGAGAATTGTAATTGGAAATAATGGATAACATTAGTAACAAACAATACTAACAAGGTTTTCTATAACGTAATTCTTCCTGCAGTTTTTACAGATCAGTGGATTTGAAATGCAGATCTATATCTTTTCCATTTCATGTAGCTTAATAAAGGAGAAAGAACATGTCAGCTCTTGGCCGGCAATGGTTGGGCAATCAAGGTTCATAGCTGACATCTGGCTGTAAAAGGCTCTGTTAATATGATCAGCTGAGAGCAGGTCTATGAGTGATTGGTGGCTCACTCCAATTCCATATGTGCATCATCCTATTCAGTATCTCAGAGTGTACCTGTTACTGCTAAATTACACGAGAAATAATGAGTTAGAAGTGAACTTTTAGCTATTAGAATCCTAATTTCTATAGTGGTTCRCAGAGTGGACTGTCAGCTACCAACTAAAGGAATAAGCAAACATAATATTTATGTAAGTTTTTTCTACAGATTGAACTTCTAGTGACAAGAATACTCTGCCATTAGGCAAAGATCTGCATTTTTTAGTAAAACTCAGTAACAGAATCATACATCTGTATATTTGGTCTAGCTGATTTAGGATGATACACTCATGATATATTGCCACATTTTACAATAGCATCCAGTTTAACTTTTTATTTCAGCGAAGATTATGACACCATGTTTATGAATTGCTTTTTCTGTCCTGGTGTTGGAGAAAACTTTTGGTTATTTTATTTATGAAGTAGTTAAATGTTAATTATTCCCCAAAAGTCTTAATTACCCTCCAGAAGGGAAGCCCTTCATAAGGCTTATATTTGCAAAATGCATAAAAATCTTACAACTGGAAGAACTTGGGCAAGTATGTGTTTTGTGTTATTTTGTGACTGCAGCCAGTAGGAGACAAAAGATGTGGTAATAGTGTGTCTAGTGATAAAACTTGAAGAGCTTACCACTGCTACTGCTTTTCAAAACCTTTGTGGCCAGTTTGACATTTTTTAAAACCTTTTTTTTTTAACATAACATCTGCTGCATTGCTGTAGTACTGAGATCTGACTGGGAATCAGGTTACTTTCTACCAGAGATTCTCCCTTTGCAAGGAACTCCCGCTAAATTTGATTATCTGCCGCTGAGAACCACTGACCTTCCCATCCACCTTTTGTGTGCTGTATCTGCATCCCTTCTGGCTTGTTGGCCTCATTCTTGAAGTTTGTCATACATTTCAACCACGTTTCCAGCTTCTGTTTTTGTCTTAGGATATGAAACTGTGGGTTGCTCTTGGTAGGCAGAATGTAACCTCTCAAAACTCCACTATTTGACAGTTTTCATGCTCAAGAAACATTGTTAGTATTGCACAGCTATAACAGGATCATTTTCTTGTTGTTTAGCTTGTGGCCCAGGAAAAGAAAAGACTGGTTGCATGCTGAAAGGTATCTCTTTTACAATTAGCAGTTAAAAAAAATGTTAGTAATAATGAATAGTTAGCAAACTATATTTCTTTAGTTATTAATAAACAATTTCGCTGTTATACACACGTTTAATAACTGGTGACTATTCTTTAAATGCTAGTTTTCACCAGCAAGAAATGTTAATGTTATTCTATCTTCATTCACCTGCTGAATAAATAAACAAAATTACCTCATAAGCATGTAAATCAGCAAGAMGTGGTAAATATATTGACTAGATAATGCAATGGATAAGGGTTTCAAGTTCTAAACCCACCTCTTGTAGAAATAGGGATCAAGTTTTTATTCTTGGGTAGTTGCTATTCCTTGGGCAAATTAGCCTTGATCCTTGACTGAAACTCTTCAAGATTATTTAGAATAGTAAGAAGTACTGAGCTCTTCAGTTCATAAATCCATTTGGAAAGCAATTAGCAAGGTGTATTTCCTGGCCACCTGGTGTTTCTAAGTCAAACCAGTAATATGCTACTAAAGGGAATTTGTGCAAATGAGAAGCTGAGCATAAACAGACTGTATATAAAGCATTCATCATAAAAAACTCTTTCAAGAAAAATAGAAAGAGCCAAAATTTTGAGTTGAAGGAGCCAACCCATGGAATTAGAACACCATTGGAATACAGTTTTCATTTATTTCTRTAACACATTTGGGTTGCAAGGTAGGACAGATCAAAGCTTTTGGAAATACACACTGATAGATCAGTCCTGTTTCCTATTCAATACCCAATCTAGAGTTTAAATTGCCATCCAGGATAATATTTCTGTGTGTGAAGAAGTTAAGCTGCCTGTGTCATATACACATAGACAACAGACCCACAATAGCAGTGCTGTCAGATGTCATTTTGTATTTGGAAAATAGTAACTGTATAAATATAGATGCAAATAAAGCACAAATATTGTCTGGTCACATCTATTTACAGTTTTTTATTTATTTTTAATTGTTTGATTCMATTTATTGTTTGCTTTCATTTTGTCCAAAAAAGAGTTAGTATTTTAGTAATTGCTGTTGTATGATTTTATCCCTGTGTTGCAAGAAATTGAAATTAATTTTTAAATAGGGTAGTTTTATTCCTAAAAATACAATTATTTAATGAATAATTGCTGATTTAGTTGTCATCTTGATATCAGACGAATTTCTAAATCATTAGACTCATATTGAAGAAATGTCAGTATATAAAGTTAGTTCATACATGCAAGAAGAGACTACATAACTGTTATAACAGATTCGTTACATTTTGAACCTGTTCCTTTAAAACAATTCTCTGTGGTATTTTAAATTACACATTTTTGAAGAAAAAATGTTTGAAATCATAGTAGACCACAGATTCTGTACTGTTCAATTCATCAAGGCTTTTAATAAAAATACTACTTCTCTGAAATCTGATAACTTTTTTGTACAACTACTATGATTTATTTGTTTTTTACATATATTTTATAGCCTGATTCCACTAGTTCTACTCTGTGTAATGGGTGTCATTAAAAGTAAGAAGCTGTGATGCTCTGAAAAGATGGGATTTGAATATGCATAAATGCACAATTTTCAGTGTGAGAAAAGCTTTTAAGTTAAACATAGCTTTATAAATAATACAGCTTAGCTGTGCATTTGTTATACACCAGTTGCCGTAAAACTGATGCAAATATGAAGTCCTTGAATTTCTCATTTGGCTGTTGAGGTTGGCTGATTTAGTTTCATAAACATTATAATGATATTTCTGAAAAACACAAATGAGGACTAATGTCATTATAATACTCTTTGGGAAAAAAAAATCTAGATTACTGAAAAATGAAGCTTTGTTTCAAGGACAAAATTTTAAGTGAATTGAACTGCAGTTTTTCTTCATTGTTAGGTATTTATTAATAAACTTTGTCCTCCAAAGTTGCATGGAACAATAATAAAACATTTAGACTGGTAATAGTTATAGCTATACCATCCGTAATCTAAGTATTTAACTAACAGAGATGTTGTCTTTTATTTTGGATAATCAGGCCAGATGTGATTGTATTTCCTGATCATGAAATTCCATTAGTCTAGCTCAATTGCATTTTCCTTATGCTATTTTTCTAGCTATCGTTGTTATACTTTTCTGTCATTATGACAACAAAACTAAGCAGTTAGGAGTGCATACTGTTTGTCCTCTTCAAATTTAAAGTGCTCAAAACTCTTCTTCTTGGTCAGAAGAACTTAATAATTCTATGATAGATTAATAACATGAGAATCCATAAATTTTGAAATACATAGAGACCACTGAAACAGAAATTCCTTTAGGTTTAAAGAGATAAAGTAGTTAAGTTTTGAAATCTTTTGCTAAGAATGGGAATATTAAAACAAAGGAGGCAAATGGGCTATTGAATTGGTTAAAATATGTCTTTCAGAAAGCTTCRTCCTAAATTCTTATATCAACATTTAAATGGAAAAGATGATGGAAAACTAAGTACAAYGATTTCAAGAGAGTTATGTTAATGTTATAGCTGAGGATCTTGCATAGTCTKTCTACAGAGATATTCAAATAAATTTCTGTATTCCCCTGGGATTATTGAAAAGAACTGGTAGACAAAGGGATGTAAGTATTCTATTCATTAATGCACACATTTTCTAAAATAAGTATTGTAGGATGTACAGTTGAGTAAGTTAATAAAATATTGGGAGTCATAACTGGAACACCAAATTAAGAAAATATTTTATGCAGGAGGCATTGCATTTAAATCCTTTGATGCCATTCTGTTATGTTTTTGTCAAGTTGAGTTGCCCACTCATGTACATACATACACTTGGGACAGCACATGTACATGCATATTGCAGTATTTGAAAGAGAATAGTTTCTGCGGGACCAAATGGAGGTCAGATTAAATATTTGAGCTGGCTTAGGGACMATCTATCAGTAAATTGTGGAGTGTTCATGTTTTTGTGCACATAACCACAGATACACTTTAAACAGCACAAAAGTGGCATTAYGTTTATCTTCTTACTTATAAAATCGTGTTCTCTTTGTGTATGTCACATCTGTGTGCAGGCCAGTAGCCAGATGGAGTTGGCCAGTGTTCCCAGCTGCTAGCTGTAACAATTTATATTCACAATAATGGAAATCAAATTGAGCTTTTCTGTTTTAAATATATGCACTTAGAATATTTTTACTTGGAAACTGCAGATGCCAACATTTTATCTGTTTGCGTTTCTGTACTAACTGCACCATGCTGTATGTGCTAAGACAGGTGCCAAAGTCAGTGAATCAGCATTTCTAGAAGTATCACAATCAGATAGTGATTCATCAAGGACTGAGATTACAGTAGTGTGATAAAGATGGCAGACACAAACATATTCACATGCTCAGAAATATTATTRCCCTGCTCATTCCATAGTAGAATGMACAAACATATTACTGCTGTTAAATACAACTGAAGACAATCTATTTGGCCTCACATTAGAACTGGATAATAAAAATGAATGTGTTTTAAGATTTAACTTGATATATTTGTCAATTTGTTGCCACTCTTTTTACCGTTTACTGATATTCTTGTTTCACCCTCTCCAAAAAAAAAAAAAAAAAAAAGGTGCAATTCCTCAAGGAAGATGCAAGACTATCTAAATTGTGCTTCTAATTTTTTTCATTAGAGTAAAAGAAAATAAATTCTTGGTCCATACGTAGCTTTATTTGCTCTTAATAAATATTAGTATTTAGTGTTATCCACCTTATTAAAAACAATAGCTTGAGTTAGGAAATTTAATCTAATTTCCTGGGCAAATATCATCAGAACACTGTGCAGGTAGCACATATTTAAAGCATTTCACAGGCTTCTGTTGCTGCATATGCTGAGGCCAGCTGATCAGTACAAAAGGTTTTACTTTTGCTTTTCTACTAAGTCTGTGACTGTACTCAGAGAAGTAATGAGATGGCACACTAGTCTGATACAAAAAATAGTCTATAAAAAGGACCAAGTCTGATTCTGCTTGATAGCTCTCATCAGGATGTTTCATGTCATAGGGAATGAAAGGAAAACAAGTAAAAGATTAGAAGTTTTTATAGGCATAAGTGACAGAATTGCAGAAGTTTAAATGTAAAAACATTTTTGATCATAATGTCTATGGTTAATTATTTGTCTTCCTTTTAAATCGTAAATAGTGTATTGGGTAAGACCACTCAACAAGGAAAACAAATATAGGTTATTTACTGTAATCAGTTGCCAGCTAAAGATAGTGTAAAAAATTTATTAGGCTGAAAGACTGTATAACTTCAACTGCATTAAATTGTGCTGAATAATGTTTTAGAGTTAATTACGACTTTCCTTTGTTTTGCTAGAATGAATATTGATACAATAAATATCCATTAGTTTAAATACCCATCCATAAATATTTCCATTAGATATTTCTTTTGGTTGATATTTGCTACTACACCATTGCATATTCAATTAGAAATTGTATCAGGCACAGAATTTTTGGTGAGAGGTCTATTTAAACTCAGCAGTTTAGTGAAGGATGGTGGTAATAAGTTTTTTTTTTTTTTTCTGAGTTTTCTTTGCATCACCTACTTGTGAACAAAATAGCCTCAGACAAATTTAAGAATGATGAGGAATGAACAGTCCCCATTTTGTCTATCAAAACAGAAGCATAAGATTAAGGATGATAAGAGTGTCAGGTATATCGTAAATGTAACAATCCAAACCTCATGTGCAGCAGGGGTTACTAGGTCAGCACCCTGAGCCTAGATATACCTGAAATAGAAACGAAAAAGGGAAAACACTACTACAAAACTGTATTTCTCTACAGATTAAACATTCTGGCTTTGTTTCAGCCCTGGATTATTGTCAGACTATGACAATATATATACTGTGAAAAGGAGTGCACCTGCATACCGCATGCCATTCCTAGTTCCTAGGAAGGAAGACAATCCAGTAAAAGTGGATGGTAATAGTCAAGAATGATGTAAATCTTGCAATGAACTGGCATATTTCCAAAACAGTTTCTCCCTAAGAAGCATTGTCGACAAAGAACAAAAACTGCCTTTCCAGCAGAAAACTACTGGAAGGACATTTGTTGTAATACTTGTCTTCTATTGGAGGGGAAAAAAGTCCTTCTTTAACATGTAGACTGAACAACTCAGTCTCAGAATATATTCTTCGCAATTACAACTGCATAATAATATTTCTCAAAACTCTTAAATATTTTTATGATAATGTGGCCACCTTGCAAAGAACAACATGTAATATTAATTATATAAAAGTATTTAACACAGACTTGGTCTTTCCAGCACAGTACAAAACATTGTCTAGTGTAGACAGTTGGTTCACAGAACTTTGTGCTATGATGGTGATGGAAAACTCAAATAAAAAGTAGTGGCTTTGGTAAGTCTTTGAGTCATTAAAAATAAGCTGTCCTTTTTATAAACCATGTCAGTCACCTTTATGAAATATCTCCCTGGGATATATTTAAATAATGATTAATTGAAGAAAAAATATCTTCAAAGTCTTCTGAAGATACAGTGCAAAATGGGACTCACTCACTCACTCATCTAAATTATTGTCAACAGAGAAGATAAGAGGCTGAAACAAAGTGAGCTACATTCTTCTAACTGGCTCCGTGGAGACAGAGTGAACTTTGTAATTATAAACACTGCTTCCAAGCACTTTTTTGTCAACTTCGATTAGAAGCAAAATGCCTCTGAAACATCTCTTGACATAGTATCTGTTACTCGTCACGAATTATTATTAACACTTATTTTTTTCTAATAAAAATAATACCTGACACACTTTCAAAATTTAAGATCCTTACATGATAAATAATCTGACAGCTGAATAAAATAAATTCAATTTCTGCTTTCCTTCTTAGAATATGGCTATTTTCTTCACTGATACTCAAGTTTAGAATGTCTCAAAACACAGATCTTCCTACAAATAAAAAGGCTTGTTTTGTAGGGCAGTCTCCAGCTGTCACTGAGGCTAGTAGAAAAACTTCTTGATGATTCCACTGTAGAAAAAAATATATGAGACATACTTATACCTCTTCTGATCATCTACCAAGCTTAAAAGTCCCTGAAAATCTCTAGTAGTTTTCAGTTCCATGGAGAAAGCTCTACATGCCATCTGTACTGGGAAGATATAGCTTACTTACATGGAATAAATTGCTGTTCTCTCTAGATCTGTTCCTGGAAATCACAGAGAAAAATCCTTCTTATCCCTCAACATCTAGGAGGCTAAATTTCTTTCTACTAGCTCTTTGTTAACAGTGGTAGCTTATTACAGCTGCCAGAATCATATGCAGAACTTTTCAGTCTTCTCATAAAGTGTTCTAGTGAGTAAGAAATTCTGCAGTTGGACCCAGGATTTTTCCAAATATCAGGCCATCAAGATGCATATTTTAGCTGTCTAGTCACAATATTTATGAAATCTAGGCAAGAACCCCTATAACAAYCCAGAAATGGTTCATTTGTTAGGAAAGACCGGGTGGTATTCAAGTCCTTCAGAGCTTTCATAACTAAATAGAATCTAGATTTTCCATAACATAGAGAGATATGTACTATCGTTAAAGGAGGGCACCATTCTGAAGATTTCTGTGAAGGAGAGATTGCATATTGATTCCTTGGTCCATTCAGGATTTCATTTTGTGTTTCAGTTATTTGGGAGGTCTTAGTACACATTGAGCTTTACTTATATGAAAGTCCAGATAGATAAGATAAGACCAGTATCATTCTGTTACTGCTCAGAAGTTATACATAAAGATAATAGTATTTTTTAGGTTACTAGAGTTTCTTAATAGTTGGAACACAGCACTTGGGTTCATAACTTCAATTTATACAGTTTAAGCACTGCTAAAATCAGTGGAAAGTGATAAAGACTTGGCTCACTTGAGACAGTGGGTTTCTACCTAATCCAGTTTTACAAGGATATTGACCTATGACACTGAATTCAGGCCCTCTGTGGAGTCTTTTAATACACTGATAAAGTGGCAGGCCACAGCTGTGTTTAGTCTCTCACCAATGAGTAATCTGCCTCCTTCATGTAGAAAGTTCCCTTTCTCTTGTGCACACACAGTTGACATCAAAATCTCACTCATTCAAATGAGATTTACATTCAGAAATGACTACATTCCTTCCTCTGTCCATTACTGTTTTTTTTCAACCAGGTGTACCTCTGAAGTATAATTTTGTAGCTGTGTCTTTTGTTTTAGTGATCTCTAAATAAAGATATATTTATTTGTTCTCTCAACTTACAGGAACACAATGTACCTGYTATATGCTCCAGCTTAAAATAATAAGTGGATGAGACTGCAGAGACAAAAACACTAAAGTTGTTCAGGGACCAGTTAGATCCCATCTTTTCTTTGGGCAATGATGACCCTTCTTCAAGAGCTAAGAATTACTGTGCTGAATGTCCTTTTGCTGTTTTAGGTTTTAGAATTGGCTCTATTTTATCTAATAATCTTAAATATAGATAATATATGAAAATTAGAAAGACTTTTGAGTCCTGAAAATAATCTGATGAGAAACAATAGGATTTTGCTTAGATTAAAGGCAAAGGATGATGCAGTTATCAATGTGATTGAAAAACACTATACTGCAATTTTATATATGGAGCACTGACTTCAGAGTTGGTTTCAGATTTAGCAGTTTCTCTCCGCCTCTTTCTTTATACATGCAAAGCAAATTCTCAGTTCAGTAGCCTCTTCTTCTTCTTCTCAGTTTTACTTGATATAGTTTTATAGTTTTTCCATGGATTAATTTTTTGATCATATTAATCATTTAAATGGTTAATTTTATGACTCAGAACTTCATTGCTGCATCAGGTTCTACAGATTCCTTTCTGAAAAATTTGCCAGTTTACTGATACAATTTGCCTTCTTTAATATCTATGACCATTTAAGTCCTTCCTGGGAATTACTTTCCTTGCACTTTGTTAGTATATAAATGGGAGTTCCTAACTGTATGAGCTATGTTTCTTAGACTACTTTACTTAAGAGTATAACWGGTTTCCTAAGATTTAGAAGAAAATGGACTAATCCTAGTATTCATCCTCTTCTCCCCAGCCATCATCGATCAATAAACTTTTGCAGATAAAAACCTTGCAGTGTTTGCTTATGTTGTTAGCCTACAGTTTCATAAATCTTCATTTGTGAAAGAGAACAACTTGCTTTTCAGGTTGAAAAAGCAAATAACACTAGATTATGATATTTTAGACTACTTTTTTTTTTTTTTTTTTTTTTTTTTTTTTTTTTTTTTTT